>NC_137085.1:65155812-65725415 GCF_951640355.1 Cnephaeus nilssonii | reverse complement strand
TGGAGCTTAAACTTAAGGTAATTTTTAATTTACTTTGCAGGCAGACGTTTAGTCCTTGTTTTGCATTTTTTAATATATATTTTTATTGATTTTTTTTTTTTTTACAGAGAGGAAGGGAGAGAGATAGAGAGTTAGAAACATCGATGAGAGAGAAATATCGATCAGCTGCCTTCTGCACACACCCCCCCCCCCCCCCACTGGGGATGTGCCCGCAACCAAGGTACATGCCCTTGACCAGAATCGAACCTGGGACCTTTCAGTCTGCAGGTTGACGTTCTATCCACTGAGCCAAAGCAGTTAGGGCTTCTTTTGCATTTTTACTTAGAAATATTGCATAGGTTCTTTTTCTTTTTTCTTTTGGTCAGGAATATATGCATACATTTACTTTGACATACTTTCTGAATAAAAATAATACAGTTTTTGGTAGTCATAGGTTGATGACTTACAAATTACCATCCTCATCCTGTCACTCATTTCTTTTACAGGATGTACACACTTTTCTTAATACAAGGTGTTAAAAGATAATTTGAGGCATATTAAAAAAATTAAGAGTTTATTTGAGCAAAAATAGATTCGAATCACGCAACATCAATTTAATCTAGCAAATAAAAAGGAGCTCCAAGGAGCTGTACAAAATGAAAGACTTTTTCTAGGAAGAAGATAGCGGGAACAAGGAAGTTATGCTAGGCAAAAGCTGGTTGGTTATTGCAAGATTACTCTCTAGTAGGGGAAGATGGTGGTTTATCAGGCAGGTTACCTAACTAGTGTTGATCAGGTGATTCCTGATTGATTCAAGATTCCATTTCTGGGAGAGCTGACACTGTAAGTAAGTCTTGGTTTGGTGACATGGTGTTTAGCATAAGAGGCTTCATTTTCTGTTTGTTGTCTTGTTTTTTAACATAGGTATACATCATTTGCTATTTCTGTGAAAACCAGTAGAAAGAAGAGCTTTTTATTTCTCAACATCAGTTAATGTAAAGACAAAAATGATATGAAAATGGAAAAAGTAAACTGTTTTGTTGTGCTCTTAAGGTCCTGCTATGATGCTCAATTATTTATTTCTAAGAAAAAATATTTGGATGTGCTAACTCTCCTTTTTAGTTTATTCTATGAGTCCAAACTCTTCATCATTTTTATACACCAACACATACTTTTATTCATTTCTCAGTTATGACCATAGAATCAGTCATTGATACCAACTAGTCTTGATTGTTTTCATTTGAACATATTCTACAAGTGGGCAAGGAAGTTTGTTCTGATTTATCCATATTTGTTAGATTTATTTATTTTGTACTGAAATGTTTACTTGCTTCGATTTTATTTGTTTACTATTTCTTTAGCGATTTCTATTTTGGGTTTGAACCTACCTAGTAATTCCCTTTGCCATTTGTCTGACTCTAACTTGAAATGTTTCGGTTTTCCAGTCTGCTTTGGGTTAGCAGAGCAATCAGACCATGGGGCCTGCTTATCCCTACTTTGTGTAGCTATCCAGGTAACTTATTCCTGGTACATCTCCCTGAACTATTCCAATGTTTTTTTCATGTGCTCTTTCTTGGGTGGTCATACCAGGGTGAAGACTTCCTTGGTTGGCAGAGGTCCATCACACTTCCTGCCCATTGGCATTTCTCACTGATGTGTCGCTCATCTCTCTGGCTGTGGCACTCTGCCTTTCTGGCACTTGGCTATGCTATTACTGGGCAATTCTGAATCCTGCACCTGCCACTGGTGTCTTGTCCAGAACATCAGGGTCCCCGGTGCAGTGCTGGCAATAACGAACCTCCCATCTCACTGTGGGCAGAGTTGCTTAGGGTAGAAGGGTCAAGTTTGGCTCTTCGTGCAGTTATTGGGGGTAATTGCTCTTTCAGAGAAAGCAGAGGCAGACTCCTTTTGAACTAAATTGCATGTCTTACCTCCTGGAATGACTATTCTTCTGGTTCAATAGTGCTGGGTTGGGACTATGTATTGGAAACAGGGATAGATGAAACAGATTTAAAGATGAATCCTTTTAACCCTCTATTCTTTGCAGGGCCAGTTTGACTGATAGGTAGAATGTAATTTCTAAAGCCTCAGTGTGTAGGAATATATAATCCTCTTGTTCTACAGTTAGGCTGATTATATGTTCTGGTTTGCCCAATCTGTCACCGATTATCTCAGCATTTTGGCCATTTATCCCAGGTTTTCTATCTATATATATAAAAGCCTAAACGACCAGCAGACCAGCAAACCTGCCGATAGCTATGACATGCACTGACCACCAGGAGGCAGATGCTCAATGCAGGAGCAGAAACCACAGGCATGGAAACATGGAACAGACTGATGAATCTCGGGGGGTGGGGGTGGGCGGGAAGAGATTAACCAAAGATCTTATATGCTTACTAGAGGCCCGGTGCATGGATTCATGTACTGGTGGGGTCCCTCGGCCTGGCCTGCACTCTCTTGCAATCTGGGACTCCTCAGGGGATGTCAGAGAGCCGGTTTTGGCCCAATCCCCACAGGCCAGGCCAAGGGACCTCACTGGTGCATGAATCCATGCACTGGGCCGCTAGGTTTAAAATAAGTTATTATGATACAATTCAAAATTACTAGATATATGAAGAACCAGGAAAATGTGAATACATTATAAGGAATCAGTTACAGACCAGCATCCTTCTCCAAAGGAGGTAGGCCAAGCCGAGCAGCACATGCATGTTTTAATATATTTGTGACTATAATGTAAAATTCAGAATGAAGTGTCTGAGAAAGTTGTTACACATTTTCTTTCTTTTATGGTCTAGTAAATTAAGACACTAGAACACCCAGCAGGTCCCTGACATATCCTCTCAATACTCTAGCCCTTTCCCCAAAAATAATCAATTTCTTCTTTTAAGCATTCTTTAGTGATTTAGACATTTTATGTGATATTTATCTTCTACTCTTCTATATTGATGTTTTTCTTAATTTTAAAATTTAGACACTTTCCCGAACTAAGCCATTTTATGTCATTTATTATAAAACATAGCTAACAATTATAAATAAATGTATGTGGAATGAATGAGTGAATAAACACATGTATTCTGTTTAATTCTGTGCTTACTTCTAAGTCATATAATTAGGCAAAAAAGATGAGATATGAAAAATAATCATCAGGTATTATTATGATACTTATGGAGTTGAGTTTCTTGCTAGAAAACAAATTTACAAATTCCTCATTCAATACCAGGTTTTCATTCTAGTTGCTCAATTAACTAAAGCAATCATAGTCTAATTATTTCATATTTTATCAGATCAACTTCCTGATAACAGGAATTATCAATGCATCATAGTTTTAATTTCAAGGGACTTTGCATCCCTCTATCTTTCATCTGAAATCACTTTAGCTTATTGTTGGGTTATGCTGAGCCCAAGCAACTAGATTCAACTTTTAGTCCTGTTGTTTATTGATCAATGATTTTAGTAAAAGAAGTGTATTAAATTGTATTTCCTTCAGTGTATAAAACAACACAAGGCTATTGTAAAGATTAGATGGGAAAGCACATCTGAATTGAATGTGATAAACTTTTATTAATGTACTAATATATTACACACATATCATGCATATATGTACTAGGGATTGGCAGTATGGCAATAAGGGATAACCTTGTTTTCTTTTCTTCGTTTGTTTGTTTTAAACATAAATATTGATAAAGTTCTCATTATTTAAAAATCTTTATTGTTGAAAGTATTATATAGGTTCTCCTTTTCCACCCATTAACCTCTTCCAGCCCACTCCCGTCCTCCTCCCCAAATACCCCTCCCACCAGGCCCTAACCACCCCATTGTCTGTGTCCTTGGGTCATTTTTGAGTACTGACTGTGATTGAGGGTTGGAGAATTTCCCTTTGACATAGTTCCTAGATGTATTGACAAAACTGTCATTACAAAAGTATTCATAGGTGGCCTATTATGCACCAAACAGCTCACACCTCCTGGGAGAACTAAAGTGAGCATATGGAAGGGGCAGAGCGATAGACGCCTAATACTTCTGAATGAAAATAGTGGACTCCATTTGTCCATAATCCACATTCACTGTTAACACTTTAGGGCAGGATTTAGCTAAGCAGATCAGTAATAAAGTTGAATATGAAAATAGGAGTCTTGTAACCTATTGTTATAAAAATTTTTGTTTTCAAAGCTATTTGAGAGTCCTCTGGTCAGACAAAAGCAAGACTATGTCTTCTTCCTCTTATTTTTTTTTAATCCTCACCTGAGGGTTGAGGATATTTTTTTCCATTGATTTTTTATTTTATTTTAGAGAGAATGGAAGGGAGAGGGAAGAAGGAGGAGAAAGAGAGAGAGGAGAGAGAAACATTGATTCAAGAGAGACATAGCGATTGGTTGCCTCCCACATGCGCCCCCACTGGGGACTGGAATAGAACCCACAACCCAGGTATGTGCCCCTGACCAGGAATTGAACTCACAACCCTCTAGTGTGCAGGCCAATGCTCTAACCACCAAGCCATGCCAGCCAGAGCAAAAATAAACCAAAAATTCTATATTCTCATTAATCCTTAAATTATGAGAGTTTTATTATTAAAACAATAATATGTAATAATTATTAAAATGTTTCTTATAAAATAATACATCACTGAAACTAAATATTGAAATAACATAAAAGCATGTAGAATAAAATGTATGCTATACATTTAATGTTTGTATCTCCCCCAAATTTATATATTGAAACCTAATCCCTACTGTAATAATATTTGGAGTTGGGTCCTTTGGAAGGTGATTAGGTCATGAGATTGGAGCCCTCATGAGTCGGATTAATGCCCTTATACAAGAGGCCCCAGAGAGCACCCTCCTCCCCTTTGCCATGTAAGGTTACAGAGAACCAGGAAGTGGGTCCTCACCAGACACTGGATCTGCTGGCACCTTGACTTTGAGCTTTCCAGCCTCCAGAACTGGTGAGAGATAAATTTCTGTTTATAAGCTACTCAGTCTATGGTATTCTGTTATAGCAGCCTAAATGGACTGAGACCATGTAAAAATCTTCTTCTTAGCCTCCTCTCTCCATTCTCCTTCCCAGATATAACCATTGTTGATATTTTTAGTATTCTAAACTTTTTTCTATGAATTCATGTGCCCACACATGTCATGTGCTTTGTAGACATTAGTACTTTCAAGCAAAGGAGGGCTACTCTAAGATCTCCATCTCTCTCTCTCTCTCTCTCTCTCTCTCTCTCTCTCTCTCTCTCTCTTTAAGTAGAAAGGCGCTCAGGTTGTCAAGTCAGAGCATCCTTAAATTCAAAGTGCTGTTTTACTACTTACTAGCTATGTGACCTTTAGCATATTTCTTGAACTTTCTAATCTCACAATTGACTCAGTTGTAAAATCAAAGTAAAATACCATGCAAACTTGTTGTAAAAATGTATTAGGTGGGATTTGCCAGTTGTTGAAAAAAAAAATAAGTGAAATATCATGTAACTACTAGAATGATGGCAGAAACTATGTGTCAGACCTATCATTCTTTCTTTGTTCTCATTAATTTTTCTTTTCTTCTTTTGCTAATTACCATTGTGTTAAGAATGGACCACTGTTTCCTTGAGGAAGATGTTGGGTCTGTAGTATTAAAGATTATCAGGGAAGAGTGGAAAGGGAAGACTCTAGTTCCCTGACTCATACAGAGTTGGAATTGGGCAGATGTAAATAGAAGGTCATGTAGTCCAGTATTTGCCCCTCCCACCCTCCCTCCTTTTCTTTTTTGAGGAATGAGTTGTTTAAATGAGATGTAATTGGAGCTGCTAGTAGAGTGTGGGGACTGTGGACAGAGTAGAGTCTCATTGCTCAGCCCCTGCTTTATTTTCTGAAGAATCTGAAGTGCCTCCCGCAATCCATATAGTGACTCCCCAAAATAACCCAACTCATCCAAATCCTCTTACTTGCCTGGTTAGGAACCTCTTTGTTCATTTCCAAGTCAGACCGTCATCAACCTTTAGGGCGTTGAGTCTAATTGGAAGTCACCAGCTTTCAACTTGAATGGCCCACACCTTGAAAAATGCATCAGCAGTGTTTGGGTCTGCAGGTGTTCCTGGTCTCTGGGACTGCAGTCTGGATTCCAGGACAGAAGGGAGCAGCTAGTTACCTCTCCAGAGATTTTTCAAAGACACCTCAATTTTGCTCTGATATTTCATCTTTCAGAGAAGCCGTTTATTGCTTCATCTTCTTGAGCAACGTGGACCCCGTCACTTAATTAACTCACCATTTGACTGCATGTTTAAAACTGTCAGGTGGGAAGTCAATTTAGTGCTGTCTTATGATTAATAAAATCTCATTTTGTGAGAGGCATGGAGCTGGCACCTGAAGCTGTCAGGTTTGTTGATTGTTACTTGGCTTATAGTTATATGGACTGTCAGGGGGAGAAAGCTGTATTTATTTGTTCTTTTTATATGTTTAATTTTAAAGCAAGTTAATATGTGTGTTGGTCAGTTAATGTGGTTAAACTTAGAGAAGTATATAATATTTTAACAAATGGAATGAATTATTGTGCCTGGCATCCTTTAATAAGTATACTTTGTTGAAGAGAAATGTATCAGAGTCCTAGAACTGATAATTCTGTATTTATTGAGTGGTTATTCATGCTAGGTACAGACTTAAGCTCATTTATATATGTCTTTGCAACTAAACTTCACAATAATGCTGAGAAATAGGCGTTGTTCTTCCCATATTACAGATAAGGAAACAAAGATCTGAAATGTTTAATTATTTGCACAAGGTCACTTATTCTAAAGTTGACAAAGATGAGAATGAAATGCAGAGATTTTTATGTCTAAATTCAGTGTTTCTGTTTTTTCCAATGGGATAATTGCTTTGATTAAACCCAGTGAAATCATTATGTTTTATAGAAAATATGCTTGGAAATATTGGTCACTGTTTATTTTTTTCCTGTTGCATGCTCTCCCCACAAAGAGATTTGGGTTGGGGGTCCCAAGATCACTTCTTTGTTTGCTGATTTGCTAAAGAGATTCACAGGACTCTTCATATAATCACACACAGGGCAAAGATGTATTAACAGTGAAAGGGTGGAGATCAAGATAAGCAAAGGATAATGGTTCATGAGCAAAGTCTGGAGGAAACCAGCCATGAATTTCCAAAAGTTGTTGTCTACTGGGGAAGCTCATTGAAGACTCAGTACCCAATGTTTTTTGGGGGGCTAGTCACAAAGGCACTATGACTAGTATGTACCCAAATTCCAGGCTCCCGGGTGTTCTAGGGAAATGTTTACCAATCAAGTTTCAAGTTCCCAGATACCAGCCAAGGGCCGAGTTTTCAAGCAAGCCTTTCAATGGAAAGTGGTTTCAGGGGTACTCTGCTAACTCTTTTTATTTTTTCCACAAGATTCAAATGATCTCATTGAATGGCCCCAAATCAAAATATGTTGTCATTTGCAATTCTTTAAATTATATCAGGAAAGGAGTAAGGCTCGTGCCTGTTAGTGCTGAGACGGACATATACATGCTAGAATTATGCCAAAACATTATTCATTTCGTGGTTTTATTCATTCATTCCGTCATTCATCTATTTACCATCAAAGTATTTACTGAGCACCTATTAAGTTAGGAAATGGCAGGGTACAGTGATTAATATCATAGGCTCTGAATTCAAATGGGTTTATATTCGGGTTCTGCCTCTCACAAGTTTCATGACCTTGGGCAAGTTTCTTTACTTTCCTGTGGTCAGGTTTTCACATCTGTTCTATGGGGATTATAATAGTGCCTACCTTACAGGATTAGGGAAGATAAGAGGAGTTAATAGGCTTTCCAACTGTACGTGCTAAATGCATAATAAAGGTTAGTGCCTGTTGTTATGTTCAACAGATTGTGCTGTTTCCGGCAATGCAATGATGTATAAGACAGATATGGTTCCTGCTTGTAATAGAACTTCTAGCCTAGTGAATGGTAAACATAAATAAGCATGAAATTATCTTAGTGATAACTGCTTCAGTGGATAAAATTTGGGGTTCCATGAGAGCACATAGGAGAAAAGCGATTCCAATTTGGAGGAAGCTAAGTAGAGGTCAGAGAGAAGGGAGAGGGAGATTTGGAAATGGAGGGAGATTATACCAGGCCAAAGGAACGTTATGGCCAAAAAACATTGCAATGTGAGTGGGAGAGGAAGAGAGAGGACCGCATATTTGAGTCAATGAAATAAATGGTATGGCTGGAGGAGAGATGAACTTGTAGAGATAAGAAGGGACCACCATCTAATGAGCTGGCTAGTAAGTCCTATTAGGGGATTTTCACTTGGCCTGAGCATAATGAGGAGTGGTTGGGGGACTGAACTTGGGGACAGCATCCTTTGGAAACACAAGTCACCCTTTGGAAACACTGGTGGAACTTTGTTCCATAGGTGTGGCTTCCTCTTTGAAAAAGCCACAGTACCCCTTATCAAAGGACAGTGATAACTCCTCTCTCGCTCTGCCATTCCTCTCTGGGTAGAGATCAGGAACATTCTGAGACAGGGCTGAGGCAATTTTAGGGGCTGCCAACAACAGGTCAGACCTGCTTCAATTTGCCTCACACTATAATAATTTTGGACATGAGTAAAGTAAAAGGACAGAATGAGGACATCTGATTTTATTCATATTTAGCAAAACTGGTAAAGAAGACCACCCATAAGTATTAATTTGTGAGTGCTAACCGATTTGCAACACATTTCCACACCCTAGACTAGAACCTCGTGAACGGTTAACACTAGTTTTTAGGGGATGCTTTAATTCTGTGGTTTCTTGACCTCCTACATTTTTTATTGATGGTTTATTCCATTTTCTTGCCATATGCTTACCTCTTTTCACCTTATCTTATTTGCTTTTAAAATCATGTTCACACACATACAGGAAATGACTTATATTGAAAATGCCAGCCATAATTATAATGGATAATTCATTGTTTGTAGGTTAAAGGGAGTGAAAATTAGTATTTACCTGCTGCATTTTACTTTGGTAATGCACTTCGGTACATTTTTCTGTTTTGTCCTAAGTAAAAATGTCTTCTCAAGCTAATAACCATTAAACATACAACCATTAAACCAAATTTTACCATTCCTTTTTACATGAGACCATTGCAGTAGTTCTTAGGCAAAAGGGTCCCCACCTGGGGCCCCATATTTACTAGTAGAAGGGTGGCCCTTTATGTTTCTCTCTCTCTCTCTCTCCCGCTCTCGCTCTCCTCTTTTACACACACACACACACACACACACACACACACACACACACAGCTTTACTGAATACACAGGCACCTCTGTCTTGAAATCCAGCACTCAGTTGATATAAAGACGCCTATAATCCCAAGCATTCAATCTCATGTTTACTGCAGGCTAAACAGGGCAAAGCTTCTCCACGTCTTTCACCCTGTGTCTTTGAATAAAAGGGGACTGAGTCTAAATGTACTGAATGTTTATGGGTTGAACTGCTGCCGATAATGCAGATGGTCCCTGCTTCAAAGAGCAAGAAGGACTTGAGCAATGGAAGCACTTTATAGATAAAAGACAAATCAGTTTAAGTGTCAGATCTTCCTCTGTTAACATGGACGTGAAAGAGCTTGCATAATGAAATAACTTTCCTAGAAATATAAACGTCCATTTTTTGGCTTTTTCTCTTCTTCTAATGCTTGTTTCCAGAGGTTCTCATGAATTAGCACAATATTGGCAACCATTGTCTATGGCAGCTGGGGAACATGATCTTACAGCTAGATCTTGCTGTCTGAGATGGTAGCCAATAGCCACAGGGGGCTACTAAAATTAATTCAAGTGAAATAACATTAAAATTTAGTTCCTTAGTTGCATGAACCCCATTTCAAGTGCTCAGTCATCAATGAGCCTTGCATGGAAATGTGCCATAAACAAGACCAAAAGTGGCTACTGGATGACAGAGATATGGAACATTTCCATCATTGCAGTATAATCTTTGGACCATACCTGTATCATCCGATATTTCAATTCTTTATCAGTGCTTTACTCTAGCAGCTGTATGGACACTGAATACTGGAAGTATGTATAGTTATAATTAAATATTTAATTTTAATTTATATGTTTTAAATATGTAGACATGTGTTATGTCTGCTTTCATTTGTACTTTCCCCCAGTCCCACCAATACCAGTTGAGATTTATGAGGCCCTTGCCCTTTCTTAACGTGTAAGAAATGCTGGCTTTTGTGGGTCGTGCTCCAATGCACCATTCTGAAATTATTGACTGTGTATAAACCATATCCATCATGATGGTAGGTGGAAGCATTTGATATCCCCTTGAAACTATAATGCAATATTCTATTGTACAGCCCACCCAATACATGGATAAACTCTTATGAAATGTATATTAGTACCAGCATGCTAATATATCATGGCATGGCTTAGTAAGGTAGATGTTAAAGTAATGCTATGGAGGCCTGCTAATCTAACTGCATACTGCTGCGATTAGAGATAGCAAAATGTCTTTCTGCTTGACTTTGATTTTAGGGGCAGTGGTAGTCTATGAAATTTAGAAATGAACAAAAGGATACCATTTTATTTAATGATTTTATTCTCTCCCTTTCCAACACCACACACACACACACACACACACACACACACACACACACACACATTGAATTAGTCTTTTTTCTGTAATGAAAGAAGATATGTTGCTTTTTAGCAATGGCTGACTGACAATATCATGGTAACTCTGCATGTCTGTCACATGATGTTTGTGTGCATTATTTATTTATTTATTATTTTTAATGTTTTTATTAAATTTTTATTGATTTAAGAGAGAGAAAGGAGAGGAAAAATAAAACACATCCATGAGAGAGAAACATTGATTGGCTGCCTCCTTCATGCCCCTACTGGGAAATCAAGCCTGAAATTCAGGTTTGTGCCCTACCCTGGAATCAAACCAGTGTCCTCTTGGTGCATGGGACAATGCTCAATCACCTGAGCCACAGCGACCAGGGTAATGTTTGTTTGCTTTAAATGATATGTATGGTTCTTACCTTAACAGAATATCTCGGCATGAGACCTTTGTAAAAGTGTTTGTTTAGGTGAAATATTGATACCCACAAATCTGAAATTTTTGCATCAAGTAATGAACCTTTTTTCTTCCACTAAGCATCAGGACCTATAATATAGGAACACTCTTTTGTTGTTGTTATTGTTAGAGCTCCAAACACCCTCCATGTAGTTAAGGAAGAAGGTAATATGTGATCCTTTTTAGATTTTTTAAATCCCCTGCAAGTCTATTTTTGAGCTGGGTTTTTCAAAGCGAAAAAGAAGAAATAAAACTCCACTGTATTTTTGGTAAAAAAGTTGTCCAGCTCTTTCAAGAGAACTATGGAAAAAACTGGAAGCTGGCAAAGGTGGTCAGTATACCAGGGAAATTGCTTTGCATTGTTTATGTGTATAACTCAGACTTTTGGTCTTGTTTATGGCACATTTCCACACAAGGCTCATTGATTCTCAGATTGCTGAATCACAAAGCATCTGCTTCTATTAGGAGCACAGCTATTTAACTTACTACTGATTACCTCATAAGTACATAATTTCTCAGTCATAGTCATGTTTAACGGCAGGAAAGCTCTTCGAATAACTTCCTCTCCGTGTGGCAATATTTTGATGTCATTTGTCCATGCTGATCACCTCTATTAGAGGAACCACATTTTTCAGAGGCAAGAGGTACTCAGTGTACAAGTTCACATCAGCACTGGATAAACATTCTCTTAATATTTAAGATGGGGGTCAGAGCATCAGAACTGTCATAGAATTTGTGTTGGTGGTGGAATGAGGTGGGATAGAAAATTACTGACAAATAAAGGGCTTCTGAAGCACTTTATGATAACCCTAGTAAAAATTATAACAATATTGCATTAACTAGACAGGGCAACACTTTTGGAAAGTATGATTCATCTCCTTTTTCTGAAGTGATTACCAGGTGACAATGATTTTGTGTTGATTGCCCACAGTGACACAAATTTTGGGTCTATGGCTTCGTTAATTATAAGCTTCTATGTCAGATTGTCTTGATGGTGGTGTACTTTTTTGCATAAATTGTAAAGCACCTTCAAAACGTTTGTATTTTCTCAACTGTAGCACACAGGCCATTCGATGACCCTCTGGAAAGGCTGAATCCAGGTGGCACTACACTGTGGGCAACCCTGGAGTGGCAGGAGCACTATTTGGCAGAAGCTGGGAGATCTTGGATAAGGAGAGGCCCTGAATGATAAAGGGCTTGAAATGTTCAAACTGATGTGGTTTTAGAGAAAATAAATGCTATGGAGAACATCAGCTTTGAAATCAGAGTAGTCTAGGTTTCAGTCTCAGCTCTGCCACCCAAGAGCCTGTAGATTGTGAAGTACATAGCATATGGAAGACATCAATTGACAGTGGTGGTTGTTTTTATTGTTAATGATAGGATTAACATTTAAACCCTGGCGCCAGCTTCTCTTCCCTAATATGCTGCATCATCTTGTGGCTCAATCCCTTTAACATTTTTACTTTCTTACTGGAGGATAATAACACCCACCCAGTAGGGTCAAATTAAATGAGAATTGAAATTTGGAACTTAGTAGCTGTCAGTCAATGACTAATGGCATGTACTAGGTTCAGCTGTGTGGTTCCACTCATTAACAATTTTTGACACTAGTCTATACGTGTCAGCATTTTATTCCCTCAACTCCTCGATGTACACATGTAAATGCCCACCTTTTGTGGAAATATTGTGAAAAGGACATTCTTGATGGCATAAGAATCCATTGAATAATTCTGGAAAAGTCTTATTGGGGGGGATTACTTGGGGGTTTGGTAAATATAAACTAGAATGAGAAACACACAAGAGAAGAGCTAAAAACCTTAACCCTTCAAAATCCACAGGTGAAAAATATTACACAAAGGCAAAGGACCTCATTGTTATCAATTATTTATTGATTAGAGGCCCAGTGCACGAATTCGTGCACCAGTGGGGTCCCTCAGCCTAGCCTGCGGGATCAGGCCAAAACCAGCTCTCCAACATCCCCCAAGGGGTCCCAGATTGCGAGAGGGCACAGGCCAGGCCAAGGGACCCCACCAGTGCATGATCAGGGCCGGGGAGGGACGCGGGAGGTTGGCCAGCTGGAGAGGAACCACAGGAGGGCTCAAGGGCATGTCCAGTCTGTCTTGCTCAGTCCCGATCAGCCAGACCCCAGCAGCAAGCTAACCTACCAGTCAGAGCATCTGCCCCCTGGTGGTCAATGTACATCATAGCAAGCGGTTGAGCAGCCTTAGCATGTCATTAGCATATTATGCTTGGTTGGTTGAATGGACGACTGGACAACTGGACACTTAGCACATTAGGCTTTTATTATATAGAGTTCTTAAAAGGAATGATAATAATCATCCTTGAGACTGCCTTGTAACATGAGCTCAGGGCTGGGGAAATGGCAAATAAAAATGTAATAAGTATAATTGATATTCACTGACTCTTTTGCTAACAAACCCTATGTAACAGCAAAAAATGGCCTTTAAAATGGACCAGAAGTATCTTCTTGAGTTTGAAAAAGTGTATTTCTCTCCATGGAAATTGGCTGTGAATCAAATACTTTATAGTTATCATTCACTGAGGGCCCAATATGTATTGATGTGTTTTCTAGTCCCTATGGCAACCTTGCAAAGCAGATTTTATTATCCTAAATTTTAAATAATAGTCCAAGGAAATATTACAAAGCTACTAGAAATAACAGTTGCATTTAGAATGCCTTAGATATCATTCTTACCAGGTCCCTTGTCATTCTGCTTATAATGCTATATTAATATATCCTTTTATTTAGCCAAGTTGTAAAAGTTCTACTCAAGTACTCTGTAGTTACCTTCAAAGGACCATAAAAGAATGAGTATGGATTCTTGTGTATGGAGTCACAGATTAGGATGAGTCTTTCTTGATTTGTGTTTTCAATAAACTTTTGAGTCAGGCACTGTGTCAGGCATTGAGAATAAAAAATAAAGTACATTTCATTACCTTCCAGGACTCACAGTCTATGGTGAGGATGACAAATAGCTGGTCCAAATACCATTCTTCTCTCTCCTGGTTCCAATAGCTTGGATGCAGGTCAGGTAAACTTCTCAACAGTGATTCCAGGCAATCTCTAGCCATTGATTAGAATTAGCACACAACAGAAATAAAACTCATTTGCCACTCCTGTTTGAGGGAACACATGTAACCAGTCAATTGCAATACACTGTGACAGGAATTAATTGTGAATTGTGTCTATAGTACTATGGATTACTATGGATTCTTAAAGGGGATGATGGGAGAGAGCAGGCAGAGAATGCTTCACACAGACTTTTAAGGGATGGGTAGGGCAATGCAGAGGAATGAGACTAACAATTTAAACAGTGGCCAGAGAATGGAGGAAATTATTTGTCATTCTAAGGAGTTTTGAATTTACTCTGTAGAGTAAGGGTTTTAGGATTGTGAAGGGTTTTTAAAAATGAGTAAATCCATCAAGAAAGTATTTTAGGAGAGAGCAAGAGTTGATGGGGATGTGGTTGAGAGAAGACACTTGAAATATTGCAGTTCATCTTTGAAAGAGAAATTGAGGACCCGGGTTAGAGCAATAATGCCAGTAATATAGACCAGAGGTCTGATTGGAAAAATAGTCTAGAGAGGATATAGATAGAAAACTGGTAAACATTAGTGACCGGACATAGTGAAAGATGGTGTGAATGAGAAAGTAATATCTAGGATGACTTTCTGATTTCTGGCTTGGATTAGTGCGTTGATGATAAGAAGAAGAGAGAGTTATGGGAGTGAGACAATGATTTCAATGAGGTCAAACTTCAAAGGCATTGATTTAAGTTTTAATATGGAAATATTTGGGAATTTTTTTGTTTTTGATGCCAAGTAATAGTTTCTAAACAAAACTTTAGAATATTCTCATGAAATATTAAGAAATTAAATGTGATAGTAATCATAAAGAAATTTTGCATGTCACGTATCCACTTTTCATATGCTTTTTTTAATTGGGAATAGTTAGAATCAGTAGAAGCTTGAAATTCATAGATATCCATATGGACATCAGTGATGATTTTTTTTAAAATTTCCATTCTGGATTAGATCCGATTTAACTTTCTGGGGTGACCATGATTCCAACTGTTCAACACTAATAACTTTTCTTCCTGGGGTATTCATCCATGCTAAATTCACTAAGCAGTTTGTAGAAGTCTTTATTCTTTGCTTTTAGTTGAAAAATATCCAACTAAAATCAACAGACTATAATCAAAAGTGAAAATACTATGGAATTGATGATTCTTGATTATCATGTTCTGACCATAAATGAACGTTCTAGGTAGCTCCTAAGAAGCTCTGTTATATGAAATACCCCATGTTAAGAGTGTAGAAAATATTTTCTCTCCTATCTTCCTGATTTTAGGATAAAAGTGACATTTGATAGTTTTAGCGATATTTTTCCCCCGTGAAGCCCCATGTTAAAATTTATAATTGGTTGCTTCATTTGTTAATTCTGTTCATTTAGAATATATTATATGGTACTTAGACAAGGCACTATTTAACTATTAGAGTAGCTCTTTTATTCAACCTTTTCTAGAATTATTTATTGAGTACCTGAATTTTGAATAATACTCTCCTACTTGTCTAGGTGTTCTGAATAAGTATATATTACAGCCTAACCTCAAAGAACTTTGGATTCAAATGTGGAGACAAGAGGCATAGTGTTAAACATTAAAACAATATAAGGAATATTATATTTGGTCCTTCTCCAATTTGCTAACTCTGTAGGTCTAGATAAGTTTTTAATACTCTTTATTTTATCACTTCCAAATTGGGAGAATTGGGTTAAGTAATATTGGACTAAGTGATCTGAAAGATTTTCCCATTCTTAATAACCACCATTCTTTGGCCTATTGATTATCAAACAAATAAAAGAGACTAAGAGATTTTAGCAATTGAAGAGATCACTGTGTTTGGACCTGCCAAACCATTGATCAGATCTAGTTGTTTTTACTAAAAGAGAAAAAAATAAGAGTGATGTCTTCTGAGCTTAGGGCTTTGATTTCCCTGCCCACTCGATTACTCTTACGTGGAATTCATAAGTGCAACACTTACTAGATGGAGTGCTTTTTTAGACCAAGTATGCTTAGGGCAATCTTAGCTCTAATGCGACCCTTACCCAACTTCTTTTTTTATGGGACGGGTAAGTGTTTGGGCCATAATGCATGGAATGGTAAAAGTTCTGGAAGAGTAGAGGGGTGGAATTTTTGTCCTTTGTTTACAGTACTAAGCTAGAATTTCATGCAAATTCTGTTATATCTACTACAGACAACATAATGAAAAAATTAAAAATTAAAAAATTAAACAGTAAGAATGAATGAATGCATACGTATTTATCTTGTATGCCATGCTAACATTTTTCAGTGGGGTTTGGCTTTCTTTTACTATTATTTTCTAAATACTGAAATGGTTTCCTTACAGGAATTCTATGATAAATGATCAATAACAACAAATTTGTAATCTAGAATTCAGAGCTGTTGAAAAACATCTCCTAAGTTAGTTATTTTCATATTTATCAATGATCCATTTTTCTAGAGGATGCTCTTAGCTATTGTTTTCTTTTCTGCCATATTTAGACAGTAGTATAGAGTGAATTCAGACTCTTATTGTGTGACTATTTATGGCAGACTATTATAAGGACCTGTTCTGAATAGAACATGCTTTATTTCCATTAAGTGCATATTCTCCTTGTTTTCAGAATTCTGCATTTGTGGTTAAATTGCTCTTATAAATTCAGGTTGCACTTTCCATGGGGGGAAACTAAGCTGTTACATGTAAAATGTCTGGTTAGGATTTTAGGATGAGTTTTCTTCTTCATGTTTTTTTTTCTTCTATTGTTCTCTGTATCAGAAATAACAAAAGTGTGTTGCTTTATTCTCTCAAATTCTCTCTTAAGTGTGTTGCTCTTAGTAGACAAGACAGTGTTCCTATGTCTTAAGTGCAATTGAAGTCTACATGGTTATGTAATTTTGCACAGCCTATCTACTTTATGATGTCAGAACACTTCCATTTCTGCATGGGAGGCTTTCCACCTTGGTCTCATTAATATTGCACTTGTTTTGCTAACTGTAGAATCACTGGTAGGGTGCCAGATTGAATTGAGAGAGAGATTCTTCAAAAATATGATGAATTTAGTTTGAACTAATTGGCAAATTATAAATTATTTTAAAGATTTGACCTAGACTTAAGGTAAATTTTGACCTTTACCTGGGTTAGCTTCATTAATCCTTCATTAATCCACACTAAAATGCTCTTTGAAGCAATTAACAATGATTGCACGATTCTAGACAAGCAAATGAATTTTTTGGTTTCCTACATTTGTAACTTCAAACTTTCCCTGATTATAAAAGTATAGCATATCAATTATAAAAATTTTAAATATAGAGAAAGCAAGAATAAATAATTATGATTAATCCTACCAAAAAGAAAAAGGCCACTCTTAAATATTTAAACTTGAATCATTTTATTTAAGGCAAAGATGATCAAACACAATATTATTTTTAAATGCTATCTTGTTACACTAAATATCCTACACATTTTTAAAGTCTATGTAATTATATGGATAACATACTTTATTGGATCAATTCATTTTTGTAAGCTATCTGAGCTAGTTTCTAATTCTGATTATTAATAATTTTAAATAAATGGTTATATGTAGCAAAAATAATTACTGAGCACACTGTCTTTATTATCATATTTTAATTTTATACTCCCATTAGGCCCATGGAGTAGGTAATATAATAATTTTACCCATTTTAAAAAGAAAAGACTGACACAGAGATGTTTTATAACTTGACTAAAGGAGCACAGCTAGTAAGTGTGAATTTAATCCTCCTGCTGTCTGACTTTAAAGTCTGTGTCTCCATTTATTATACCCTACTGACTACATACAGGAATGACTTCATTTTTTAAAAACTATTTTTTTATTGATTTTAGAGAGGAAGAGAGAGGAAGAGAGAGATAGAAACATCAATGATGAGAGAGAATCACTGATCAGCCACCTCCTGCACTCCCCGCACTGGGGATTGAGCCCGCAACCCAGGCACATGCCCCTGGCAGGAATCGAACCTGGGACCCTTCAGTCTGCAGGTCAGCGTTCTATTCACTGAGCCAAACTGGCTAGGGCAGGAATGACTTTATTTAAGAATAACTTTCCATACCCATGGACACGGGCAATAGGGTAGTGAAGACCTAAGGGTTGGGTAGGAGCTGGGAGGAGGGGGGGCACAAAATGGGAGATATCTGTAATATTATCAGCAATAAAAATATATTAAAAATAAATTAATTAATTAAATTAATTAAAATTTCTATGAATGCAAATGTTGGTTCATAAAACATACACAAATATTTTTGTGTATTTTAACCAATTACCTTTCAGAAGGATGGTATCAATTTGTCATCTCAACAAGCAGCCTTAGAAAAAATATTTTTAAAGTAGGTTGCTTTTATTCTTTTTAAAATATGAAATAGGTGAAAGGACTTGGTAACCTGGATAATATTGCTAATAATAACAATTTTAATGTCCCCCCTCCTATTGACTTCATTCACCCTGCTCCCTCCCCCTCCCCAGGCCTTCCCTGCACTATTGTCTGTCCATGGGCTACGCATATATGCATAGAAGTTAATTGGTTGATCTCTTCCTGCTCTCCCCTTCCCTCTGAAATACTTCAGTCTGTTGCATGCTTCAATATGTGTGCAAGATGTTATATAATGACCTTTACCTGGGTTAGCTTCATTAATCCTCATAACAGTTCCGGGAAGCAGGAACTTTGTTTCACAGCCAAAAATTATAGAAGTTATATGATTGTTTGGGTTACATAGTTAGAAAGCAATGGAGCAGAAATTGGAATATCTGTCAACTCCAGATCACCTATCTATATATGTAACCTATCAAAAAGATACTGCTTGAGCTCATGTGGATTTTGTGTATTTCTGTTGACTATAGCAGTTGTCAGAGGGCCATGTATAATAGACACACCCTTCTCTTCCTATAGACTAAATGAGAATAGGGAAGAGATGTTTTTATCAATCAGCATTTCTCCTCACAGTTCTCCTTATGGCAACCTTGTTGATGATTCTACTCACTCCTCCTCTGTAGGCGTACCCCTGATTCTACCCCATGTCTCAAAATATCTTTGATTAAAGATGGGATTGCATATAATCCATCATCCAATTGTAGCGCTTTTGAGAGAGAAAGGGGGCTATTGTTTATAATTATGCTATGCTAACAGGCATAACCTGGGTATTTCCAGGGCAAATACAAACATATTTTCACCTGTCTCCAAATTTCCCTGTTCAGTGCTCCCCTGTGTCCTCCAAAACCTGTATATCCACAACTCTCACTCTGTCCCAAGACATCTCTCTCCAAAGTCCCCAACCCAAGGGAAAAATGTATTATGTCCATGATAAAAAATGACCACAGAAAAAGAAAAGCAGTTCTTGGAGAACTCTAAAATATAGCCCTGATATAAAGAGACTCTGATCTCTAAAGCCATATAGTTTTATTTAAGACTAGCAGCCCTGCACATGAATCTGTGCGCCAGTAGCTCTCTAGTAGCTCCTTGCCATCCTGCAGTAGCTCTCCACCCGCTGCCCTGCCCTCCTGTAGCTCTCCAATGCCCTATAGTAGCTCACTCCTCCACCCTCCTGCTGATCCGTGATCTAGTTACGAGGTCGGTTGTTATGCTTCACAGCGTAACGACCATTTGCATGTTACATCTTTATTATACAGAATTCCTCTAAATTACTTACTTGTGCCACTGAGCTAGTTTTGCAGAGAATGGAGAAAAGGACAGTTAGGACCTTAACTTACTGTTGTGGCACCATTCCAAACGGGTCTTCTTCTCCATTGGGCCCTGATATCAAAGTCGATGTCACCACATATTTAACAAGAGGTATACAAGGTTTATTACTCACATAATGAAACTTTCTGAGGAGGGCCAGGCTGATTCCCCAAATAGGCCCAAAGACAGCACGAGAGATCCAGGAATAAAACTGGCCTGGGTTTTATGGTGTTTAGGTGGTGGGGCTGGGGTGAATATGTGAGTATCGTTTGAGCTTTCTGATGGTACATACCAAAGGGGAAAAGAAAGAAGTGGGTTTGAAAGCTGTCAACTGTCAAATTTCAAAAATGGAGTCAGACTCTATTACAGTTACCAAAAGGACTGGGCGTTCAGTTCCTCTGTGGTGAGAGCAGAGCTGTAGGCATGGCTTTGCTGGCTGTAGGCCACACACCTCCTTAGGCTGTGCCATTCCCGTGGACTACAGCCTATGGGAGCCCTAGAGTTGCAGCAAGGGCCCCATGTGCACTTCCCCCATTTCTTCTTCCTATGTGTGGACTACAGTAAATGTCAGGATCTTTAAGAAATCTGGGTCTGAGTTCCTTATTCCCGGGGGAAAAAACCCTCACACGTTTATGAATTCATTTATTTTTTTAGTTTGACTTCTAAAATTCTGAACTCTTTACAATTATCTTCCCCTCCCCAAAATAATTTATGAAAATCGTTTTATGATTTTGGTGTCAGAATCTAGCAATCTTTCCTATAGAGAAAATAGTCTCAACTGCCCAGGGTTTGGTCCCTTATCAACTGTAGTCATTGACTTCTTTGAATTATTTTCTCTCGATAGTAGCTCAACAAAATCATTGGACTCAATCTGTTTTCTACTTTAAACGACTTAAAAAGGCCTATCATTGAATCAGTGTGATCTTGCTTAATCTTCTCATTTCTAAGATACAAATGTTAAATCAAGGCTAATCTTCATAATTCACACTCTTAAAGCTTTTAAAACTTTCAGTTCTTCGGAGCATCTGTTCATGTTCTTCAGCTTTAGCAATATCCTTCCAATTTGTATGCTCAGGCTTAGCGTGAAGTGATCAGGTTTTAGAAATATTAGGCAAGGGGCGAGTTAGCTATAGGTGTTCTGTTTTTGAACATTTATCTTGAGTATGAGATCTGGAAAAATACAATTTGAATACTAACGATTCATAGAGCTTTTTAACAGACAAATCTAGGCTCTGTAAAAAGGCATCAAGCAGACAGGGGAAAGATGAATTTGCTTTAGGAGAAATAGCTTTATTACTGAACAAGTTATCAGTTTTCTGCATGTCTTTCTGTCCCAGAAAATGATTATGAGACTTCTTATCCCTAATAACTTGGTGAACTCTGTTGAATTTTATGGACTGCAAAGGATGTTGGATCCAGAAGAAACATGGGATTTTGATTATGTTAGATACTTTTACAGCTATCTTCCACTGTGATACATTATCCAAAAGTTTGTATCAAATTGTTCTAGAAGGCAAATTTTTAGCTGCAATCACTGTTCTTGGATACTTTGCAACCTAAGAGAGGTAATATTGATGTAGAATAAAGAAGAGGCATCTAGGCATCTAGGCAGGAAGTTTATTGGGTGGATTATACACCTTCAAGAGGTGAAAAGTTCTATTGAAATGTGTGTGTGTGTGTGTGTGTGTGTGTGTGTGTGTGTGTGTGTGTGTGTGATGGAATTAATAGCTAGTACTTTATGATAGCCATTGTGCTAAACACAGATGTTATTTATTTCTAATAATTAATCTAGAAAGTAGGTTCTATTATCTCTGTTTTATGAGTAAAGGATAATGTTAGAGAGGTTAAACACCTTGCCTAAATCAATGCAGACCATTTTTTGCCAGAGCATGGATATAAATAAATCCAAGTTTATCTGGCTCCAGAGCCAATCTTAGTTATCTAATTATTACTCTTTAAACAAAGTGTTTCTCAAAGAAGGGTCCATGGTTTCCTGGAGGCAGGGTAGAGGCTATTGCCAAGATTTGCTAATAGTCTGGATTTGAATTCTAAAAATCAGCTCCCCTCTTTGACTTTTTATAAATTCAAAATAGTGATATTTTATAGACATGATTTTTATGTGCTAAAAAGGATCATAATTTGCAAAGGTGTTATAATTTGGTATTCACAAAATAAAACAAGTATGTTTCTATAGATTTCTGGGGACTCAATTCTACTAAGAATGGCTACTCAGATGTACATAATTTATGTGTGTTGGAGACAGAACCACGGTGCTTGGCTTCTAATCTTCCCCCGTCAATCAGTTTGCTACATGTCCTGAGTGTGCTCTGGTGGTCCACGGCATCCTTCCCTGTTCCCTGCTGGACCTCAGTGGATGAGCCTTTGCTCCTCAGAGCTAAAAGGTTCTACTTGAGACCTCACGTGCTCCCTTATCTGCCTGACTACAGTATGATTGAGGCTTTCCTAAACCAGATTCCATAAGGAGGCAAGTCCAGAGAAGTTTTTTGAATGAGCTCACCTATTTGGGCACTTGTTAAAGTCTCAAATTTCTAAAAGCAAATCAAAAAAAGTAATTAATTCTCTTGGACAGTTTTATCATTCAGAAAATAGGGGAAACAATTTTAGAAATGAAAAGTCTAGAACTAATTCTGAACCTCCAAGGGAACTAGTTAGTAATGTGGAAGTGATAATAACAACCTTAGGACAAAATGACCAAGTCATCTTAATTAGTGTTGTGATAATGAAGGAAAAATAAACATGAGTATAGTTGCAAGATTTATTCATATCATTAGCAAATGAGATTTAAGTAAGGACATTTGAGAAAAATTGTAGTAATTCCAAAAATTGATCTTATTCAAAAGAGATAGGTAGCTATTTAAAAAATAAATTTGATCACAAATAAGGCAAAAGAAAAAGGAAAGTAGACTAATAAAATCAATATCATTTATTTTCTTTATAAAACAGTGCTAGGATCATAGTTGATAAGAATGGTACCCGGTTCTTTTATAGTTCAGAACTAGATTCTTGTCAGTTAACCTGGGAATCAAACTTTTTTCTTATAAAATTAAACTCAGGATGCCTCTCTTCTTAACCAAAAGAGAAAACTGAAAAAGAAACTTCAGTAGTAAACATGTTCTTAAATTAGAGTTTGCATTTAGCTAAGTATAAACATAAAATTTCTGAGCACATAAGAGGATCAATTATTATGTGAGTTTCATATATACATGGCATTCCATAAATATTGGAATAGCTGTCTGACACATGCTAAAATGAAAAGATTTAAAGATGATTAAACCATGATTTCTGTGCCGTGCCAGCACAGCCAAGGGTTCGGCGAGCCTGAGGGAGGGCGGTGAAGGATTGAAGAAAAGACAGACAAAGAGAATAAGCTGGGTCTAGGTGGATCTCCTGTGCCTGGCTAAGGCCACAGAGAAAAGATCCAGATGGCAAGCTGAGCCTTTATTTTATAGCCAGAGGTAAACAAGGTAGTGGACACCATAGTTACAATGTTCTTGTGAGTTTCACTTGTTTTGGCAGCACTTGCTGCATTTCCCACAGCCCATTAGCTACCCAGGAAGGATCTAGGGAACTTCATAAGGTCAAGCTTAATTATGCTAAGAGGGCTGTGCCCTCTAAGCTGGGACTTGTTTGTGGCTTTGCCAACAGGTTAGTCCAAGGCTTAACCCTATAGCCGCTCCCTACAGATTTCTATAGGTATTACTTTGGGATTGCATTTAGGATATAAAAATAGAGATATTTCAGAATAAAACTGTAAATTTTTTTTCCTGTATTGATTAATGTATTACATATGTGTCCTTATCTCCCCATTGCCCCCCAACCTCCCCCCCCACACACACTCATGCCCTTGCCTCCCTGGTGTCTGTGTCCATTGGTTAGGCTTATATGCATGCATACAAGTCCTTTGGTTGATCTCTCCCCCT
The DNA here is from genome assembly GCF_951640355.1 of Cnephaeus nilssonii. Taxonomy (NCBI): domain Eukaryota; kingdom Metazoa; phylum Chordata; class Mammalia; order Chiroptera; family Vespertilionidae; genus Cnephaeus; species Cnephaeus nilssonii. Next base: position 65,701,669 of record NC_137085.1, on the reverse strand, counting down.
TACCCCCACCCTCCCCTACCTTCCCTCTGAGGTTTGATGGTCTGATCAATGCTTCTCTGTCTCTGGATCTGTTTTTGTTCATCAGTTTATGTTGTTCATTATATTCCACAAATGAGTGAAATCATGTGGTATTTATCTTTCTCTGTCTGGCTTATTTCACTTAGCATAATGCTCTTCAGTTCCATTCATGCTTTTGCAAATGGTAAGAATTCCTTCTTTTGTACTGGAGGATAGTATTCCATTGTGTAGATGTACCACAGCAGATCCACTCATCTGCTGATGGGCACTTAGGCTGTTTCCAAATCTTAGCTATTGTAAATTGTGCTGCTATGAACATAGGGGTGCATATATCCTTTCTGATTGGTGTTTCTAGCTTCTTGGGATATATTCCTAGAAGTGGGATCACTGGGTCACATGGGAGTTCCATTTTTAGTTTTTTGAGAAAACTCCCTACTGTTCTCCACAATGGATGTACCAGTCTGCATTCCCACCAGCAGTGCACGAGGGTTCCTTTTTCTCCAAATCCTCGCCAGCAATTGTCATTGCCTGATACTGGCACATGAACAGACATATAGACCAATGGAATTGAATAGAGAACCCAGAAATCAACCCAAACCACTATGCTCAATTAATATTTGACAAAGGAGGCAAGAACATACAATGGAGTCAAGACAAGTATCTTCAGTAAATGATGTTGGGAAAAAATGGACAGATACATGCAAAAAAATGAAACTAGACCACCAACTTACACCATACACAACAATAAACTCAAAATGGATAAAGGACTTAAACATAAGACGGGAAACCATAAAAATATTAGAGGAACCCACAGGCAGCAAAATCTCAGACATATGCCAAAGCAATTTCTTTACTGATACAGCTCCTAGGGCAATGGAAACTAAAGAGAAAATAAACAAATGGGACTACATCAAAGTAAAAAGCTTCTGCACAACAAAAGAAACCATCAACAATACAACAAGAAAGCCCACTGCATGGGAGAACATATTTGCCAATGTTATCACCGATAAGGATTTAATCTCCAACATTTACCGGGAACTCATACAACTTAACAAAAGGAAGATTAACAACCCAATCAAAAAATGGGCAAAGGGCCACTTTTCGAAAGAGGGCAAGTAAAAAGAGACATATGAAAACATGCTCAAAGTCACTAATTATCCGAGAGATGCAAATCTAAAAGACAATGAGGTACCATCTCACACCTGTCAGAATGGCTATCATCAACAAATCAACAAATGTAAAATGTTTTTTAAAAGTAATTGGCTGGAGTGTAGAGGCAAAACCCAGCTTCATTCATTTACTTATTCACTAAGCAGAGATTGAATACCTACTGTATCCAGGGCACTGTTTTAGGCACTTGAGATAATGTGGGAAATTTAATGGGATTTGCATAGTGTGAGAAATCAGTATACACATAAATCAGAAGGTAATTTTAAGAGCTTTTCAAAACATAACATGGACAATGTGATAGAGAGGGTCTTGGGCAACTTCTCTGGATCTCCTGCTAACAGAAAGCTTTTAGCGGAAGTGAAGCTAAACTAGTCAAGTCAAGATTTGGAAGCAGCTTTTCAGGCTGAGAGGATGATCATTTACACGGCCCAATTTGAAACTTAGCTTCGTGTTCCAGGATCACTGCAGCTGAGGTATGCTGATCAAAAGGGACAGAGGGAGTAGGTGAGGTCAGAGACATGTGCAAGAACATTCTTTTTTTTCTTTATTGATTAAGGTATTAGTACATATGTGTCCTTATCCCTCCATTGCTCCTCCCATGCCCCACTCATGCCCTCACGCCCCTGGTGTCTGTGTCCATTGGTTAGGCATATATGAATGCATACAAGTCATTTGGTTCATCTCTCCCCCTTACCCCCACTCTCCCCTACCTTCCCTCTGAGGTTTGACGGTCTGTTCTTCTTAACAGAATTATTATCACCAAGGCCAGGAAAGGGAGTTTGAATTTAATTCTAAGTGCTGTGCAAAACCATTGGAGTAATTGAATCTGGGAAAGGCCCTGTTGTAATTTATGCTCTAAGGAGATCCATCTGGCTGCTTTCTGGAGAATGGACTTGGGTGGTGGTACAGAGTAGAAGCAATTATTATAGGCATTAAGTCAAGGAGCAATAAAAAATCTGTCTCAAAGAGATAGACACAGACTTCACTATTTTCATTCAAATAATCGGGGTGGGGGGGAGCTCTATAGAAGAGAGTGAAACTAGGATTTTTTTTTTGTCAATGAAGTTTTATGCACCACTGCTATATTGACAATATTGGGTGACACATTATAGAAACATGAAAAAGAAAAGAAGTTATATGCAATTGCCCTCAAGGAATTTACAGGATAGCAGGAGACAAATATCTTTAGAACAAGTCATTTTATTACAGGTAGAGAAATCGAAAGTTGAAAAGAATTATCCCTCAGATGGGCAACCAAGGGAGGGAATGGCTTTGCTATTCCTTAAATGATGGAGGAAAGTGTTTGTAGGAGAGAGACTAGTGAGACAGTACTTGCTCTCAGAGTACAGCATAGATTCTTAGAGGGTCTTCATGGTGAACATCCCAGGGGCTAGAGGAAATGGAAGAGGAGTCACAGCATCCTGCTGAGGACCTTTGACATGAGATTGGGATCTGGGCAACAGGGCCAGGAACTGCCATTTTAGAAAATGACTTTTGCTCAAAGGGATGAATGGAGAAGGTCTTATCTGTAGTGAGGGTTTATAGAGGGGAAGTTTACTAAGCTTATCAAAATCAGCCCACTTAGCTACCAATAACCGGTTATTTATTTACTAATGCCATAGGTTTTCTCATTCTTAAAATTTTTATTAAAGTTTACTTAATAAAATATATTCAGCCATGTCATTGTCTGTAGTATGTACATTTTAGAGAAAAAAATGGATAAATTATTGTTAGAAAGAGTAATAATTTTTAGGTATTTGAAGGTGACTGTTTAGGTGGCATAGACATACATAATCCTTTCATACATTTTCAAAGCTCCCAGAGGTGATGGTAATCCTCAAAATAAGCTCAGAGGGAGGTGGGCTGGCACCCTCATGCCAGGGCTGGGGATGGGCTCCAGAAAGTTTGTCTTCCTGTTGCTAGAAGAATAGATTTTGGGCTCTTGCTTTCTTTCCAAAATGTGTTACAGTGGCGTGTGAAGTTATTACACATTGTGGACAATAGGTCACATGGCTTCCTGAAATGTGGTAAATTACGTTTATAATTTTCACTGTTATATGCCATTTTGACAATACACAAATATTTTAAGAGTATTTGATAAATAAAATTATATTCTGTCTGATATTTTCGACTAGATTATGATTTATAAATTTTTGCATTTGTCAGTGATTTTTGGGTTATTCTGTAGTTAAAATCAGTTCTGTTATTTTATCACTTCATAACAGGCAGGGTTGAATTAAGCCCTATGGAGACAGCTCATATAAGATCGAGTTTCATATGGTAATGCCTCCGTGGTAGCATTATCCTCAGCCTGTTGTCACTAACGGAAAGCATTTAGGATCTAAACCTTTATGTACTTTTTAAGGCAGAAACTCTTGTCTCACAGTCTACACTTCTGAAATGATGAATTGCTTTCAGTTAGGCCCACAGGATAAGAGCTATTTCTAGCCATTTCTAGCCTTCCACCCCCAACTGTCTTCTAATATTTTAAGCCTAGTAATCCAAGCTTCAGTTTGCCTAATATCTTCAAAGCTTCCTTTGTGTTTGTGTTTGCATCAAAAATTCAAAGACATACATTTTCTGAAGACTTGTAATGTCAATATTTTCAGCCTGTTTTTTCATCGTAACAGACCATGGTTCCAGATGACAGTTGTAAAAGCCTCTGCTGTTTCCCCTGTGTCTGTATTTGGAATGTAGCATGTGTCATCACCATTCCAATTGTTTGGGAGAATGAGGAAGGCATTTCAAGCTAATAAAGCTACCATGGCATTCCAGAAAACGGATCAGCATGCACAAGGGCACAGAATAATGAAAGAGCCAAGAGTGTAGAATGAAAGACTGTATTCCAACCAGAATGTTCATTCCTGTGGGTTCTTCCAGGCAGGGTCCATGACATTTCCATCTTCAGAGCTCCAAAATCTTAAACAACAATTACTAAATTATAGGTGCTTTAAAAAGTCAGTTCAACTTATGAAAGAAGGAATTAATGTATTTTACATATTAAAAGAGAATAAACATGCAAATTTTATCTGATATTGTTTGTTGAAGCTCAGAGTTATTACCACCAGAAATATGACCTCTGTAGAAGAGGTGCATAATACATTTTCTTATCTGACAGGATTCATTCAACAGGTATTTATAGCACCTGGTCTGTGTATTAGGGTCTGAGACAAACATGGTCCTTGTCCTCATTGGGTTTTCTTCTAAATGGGGCAGATAGCCCGGCCGGTGTGGCTCAGTGGTTGAGCATGGCCTATGAACCAGGAGGTCAAGGTTCTACTTCTGGCCAGGGCACAGGCCCAGGTTGTGTGCTCGATCCCCAGTGTGGGGCATGCAAGAGGCAGCTATTGGTTTCAGAGAAGAAGGGAGTGGGAGAGAGAGAAACATCAATGATGAGAGAGAATCATCAATTAGCTTTTATATATAATAAAAAAGGAGCAGTTAGAAAAGTAATAAATGATCATTCGTATAAAGAAAATAAAGAGATTTTAGAGAGGGTAGCCAAAGACAGATGCTCTAAATTGGTGGCCTTAACATTTGAGTCCTAAGGGATGTTAGGGTGCTAACTGAGAAGAAGTAGAGGAAGAACATTTCAGGCTGAGAATATGCTGTTGTGGTTAGTTAGATATTATACTTAATATAAAATATAAAAGAGCTTATTGATATTTTACTTCTCACTCCTCATTTGATTTGCAACTTCTAATATTTTTAAATTCAAAATGCAGGGATAAATCCACAAAATCCTTTTGAAAATGTTCCTTAAGAGCAAACGATGTACAGATGTTCTCTTGGATTAGAGGACTGTGAATGAAAGATTATACTTCCAAGTTCAAGTCAAATACCTACCTGGGGAGCAGGTAGGCTTGGACTAAGCTGAAATTTGGTCTAATCTGGGGGATTGCATTTGCTTTCAGGTTCTTTATGCTACAGCGCAGAGATCTGTGTTTATTAGATTGTATAATAGATTGACAGTAGGCGCCATTGTGCTTCCCAAGCAGCCGTGTGAGAAGCTGGCCCCAAACTGATCTCCCATATGATCAGATTCAGTTTACATTTCCCAAGAGGCTCCTAATTGAAGTTTTTCTCCTTTCTTCACAGTGTGGCTCCTCCAAAGACATTTCAATCCTCTCTTCTCTTCCTCCCTGGCCCTACTGCTAGGCAGCCATCTTCTCCTGCCTCCACCCCCTGGGTTTTCACAATCCTTGTATCTCCAGAGAGCAGCTCTCCTGCGAGCTTTAACAGCCCGAGACGCTGTATGGAGGAAATATGCTCCCCTCCCACAGAACCCAGGGAGATGTGCTCACCCTCCACGTCTGTGTGGGTGGGTAGGGCCAGACTGCTGCTCTGCTTTGCCTTCATGATCAAGTTGCTTAAAACAATCACAGCCACATAGACGCCAAATCTCAAGAGGCTCTACTTGACTTTAAAAATGTGGAAATGCAAAAGCGAAAAAAATTAAGTGCTAGTAGGGTCTCTTTAAAAACCACAGTCTCAGTGATCGCATGAGTAGCAGGAATAAGGAAAACATGCTAAAATCACTGACATTTTGTCTCCTTGGCGTATTGCTGTTTTCTTCATAATTTATTTTCTTGCTTACTTATTTTTGTTATTTTTAAAAGACTCTACATGGGCAATATATATATATTTTTTTTCATTATTAACTACAGGGGGGAAGGCAGTTCAGGCGCTGGGACAGGAGAAGTCGCCAGGCCCCCCGCAGAGTGGGCTCCTTGAGATCACAGGCATCTCCCTTCCAGCCCAGATGCTCCCCAGCGCCCTCCCACCTACTCCGCTGCAGTGCTAAGCGCTGGGAAGGGCAAGACTCCAGGGCCAGTTTTCAAGGGCATCCCTCCAAGCCCCATCCTGAGGTAGGGCCTCAGATTCAGCTACGGATACATACAAACCCTGGGACTTTTCCAGTCTCTCATACACTTCCCTGCCACTTTCCCAGTCCCTTTCCACAGCATATCTGGGGACTTATCTAATTCCACTATGGCTCTCTCATTCCCTAGATTTCCCTATTAATTTTGGGTCGGATTTGTCACTTGCCCCAACCAGAGTTAAAGGTCAGGCAATGGTAATATTACGTGATTTTGAAACTGTCTGAGATCTTTAGAAAGAAATACTAAATTTTGCCATTATTTGGTCCAACTCAATCTACCAATAAACCAAGAATTGAACAAGTTATATGACCACCAACTCACATTAGAAGTTAGTAGAAATTTAATGTTCTATAATTCTATATTTTATAATTCTATAATTCTTCCAATATTGCTGGATTTCTGTGATGAAGAGTAATGCACCGGCATGATTCTGGACTCATGATTGGTGCTCCATAAATGTAAGTTAGCATCTTGTACCAAAGATCGAATATGAATGGAATTAGAAGACAGATGTTTAATTATTGAATAGGAGCAAGCAAGATCTTGGGTAGATATATATTGTATGTCCAATTGAGAGTGCATTCGTTTCTAAGAAATAAGAATAATTTCTGGTAAAAATGGATATATCAGGTGATCAGAAGTTGATGCAATAAACCATAATGTTATATATTTTCATCCACTTTGGAAGTATATAAATTCTAGGTGATTAAATCATTGTAATTCCAAACAAATAAAAATCCTGTTGAAAATTCTCCTCCAGAAAAGCTGATAGATGGAGACATTTAAATTCTAAGATAATCAAATATTGAACTATGTTCATTTTGTGATATTTAATTTTGGAGTTAAACACCAAATAAAATTTTGATAAAGCCCTTTACCAAAATAAATTATTCTGTGTTTTAGCAATTATTTTTTAACATTGAGAAAGATATCCCGAATAGTTTTAATGAAGCCTTGGTGTGAGGGAAAGAGGAGGATATTTCTGAAGATTCACAAAGTAAGTTAAATCTGCAAATTACTAACACCATAGAGAAATTTCATGTTTACAAAAGTTCTTACCTGTAATAAACCAAATGTTTAGCTGTGAGATTATTTAATTTCAGATTGTTTACCTTCAAACAATTTTTGCATTGTGTTTTAGAAAGCTCTGATTTGCAACTAGCCACTTCATTAATAAATGCAATTTAATTTTCCCTTTGATGAGAAAGCAGGCATTAGACATCTGTGGCATGCAGAGCAATGACCATGTCTCCACATTTTAATGGGAGCGGTGCCATTTGTTCCTAAAATCATTAATTCTTTATCTTGCGGCTGCATGCCTGCTACATAGCCCTCTGTTTACTTCAAATTCATCAATTTGAGATGCTACTGCATTGCCTTCTTACAGATGGGAAAAAATGACTTTTTACTGAGAGGAAAAACACATCTTTTTTAGTTTCAGGCCTTGCCCCATCATTATTGAGCAATTTTTACGTTTAGTGCTTCAACTTTTGTGAGGTGGATGATCAATGCCAAGTTTACTCAGGAATCATGGAGATGACTGTGAATCCATAGATAGCAGTGAGATTGTTTGTTTTTTAAACACTGAGCTTTTACATTAAAGCAAGGCTGCTGTGGGTGGCATATTTTTCATAGCATCCTCAACTTGTCTCCCAAATGGATTGGGCCAGAGGGCCCTACTTCACCAGACTGCCTTACCACTTTAGAGATGTGCTCCTTAGTAAAATTAATGAAATGAGCAATCGGTTGTGTTTACCTTTCCTTGAGATATTTATCTAGGAGAGTGGGTGGTGATTTCTTTCACTATTTTCTTATATAATCTACACTTAGAGCTGAAACCAAGATCTGTTCTTCCCTCTCCCCCCTTCAGTTGTCACCAACTCCTGTCATCTCATTTACAAATGAGGGAAAGGAGGCTCAGAGGTTTGCCCAGATTTCCTGGCTCCCAGTTAAGGGCCATTTCACCAAGAATTCTGAAATAACTGGTTTAATCAAGCCCCATGGTAGATTCAATAATAGCTGATATGCCTTATGCAAAATTAAACAGGAATAATTACTAGTAATGGGAACTAAGGTAAATAGTAGAATGGTGGTGAGGAGATCACTCTTTAGGTAGGTACGGATTTGGAATAAATTAACCAGCATTTCCAATGACCACTATCACATATAAAGCAGCAGTGCCTGAAAGTATCCATGTGTTGAAAATGGATACTTATGCACAATATTACCTATGGACAACTGTCGTAACTGATTTTGATGAAGTCTGGGTTTAGCTAATGGGCACTTGGCATGGTGTGCAGTAATGCTGCCAGGTTGGAGTCATAGGCTTCTTTTTTCTTGGGTTCTGGTCCCAGCAATGCATCATAATCTTTTTTTTTTTTTTAATATTCCTAAAGTCCGCCACTATACTCACAGCTCCTTTTATTGATGTTTTGCTTATTTGGAAAGGTAACATGAGCCCCTTCCATCTCTCATCCTGCCCACGTATCTTTTGCAGTCAAAACAAAATAACATTTTAAAACATAAAGTATATGCCCTGGCCAGTGTCGCTCAGTCAGCTGGACATCTTCCCATCTTCCCAGAAGTTGCCAGTTGGATTCTTGGTTAGGGTGCATATGCCTGGCTTGTGGGCTCCATCCCCAGTAGGGGGCGAGCAGGAGGCAGTCGATTGATGTTTCTCTGTCTCTCACCCTCTCTCTTTTTCTCTCTCTAAAATAAATAAAAACATATTTTTAAAAATACAGCATATTCTAACATACTTGGTGAATCACATACTTTACAGACATAAAACATCATGTGAGCAGCATCTCAAATGCTGCTGCTTTGCAGTTTTTCTTCAGGACATGACATCGCTGTAAGATTTCTCCACCTTCTCTGACATCTGTGATCTCCTCCCTCAGCACTGTGCAGGAAGCAATCAAGCAGCCTGAAGGATGGCCACAGTTCTGGTTCTCTTGCTGTCAAACTTAAGACATGTCCATACTGATGTGGAAATATTTGAAAAAGGATGGTTGAAGAGTGGGCTGTAATAGTCAAAACCAAACTATTTCTCAAGCAATGTTTTTATGTTTATGCAAAATTTCCATTTTATTTTTATTTATATTTGCTTTCTACACCTAGACTTTATATTCAATATTCATGCTATTCAACATCAAATAGTTTATTGTTTGTATTTTAACTGAGATTGAGGGGGTCAAGTCTGCATTGGGCAGTCATAAACATTCATTACAGGGTATGCATTTCTCATTCTCCATGAGATGAGAGCTAAAATTATTAACTTATTTTAGGTTTCAGACTTGCTAAGTATGCAACTGATATTATGTCTATAAAGTAGGGTAAATAATATTACCTACTTATATGGGTGATGTAAAATAAAGTGAGATGATGCATATAAAATGTTTATTACAATGCCTGGCACATAGTTAGCATTCAGTGCATCTTAACAGTAATAATATTAATAGTAATAATAAAAATAATAATCATGTTTTTGCAATTGAAAGAGGATTGAGGTAATTATTTAAGTTTAATTGTCACTAAGCAAATCTGTGTGTGACTAGGAAATAAAATTCACTTTGTAGAGAATATTTTTAATATTGCTAAGCTATTTTTTTCTTTATAATTTTAAATGTCATTTCAAATTCATATGTGGTAAAAATATAATTCTCTTGTCAAAGGATTTATGGATGATTGTGATAAAAACAAAATAATGTGCCAAAACCGGTTTGGCTCAGTGGATAGAGCGTCGGCCTGCGGACTGAAGGGTCCCAGGTTCGATTCCGGTCAAGGGCATGTATCTTGGTTGCGGGCACATCCCCAGTGGGGGGTGTGCAAGAGGCAGCTGATCGATGTTTCTCTCTCATCGATGTTTCTAACTCTCTATCCATCTCTCTTCCTCTCTGTAAAAAATCAATAAAATATATAAAAAATAAAATAAAATAAAGTTTTATATACAGTAGAAAATCAGGACCAATAAATAGAAAAGGATGATACACCCAGCATGGGGTACTTTGTTGTTGCTCTTTTGAGCTTCAGATTGGTTTCGAACTTGCTGCAGCCAAGGACTAAGGGTATTTAGTTCAGGCCTCTTATCCATGGAAGCCTAAAGTGTAGACTTTAACATTATCTGCTAATAATGTACATATGCATTGAAATACTCAGCAGGCTAACATCTCCATTACAGGACTGTAGTTCTGTCTTTTTTGCTGATCACACTATATTAAATGTTCTAATTAGTTAATTAATTTTATAAATCCTGCAATTATATTGGAAATGTGTATTTAAGTTTTATTGCATTTGTGTGTATGTGTGCAAAACAAATCATTAATTTAAAAAATATAAGAATTTTAGATATACCACAATTTAAAAAATATATTTTTATTGATTTTTAGGGAGAGAGGGAGAGGCATAGAGAGATAGAAACATCAATGAGAGAAACATCATCGGTTGTCTGCCTCCTGTATGCCCCATACTGGGGATCGAGCTGAAACCCTGGGCATGTGTTGGGGCTTCAATGCTCCACCACTAAGCCACACCAGCAGGACTATAGCACAATTTTTGTAACTCTGCTTTATTATTTCTTTCTTTCTTTGTTATAAGTATATATGGGACCTCCAAAAGTGGAAATGAATTAGGATTCTCCTGACCTTTGGGATGGCCTAGTAAGGGATCCAAGAAGAAGAGGGAAACCAGAAAAACTGTAGAGTAGCCATGAAGGGCCATTAACAGTTGTTGCAGAAATGAAGTTAATTAATTCTACTTTTGTTGAAGATGGAGTGAGAAAGGCCCCTATAAGATGTAGCAATAAACACTGCATACTCACCTGCAATTACTGAGGACTCTCTCCCTGGAGTTTAAAGTAATTAAACCAAACATTTAATCTTCTGTCTCAATGTGTCTAGTTGAGATATATGGCTAAGACACAAATACCTAAAAGTATAAAATATCAAAATGATGGATTTTTGGTTGAGGTGTATTTATTCATCTTGAGTTATTCTAATTTTCAACATAGACAAATAGGCCATTACCTGCCTTTAGTATGACCAGATAGGTTGCATAAATAGCAGAAAATTTACGTTAATTTTAGAATATGTAAAGTCAGTATATTGCTATGAAGTTACAATAAAGAAGTATCACTTGAAACGTTTTTTGTTTGTATTGTTGTTCTAATCTCATGTAAATTCATTTTAATAATCTAGGACTCTTCTAGTTTTATATATAAAACTAGACAGATGGAGCCATCAATACATATTACATATCTGACCATCCTATATAATAAAAGCCTAATACGCAAATTGTCCCCTCGGGCAGTCATTTGACCTGGAGTTCGACTGCTCACTATGATATGTGCTGACCAGGGGGCGGCACAGAACATGGCAGGCGTTGCAATGTGGTGCTGGCAGCCGACGACAGTGGAGGTGCTATCAGCCCTGATGGGCTCCTGATGAGAGCAGGACTGTGTCAGGATGGTGGAGCAGGTGACCGGGCAGTGCCAAGCCAAGGCAGGTGTGAGCGGGGGCCCAATCGCCACACCAATCGCCCCGCAGATGGCGACCAGTGGTGGTGGCAGGGGGTGGGGCCACTACCTAGCTCCCAGGCGCTGAGGGAGCAGGGTGGGGGTCCCAGCCCCAGTCGATTGCCCCGCATTCAGGATGGTGGAGCAGATAAGCGGGCAGTGCCAGGCCAAGTGGGGTGGCAGGTGGGGCTGTTGGGCTGCAAGGCTGGGGGCACAAGCTGGTCCCTGCAGGCCACCTTGAGGGACCCACCCATGCAAGAATTTGTGCACCAGGCCTCTAGTAATGTATATAATGTATCTTCATATACATTATATAAAGAATGTACCAGGAGACACACATTTCTGTTTAAGCAAAGGTGACAGACCCTAGTCAAATATAAGATATGGAAGCAGAAACATATCCTTTCATAGAAAATGCTGAAAAAATATTCCTTGAATCAATGCATGCATGAAGGGAAGGGTTAAAAAGCAGCAGAAGAGGAATAGCAGTACTCAGAATTATGTATTGATAAGGTGCTATGTGTACAAACACTATTTGTGGAAGAGGAAATATCCAGGTCATAAGGAATCTATGGATTCTACTTCACTACTCCTCTGAAATGTCACAAAAGCAAAATGTAATAATGCTTAATTTGAACTTCCTAAATGCTGGGATTTTATTTTTCTAATATCAGTGCATTGCATAAAGTTTAGATTTGTCTATAGAACAGTTTCATCTCTCAAGAAGTAAAGAAACAATAAAGTGTTAGAAGACTCATGGACTGGAATTTAATCCTAACTCCATTATTTAGAACTGTGTGAATTCTGATTCTAGATCCCTCATCTTTAAAAGGAAAAATAATACCCATTTTAGATTGATTTTGTGTTACGTAAACAAAACAATGATTTCCCCTCAAAATACAGGTTGACATATAATACTGAAATATGTGTCAACCATTATTCTTCGTAAATCAGAATAAAAAAAGCATTGAGTGATTTAATAGAAACTTTAGGAAAGTAAAAAAATGACAATATCATTTGAGATTCTGTTATGGATCTCTTTACACATGTAAAAAGAATTTAGGAGAGTAAAAAATATGTAAAAGTTAGTATAGTTTTATGGCAAGTATCACTAAAATAATTGCTCCCTTCCTTCATCATCTTCGCTCTTTTATCTTGACAGATAGACCCACTCAATGCACACCTGCTAGCTTAGTTTAGAATCGATTCTATCTCTGTGTGTCTGAATCACCGGATTCCTCTGTTGCAGTTTTCTGCTTCATTTTCTAAGTGGCTTACTTATACTTGACTTTTATGAATCCTAATGACTTAGTTTTCTATACTCGATTTTAAGACTAAGTTACTGAACATGTCTACTTGATCTCTCCCAATTTTCAGATGTTGAGATAGTCATACTTCTCTTTTTCACCTCTGATATGAATTTCTGGTACTTGACCAATTGACCTGATTACTCCACTGCAAATAAGCTTTCTTTACTCTCGTCCCTAAAATAATGAAGCCTTGTGCCCTTTGTCAAACATCCTCATGAAATTTGGATTTGCCTGGACTTTCTGCCTCAGTTTTTGTAATCTTAACATTGTTGCCTGAATCCAGTTATGATAAAAGCTGAGACAACTAAGACTTTCAACCCACAGACTGAGTGGCAAGGAACCAGTACACCAGATTTGTAGAGAGAGAGCTATTCTACTGTGGCTTTTAGGTGTTGGACATCTCTAGATTCTTCAGCTACTTTGCCTGAGATGGGACCTTTTCTCTGCTGACTTCCCCATATTATAAAAACCCTATTTCCTTCCTACTCCTTTGTTTACTACCAAGAAAGCTTATTTGCAATGGAGTAATCAGGTCAGTTGGTCAAGTACCAGAAATTCATATCAGAGGTGAAAAAGAGAAGTATGACTATCTCAACATCTGAAAATTGGGAGAGATCAAGTAGACATGTTCAGTAACTTAGTCTTTCACTTTCTTTTCACCTAAGAATTTGGAAATAGAGAACAATTTTCATTGAGAATTAAAATAAAATATTAATTATGTCATGGATTACAGTAGAAATATGTAATAGTACCTTGTAACAGGCCTCTTTAATCATGAAAAAAAATGTAAGCCCCAATTCAAAGTAATCCTATATAATAAAAGGCTAAAATGCAAATTGACTGAATGGCAGAATAACTGGTTGAGATGACATTCACTGACCACCAGGGGGCAGATGCTCAATGCAGGAGCTGCCCCCTGGTGGTCAGTGTGCTCCCACAGGGGGAGCACTGCTCAGAATCTGGGCACATGGCTGGCAAGCGCAGTGGCGGTGGCGGGAGCCTCTCCTGCCTCCTCGGCAGAGCTAAGGATGTCCAACTGACGGTTTAGGCCCACTCCCCCCAGTCAGACATCCCCTGAGGGCTCCCAGGCTGCGAGAGGGCGCAGGCCAGGCTGAGGGACCCCTCTCCCCTGAGTGCACGAATTTTGTGCATTGGGCCTCTAGTACAACAATAAAGAGGAATTATTGGCTCTTTAGGTATTCCAGAGATTGGATTGTGTGTTACTTTTCCAATGTTCCTTAACAAATTATGCCAAAATTTAGCAGGTTAAGACAGTAAACATTTTTTCACAGTTTCTGTGATTGGGGAGTTGGGATGGCTCTGCTGGGTTGTTCTAGCTCAGAGTTTCTCATGAGGTTGCATTCAGGTTGTCGGCTAGAGCTGCAGTTATCTCAGCATGTGCCTGGGGTTTGAGCATCTCCTTCTAAGACTGTTCACTCCCATTATGGTTGGTAGAAGATGTCAGTTCCTTCCTGGCTCTGAGCAGGAGGTCCCAGTTCCATGTCACGCAGACCTTTCCATAGGCTGAGCTGAGTGTCCTCTCAGCATGGCCGCTGTCTTCCAGGGTATATGTGAGCCAGAGAGGGAAAGACAAAGAACAAGGAGGAAGCTGCAGTACAGTCTATGGCCTAGTTTTGGAAGTAATGCACCATTACTTTTGCCACGCTATAACTGTTAGAGGTGAGTCACTGGGTTCAATCAAGGGGGGAGGGGAATTAAGCTCTAGCTATTAAAGGAAGATGATGTATTAAAATTTTTGTGGACAGATTTTAAATTCTCCAGTTTGTTTTCAGGATTAATTTGAATAAGGGTATCAATGATGTGACCTTAGACCAGTGGTCGGCAAACTGCGGCTCGCGAGCCACATGCGGCTCTTTGGTCCCTTGAGTGTGGCTCTTCCACAAAATACCATGGCCTGGGCGAGTCTATTTTGAAGAAGTGGCATTAGAAGAAGTTTAAGTTTAAAAAATTTGGCTCTCAAAAGAAATTTCAGTCGTGGTACTGTTGATATTTGGCTCTGTTGACTGATGAGTTTGCCAACCACTGCCTTAGACCAATTTCTGTGTTTGGGTTCTGCCTTTTGCAGGATGAGCATCATTCTAAGGCTGGTTCCCTATGTAGCATTAAAGTGACTACTATAGTTCTAGTCTTAGTATCTGCCTGCACGTTACCCTTTCCAGAAAGGGAGAAAGTGTAGACATTTTCTGAGTAGAGCAAGACACCATCTTTTGCACATGCTAGTATACACCAGACTTCATTTGTCATTTCCTTCAACTTGTTCACATGCTATTTTATAAATCAGAAATTTGGGAACAAGTCATTTTTTCCCCCCAAATATATTTCTTTATTGATTTCAGAGAGGAAGAGAGAAGGAGAGAGAGATAGAAACATCAATGATGAGAGAGAATCATTGATCGGCT
The DNA here is from genome assembly GCF_951640355.1 of Cnephaeus nilssonii. Taxonomy (NCBI): domain Eukaryota; kingdom Metazoa; phylum Chordata; class Mammalia; order Chiroptera; family Vespertilionidae; genus Cnephaeus; species Cnephaeus nilssonii. The sequence goes on along the minus strand of NC_137085.1, from coordinate 65,686,356 downwards.
GCCTCCTGCACACCCCCTCCCCCCACTGGGGATGGAGCAGCAACCCAGGCATGTGCCCTTGGCCACAATAGAACCTGGGACCCTTTAGTCCGCAGGCTGATGCTCTATCCACTGATCCAAGCCGGGTAGGGTGGGAACAAGGCATTTTGATCATTGCCTTTGGGCTGGGTTATCTTCACCAATCAATATGGCAGAGATGGGATTATCCTGACTTCATTAGAAAATCTAAGATCTGACCTGGAACTGTCTTCCCCTCCCATAAGCCCACCCAAACTGCATGGCTGATCTACTCTGGTGAAAGAATTGAATAGATATTGGTCGGGCAGAAAACTAAAAATCTGTGTCGCATGCCATAAAAATATCAGATCTCGGGTTGTTAAGAATAGACTGAATCCTTAAAGAAATATAACTAAAAGATATAGAAAAGTAGAAATTAAGACAAAATAGGAAGTTTTCTGAGGTAAGCATAGTATAGAAGTTAAAGAAATGTAGCCAATGCCAACTAGTCTATTATCAAGGCCATGTTCGCAAGACCATCCTAGTGGGGAGATGAATATAATAAAAAGCCCTATCCAAAGGATTTTTTATATTCCATGGGAGAATCTTCTCTGTCAGGAATTAGCCCGAGGCTAATAAAATTCAATTCATTTAACTTCTGTTCTGGGGCCATACTTACCAGATGTTTATTTGGCTCAGAGTATGGAGACTAAGAATTTACTAGTCTACACTGCATTGAAATTTATGGTTTTCACCATACAGTAATGAATTGGAATTCTGATTTATATGTCAGGTTTACAAACTGAGCCAATTGACCTAAGTCTGTAGAATTTTACATTCTGCTGGTGCACTATCAAAATCTGAGACTAAAAGTCAAATTTTGGCCTAAAATAAATTGGGCTATAGAATATCATGCCTATTGATAACACTTCTGTGATCGCAAAACATTGATCTTTAAAAAAAAATTCTTAATATCTGTATCTACTACACAACTTCACACATACTAGTAAGGATCTAGAACCTCTGGCTAATATTTATTCCCCAAATACTATATATTGTTGATAATAAAGAAAAATAAATGTGTTTCCCATGGTTTCAGTTTTCAACTATTTAGCATTTGTTGAAGAAAGCTATCTTTGCTGTATGCCAAGAAATCCAATAACTCATTTATTTTCTCTTTTTTCAAAGTAACTTTATCCATGATTTCTCATGAGTTGTAGGGACCATATTTTTACTCTTGCCAATTGATTCTTGACATTCAATAATTTGCAGTTTGACACCAGGGAAAAAATTTAAATGGTCTCATATCATCATATCTGAAAGATTAAATAATTTTTACTTTCTAATTAAGAATGCACAATCTATCATACACGATAGTGTTAGATGTAAAATTCTGTCTTGTTTGGATTAATAATTAATGGCAGAGGATAAATAAATTAATATCTTGATAAATAAATGGAATCCACTTCTGGTTATTATTTGATAAATGCCATATGATTTTGAGATGAGGATTTGGATTATAAAATTTGTTACATGAATAACTGACTTATTCCTAATGTGTACTACTTGTGATTAGATTTTAAGCCTAACAAAATGCTGTTTAGGATACTAAGTAGCTTGTCACTACTATTAGTGCTATTATTTTTATAAAATTATAGTATCTAAAGTTCTGCCTGAATGATACCCAAATATGTTTTAGAAGACTTCTGATAATTACAGAGTTCCTGTGTTAGTTTTTATATAAGATGGATGCTTACTTGGAATAGCAAATACCATAAATTTGTATCTTTTGTATATCTGGGTATATGTTTTAATTATACCCACTTATAGTTGGCTTTCTATAGATAAGTACCCCTAAATCCTGGATCTCTTCAAGCCATTAACATATATTTCAAGATTTCTAGTTTAATATAATTGTTTTAATTACAATTTTTTCTTTTGATAAGTCCATGCCTACGGAGGCAACATAAATAGTTGTATATAATATTTATTAAATTAGTAAAGTGAAAATAATTTTTAATAAAAAATTATTGTTCTTGGCTAAATATCATTCTCCCTAAATTCACCTTTTACTCATTTCACCATTGGTCTGTGCAGACAAAGAATAAAGCAGTCAATGTAAACATAAATTTTTAAAAAAGGGTTAATTATTTCTCCTTTACACAATATGAAGTGGATCAGATGAAAATTAAACTCCATTCTCAACAATATAAGAGGGGACAATTGGAAAGAATTTAGGAAAGATGAATAAAATATAATAAAATATCTAAAATATTTTTTAAAGAAGAAAGAATATTTTTTAAAGTAGAAAAGAATTAAAAATATAGATCTACATATGAATGGGGAACACTTTAAGTAAGAAGAAGAATCAAGATTTAAAATTTGCTTGGTTGTATTAGGATTTTATCTTTTATGTCCTGCCACCCCCACCCTATACACATAAATAGTATTGGAAAGAAGCAAATTTAAATTGAATGGCTATTATTTACTGGGTGCCTACTCTGTGCCAGACAGTGGACTAACTGTTCTATATGCTGTATAGTATTAAATACTTAGGACAACTCATTGGCATACATACTACTTTGACCCCCACTTTCCTAAGTAGCACACATGTTTAGAAAGGGTCATGAGTTTGTTAAGATTAAAATCTAGTAATTTTTGGACCTGAGGTCTGGACTCAGGATGATATGGTTTCAAAGTCAGAGCTCTTAATCCAACCCCATATTCATTCCATTTGGGTTAAATATTTTTACTTTATTTCTTAATTAAGACTTTTTTTTTTAGAGCAGTTTTAGATTCACAGAAAATTGAGGAGAAGGCACAGAGATTTCCCATGTACCGCCTTCCCCCAACCATGCATAGCTTCCTTCATTATCAATATTCCCTACCAGTGATACCATGGGCGGAAGTTCAAACAAGGCAGGGGTTTATTGCCAACAAACACAGGCTCCCCTGCTCAGGGAGGGGATACAAATGGGTTACTCCCAACATTCTGCTCTCTCCCTTCTGTCTGCTAAAGGCGCTTTGTCTATGTGTGCCGCTTTCTGATTGGTCCCTGGCCTTTTTTGCAACATTTTATTTTGCACTTGCAGGAAAAACATCCTTGTTTCAAAACACCCTGTTTTTCTGCTAGCCATCCTGTTTTTCTGCAAAACATTTTGTGGTTTCAGCTAGCTCCAGGATACCTCCTCCTTCCACCCCTTTCTGTCCACCTAATTCTGCTTTAACTTCTTTCACCAGGGTTGTGCATTTGCCGCAATTGATAAAAATTCATTGACTCATAATAATCACCCCAGGTTCATCGTTTACCTTATGCCTCACTCTTGGTGTTGTATAGGCTGTGAGTTTGGACAAATGTATGACATATGTGCATCATTATGCTATCATGGCGAGTATTTTAAGTGCCCTAAAAATGCTCTGTGCTCCCGGTAATTATCTCCCCTCTCCCCTCGACTTGGCAACCAGTGATCTTTTTGTTTGTTCTCAGTTTTGTCTTTTCCAGTAGAATTTTAGTCATATAGTATGTAGACTTACCAGATTGGCTTTTTATATTTTTAAGCAATCATTACATTTTAAAAAGTTTTTTTAAAAATATATATATTTAAAACATTAAACTTGATTCTAGAGTTCAAAGATCAACAAAGAAGACCTGTATCTGGCAGACCCACTGAGCATGGGCTGCAAGCACCAAAGCAGCTGGACCATTGTAATAAAATAAGTCTGCTTCTTTTATATAAATGATTTTCTTTAGCCAAGGTAGTCAAGTCTTGTATTAGAAATGCCTTTGAACCCGTACTTTTGGGTGCAAAGGAGAAACAACAATTGTTTGGTTCTTAGTCTCGTCACTGGACTGGACTTGAATTTAGGTGTTTCCTTTATGCAAGCACTAAGTTTTTAATTGTAGCCAAAAAGATTGTAGCCTGCGTGAGGGAAGACGATGGGGGATGGGGACGGTCTACCTCAGGTTGCACTGAAGCAAGAGCAGTAGAGCTTGGACAGCAAGGCCCTGCTCAGAACCAGCCCCAGATGCCTCGGCCCCAGATACCTCGGCCCCAGATCCCTCCGCGGACGCCCCCACCCGCTGGTTCTCAGCCGCGTCTCCTGTTCTTTGCGGGGGGCCACAGGCGTCCTGGGAGGCCAGGGGGCTGGTGGGGTGCTGCACCCATCCTCTAGGGCTGCTGCCTTCTCCCCATTGCTTGTCCCTGCACCCGCTGCTAGACAGACACCTCCCGCCCACCGGGTCTTCGTGATGGCTCCAGCTCTGAAGGTGAGGATGAGCAGAGCGGGGTTGCGAGGACCGGGCCCCTGATACTGGGTCCCCTGGAATTCCCGGGGGTGACTGCCTGCGGTGCGGGGGTCAGGGGGGCCCCGCAGGCAGGCCACTCCTTGTGTCCCTTGTGCGCTTCACCAAGAAGCCCATGACCTGAGTGTGGGTTGCAGCCCCAGCAGCGAGCTAGTGGGCCAGGGAGAGCGCGTGCCCGGAGCCCCGCTCCGCACCGGATATACTCCCCGCAGCTGCGTGTTGGCCGGAAGTTCTCCCGGAAGTCGCCATCTGAGTGGCTGTGGTTACTGGGGCGCCGGCCATTTGCCTCCGCTCTCCGACTGTGGCCTAGGACTAGCGCCCCAGGTCCCACTGCGGTGCCTCTGGGCCTGCTGGTCTGGCCCCACTTGACTGCCCACGTGCAGCTGGCGCACCGCGTGGGTCACCCGTGCCCGCAGCCATGGCTCCCATCCACGCAGCCGCGCCCCGCAGGCCCAACTCCGTGGTGAGCTTTTTACCCCAAATACAGGGTGGCTTGGAGCAGTTGTTCCAGAACCTGGTTGTACCGCGTCACTAAACTGATCTTCTTCGAAAGGGTTTTCACAAGTGAGGGCTTTGTATATACATATGCAGGCATTTTGGACAAAATTACTAAAAATAGCATTATTTAAGGGTCGTTGCCCTTGGCTGGTTTGTAATTTATTCTGTAGAAGGATGGCAGAGAACCTAGGAGTTAGTGTTTCTCACCAGGGCATATGTTTGCTTCTCTTAGGACTGACGTAAACGTATTTTTCTTTTCTAAATAATATAAAGTTTAAGGTAGGTTTCCCCCCCCCCCCCCCCCCACTCAAGCATGACTTTTATTTAAACTTTTTATCAGTTTTGGACTTTATAACAAATATTGAATGTATCTGGTTGTCTAGTAGATGATTCATAATTGTTGGTTCAGGGTAATCTATATTTTTAATTCCCCTTAGTTTGAATAAATACTTCTTGTAATGAGTACTCATGGCCAGGAATGGATTAAATGAACTCTGGGAAAATTACCTCTTAATCGTTTGTGCTTTTTGCATCATTTAGATGCCACTGATGTATTCTCCATGGGGGGGGGGGGGGGAGGAGGGAGGGGGGAAGATAGCATTTTGGGATCATTTCTTATGATTTAGAATTTCTTATGGTTTTTTAGTATAAATCAACTCAAGCATGATTAAATATAAGAAAATACGATTAGCAACAGAAACTTGAGGTGAAAATGATCATTTTTGGATGTGAGGCTAAAAATACCTGAGCAAGAGAAAGAAATCCTAGAAATTATTTCTGATAAAGTATTCCTGTTCTTTTCAGTAGAATTACTAAGAAGAGGGTCTCATCAATAGACAGGCATGCTCCCAATGATCTTTACAATACATGTCTATACCATGCAAAATTATTATTTCCTAGTTTTTGGTCACTTTCTAAAACAAGATAAAGCAAAAAAGGTAGTGCATAAACTAACTCAGTCTCTTTAAGTTTTCTAGATTGAACTGAATATGTCCTTAACATATAGTTAATACTACAAGAGAAAGTATTTATATATATCCTACTTTAAACAAAACTAGATTGCGCAAATCCAGAAAGCCCTGAATAACAGTATAAACCAACAATAAGAAATCAGGATTCCTTTGTTAGGCCTTTTTAAGTTTAGAGTGGAATTTGTGAAGCAGGTATGTAGTTTGATCATACTGTAACTCAAACTTTAGGAATTTTTGTTTAGAGTTATAGGCTCTGTGGTTATTTGTTATTTTTTAATCCTCACCCGAGGATATTTTTTTTTCATTGATTTTCAGACAGAATGGAAAGGAGGGGGGTCAGAGAGAAACACATCAGTTGGTTGCCTCCCACAAGTGCCTGGACTGGGGCCTGGGATCGAACCCACAATGGAGGTGGTTGTGTGGTTATTGGTACTTGTTTGCACATTTCTGTAATTACTCTAAGCAAAATCCCAAGAAAATTAAAGTCGATATGATGTAGTGCATCTAATTAACAGCAGAGTTAATGGGTTTAGCTTTATAGTTTTACTTCAGGCCCTAGTGAGTAGCTGAGGGTTCTTTGGCAACTTCGAGCATCAGATTTCCAGTTGTAAAATGGCAATGATAAAGTCTACCTTGGTTAGTTGTTGGAGGATCAACTGAAATCTTGTGGGTGAAATGCTTACCAAAACACTAGGCAGTATATAAATGTTAGCTGCTCTCCTTGCATTCCCTTAATCATATAAAGTCATTAGAACCAATGTGGACAATTTCTGGCATTAGCATATACTGTATATGTTCATGTAGACCTAAGGAAAAAACATACCACAACCATATGCATTATAATATTTATATACTTTTAAAAGAAGTATCTTTACACAGATGTTACTTTAACATTATATGAGGGAATTTTTGATACTAGTAATGGCAAATGCCTTTTGTCAAAATGGCCTAATACAGAGGATAAACTCCAGGTTTTTGCATATAATCTCCCAAGCCTGTCAGACAAGTTTTATTCCTTGTCATTTTGGAAAATGCCAAAGAACTACAACTTGTTCATAAATATGTTTAAGGAAAGTACTTTTTGCTGCTTTCAAAACTTCTACATTTTCTCTCTCAGATGTATCTCATAGGTATTTCATTTGCCTCAGTTATTTCCTGTTCTTGTGATTTAGTTCCTGTCTGGCAAAAGTCTAGTTTCTATTTTCTTTTTTCTAAGATTCTATTTAACTAACTGAAGCTAGTGTTAGCTCATTATATCCGAACCAGAAGATTTTTTATACTTGCCAATGGTCCTTAAGGACATACTTGAAAGTCTTGTCTTGGAAAGTAAAATGAATAATGCTTCAGCCGATTGTGCTAACATGAATTGACTCCTGATGAAAAAATGGTAAGGTGAGGTGGTAGTTTGCCCCTCTAAAGTTGGGAAGACTTTCAGAGTGCAAAACAGAGTATTTCCCTCAGTAATTAACTAGACTTTTAAAATGATTTATGGAATTAGTATAAATCCATAAATTCAAAGTATATTTTAAAAATTTCCCCCCTCTGGCATTGTTTTTATTGATGTAATAAATACTTGAATATCTTTAAAATAATCCACTTCAATCTCCAAGCTGCAGAGAGTTCTTTTATTATCTCCTAGCCATACCAACCTTTGGAAAATGCTTTTTGATGAAATTGACATTTTACATCTTAGGGGCAAGACACTTCTAGAACTTTTTATTTCTCTTCCAGGGTTCTTAACGTGGTACATGAAGAAGAAACTGAAAGTGAGAGAGGAATAGAAGTATGATGGCAGCCATGTCTAGTGAATACCCCCAAAGCACAATAAAAGTGAGTTGTAATCTTGATATAATTTAACTGAACAATACATCTCAAAGGTGAATGTAGAGCTTAATCTGAATAGTCTGATTTATGTACACTATTTTGATTTAAAAGAACTGTAGGGATAGAGAGAGTTTATATATTTCACTCATGGACAAAAACTACAGGACTTACTAGTAACAATGTCTTATATATTGGTTTATCCCAAATCTTTCTGGATTTTATGTTATTCCATATGTCCTCTTTAGAAATGGGAAAGCGATGACTTAACTCTCTTTGTAAACTCTCACATCCCTCAATATCAAGCCCATGGAACTTTTGCATGTTCATACAGCAGTTCTCAAAAGGTTTTCTAATTAGCCTGAAATTTTTTATATTAGCAAAGAGGAGCTTGAGTCATATTCTGCAACTGAAAAGTTGTGATATAAATTTTACTATTCTTTATGATTAGTTAGCTCAGGCTAAAGAAAATACAGTTACTTTCACTTTAGCTAGAAGGATATCAATTCCATGTTGAAATGGTACTTAACACTAATCATAATGATTAGAGGGTTCAATTGCAGAACACTATTAAAAAAAGATATGGACTATTTTTAATTAATGAAATAGAAAATGAATTTAGTATTTATTTAACATGTATAATTTCAGAAGGTAATTCATGAAGAATGGAGCCGGACCTGGGGCCTAATGAGGGTGGGCCGCAGTAGGGAACAAGCTGGGCTCCTGAGGTATAGAAGAGGCTGTGGTTGTGGGATTTTTTGGATGGATTGAAGTGTGTTTTGAGTTGAAGAGCCTTGAGCTTCATGACACTGAAGCTCCCAGTTATGTGTTAACTCAGAACTTAAAATGAAGAAAAATTTTAAGAAGGGATGAAGTCTACAAGATGCTATGGGAAGATTCGATGGGAGGAGGGAGGAGTGGTAGGGGCTGTGGGCTACTATGATACATGTGGAGGAATGAAAAGATTGATACCCTCTGTGAAGAAATTTGGGAGACACTCCTACATGATAACATTACTCAGAATTGAATCATTTTATGTTATAAAGCAGCAAACCATTAGGTGCTTTGGGAGTCTGGAGAATTGACTCCAAGGAGTTGCCATTGAGAAAAATTCAGTTCCTGTGACTAAGTCAGTGAGAATACTGTTGGCACTAGTGGTTAAAGGCTTTCATGGAGTGTAGGTGGGTGGGATCAGGAACCCTGGTTGCATATAAGGGCCTTGAGTTTCATGGAATCATTGGTGAGGATGGAAAAAATAGACTGTACAGATATTCAGTACACATAATCCCAGTAGGATCCTTAAGTGAATATACATATTGAGAACAGATAGTGGGTGCTTTATATATATTTGTTAATGGAATAAATATTTTAGTAAGAATAATTTAGAAAACAGCCTCATTTCGCATAATTGTACAATTTTCTCTGCCACAATTTATACTCTGGCTATGTGTTTAGCTATATAAACGCCCTTCAACTTACCTTGTTCACTCACAACTCTAGAAATTTGAACTTCCTATATCTCTTGCCCCACATTCTTTGCTTCCCTGTCTTAGACCACTATGAAGGCTCCCCAGAGGCAAGCCTTCCTTGAATCATCGTAGCCAAACCCCTTCTTTATACTTTTCTTGGCATTCTGTGCTTCCATCTATCACAGCATTGAACACATTGTTCTGGTTTAGTAAACTGGGAGTGTTTATAGATCAGAGGCTATCTCTTACCCATTCTATTATTCACATCATGGTGTTTGATTCTGAGTAGGTATGCTCAATAAAATGTTTGTTGAATAAATGAATGAATGAACATAAACAGAACCAAGCACTTTCTGGCACTGTATGTATCCATAATGGAATTCCACAGCCTTTTAACCATGAATCTAAATTTTTTGCAGATGGAACTTTTTGTGGGTTCAATTTTGCAAGGGTTCTTATTCTTACTGAGTATAGGAAAGTATTCTTCTGACTTTGTGTAAAATATACAGAGGTAGAACCCGTTATTTGACAAATGGATCCGTGCATCAAATGTCCCAGATAAGCTGCATTTGGTGTGCTCTTTTCCTAAGTTAGACACTAAATCTCTAAATTAGTTAGAGGCTAAGGATTTGTGGATCTTAATATCACATTTAGTTTCAAAACTGATAGAACATTAAAGTGTATCTGAATTCACTGTAGCCATGTCCACATAAAGAGAATCATATTTCTTTTTTTGTAAGCTGCCTCAAAGCCTTTTTAGAAAGGTATAAATAAATTCAGTACAACAACATTAAAGTTACTCTCTAGAGATAGTTTGGGGAATTGTGTTGCAGTCTCACCATCCAAGTAATAAAATCCTGCCTTTGGAGTTTTCTGAAAACAAACAAACAAAAAAAACAACCAGCAACAACAAAAACCCTGATAGATCATCCATGAACTATCCAGGTTTTACTGGAGAATATTTACCCCTCTAGAGTGAACCCCAATTAGGTGTGTCTCCAAGTTGTCAATGGTTTCCTATTCTGTGGTGTAACTACTTTTCTCTGTAATTTACATGGTTGTGACAAGTATTTTGGCTCCCCAGTATGATCCCTCAAGTGACCCAGGAAGGGCTAATGACATGGAATTGAGTGTAAGAGATTCTGTTGTCCAAATGCATTTTAGTGTGTGGCTGACTATGGAATGGAGGTGTGTGTGCTAGGAGCTGTTGAGAGTGGTTCTCCCTATGTAAACCAGGAAACAGAAAAATCAGGCTTCCTTGAGGAAGAAGAATGAGACAGAAACAAATGAACAGAGCAAAGAGGCAAGAGTGTATTTGCTGGGTATCTATAACCCATGAGGTGTCAGGTCATTTTTTTTTTTCTGAGGATTTCTCCAGACCCCCTGCATTCCTATAATAAGTAAACCCATTTATGAGTTCTAACTCAAGGATAGTTTTGTTCGTTTCAGCCAAAAGAATCTAATTCTCATATAATCCTTGACCTACTTACTTGCTGAACACAGAGACACAAACCTGTGCCCTGTAGGTACAATCTGTGAGTGCTGAGATTTGAGTGTTACCATCAGTTGTCCTCCTATTCAAAATTTGCCCTTAGGAAAAGGATTAAGAATTCATTTACAGTAAGTACACATGACTGGTAATATTTCAGACCCAGTGTTCCTTACCAGACATTTTCTCTGTTAAGGCGTTCAAAATTTGTTCCAAAGTAATGGTACATGGTAAGGAAATTTAGGAATTATGGGTTATCATTCTTCCCTCCTTCCCCCTCTTCTAACCTTCGTTCCTTCTCTTGTAGAGAGAGAATGTTGGGCCTCTGAACTCATGGCACTAAATTCATAGCTTCCTATTTTGCATGAGGGTTAGAACAACCTTGCAAATCTCTAGTTCATAATTGATAGAACAGCATCTGTCCCTGTTTCTCCACATCTATGAGCTACACTGGTAGCTCATAGATGCAGTGTGGTTGGTGTAATGGTTAAGATAGAAACCTGGGGGTCAAGCCAGTGATCCATTGTATGATATTTTGCAAGTGACATTTCTGATTCTCAGTATCCTTGGTAGAAGGGAAATAATTTTATCTACATTTAGGGCTACTGTGTAATTAAATGTGATAAAGCATGCAATACAGTAAATAATAGCTCTGATTAGCAGTACTGCTTCAACCTAGCACATTCTTTCTCACAGCTCCTCTCCACCCATCTCCCACTCCTAGTTTGAGACTACATGCCTTCATTTTACCTTAGGCATCTAAAAGAGGTACCTCTTCAATCTTACAGAGAAGCCCTACATCCCTAGCTTGTTTGTGCCCATACGAATTGCAGGTTGGAGTTGAAAGGGACCTTAAAAGTCTAGCCTGATCACCTTGTTTCTCTGTTGAGGAATCTGAGAGTAAGGGTGAAAACCTGGCCTAAATTCCTAACAGCTACTAGCTCAAAGTCTCTTTCAAGCAATATTTTCCTAATGGTGTACCTGTGGAACAGAAAGTTCTAGGATAAATGCTGCCCCTCTTGCTGGTTTTTTAAGAACCCTCCAGGCCAGAACTTAACCCAACTTTTGTCCCAGAACACTTCTGAAGGCAGAGGAGAGCAATTAAAATATGATCAAAACCACTTTTTTGAAGTCATGTTTTATCTTTAAAAATCATTAAAATACTACATTTTTCTCCATAATACAGCGATGTATGTTTCAGTATGAAACAGAAGTTTTAAGTATCATGTCATTGAATACAATTGTTCTTATAGTGCTAAAATTATCCTGTGGCTTCTAATTCTCCTAGGATACCACTGTGTACTTACATTTCTCCAAACTGAAAAATAAGGCCTTTGGATACCATGTTTTATTATGATTTTCTCTACTGCCCTCCACATATTCAAAGAAAGACTTGAAAGACAAGAGTCTAACAGTACTTCACCTTACAGGAATAATAGCAGTAAAACAACAGTTATAAATAGATTGCAAAATATAAGTACTATATAAGCAGCAATGCCAGTACTGTGGTCTCATTTTTTTTTACTGTGATGTTTTGGAAATATCATTGGACAAAACAAGTTATTTCCTGGCCTTAACTTACCCACCTATTTTAAAACTTAATATTCATCTATTATAAAAATGATACAGCTGAAGTTTAAAAGTGGAAACTAAATTCATAATTTTGAAACCAGAGAGTGAATATGTTGGGTGTTGTAAAGGATGAGGGATATTGGTTCTTTAACCAGACAGAAAAGGAATGAAATTATTTACAGAATCAGCAAATTGCAAAGTTAGTTGTTGTGGCTTTTATGAATGGATTCTTCATTACATAGAGAACTAATGTAGCTAGCAGAACTTTTTCTTTAAGTGTATATCAACCCCAAGGATGAAAGGGAGCCCCATGAAATAAACTTACGAAGTTTCAGAAATAGAAATTTCCCATAAGTTACTAATGCTACAACTTAATCTTCTGGATATTGTCCAAATAGCAAGCCTGAGTTCCTCAGAGAAATGCTCTTACTTTCTACACATGTGCATTTAACTCTCTTCTTTATTGAATGAAAAAGGATAAAAAGAGACTTGCTTTATTGCTTCTAATAAATGAAATGTAATCTGAATACTCAAGTATGTAATCAGATCATAACATTTCAATTGTGTTACTAATACGGCCATAAAATAAATAAGTTGCACACCGAAAAAGCTCACCATGCAAACTCATCTCATCACTGTGTCCCATCCATCTTTTCTTGCCATTTCCAGTCTGTCAGCATTTTTTTCTCCACTCTTTGGGTTGCACCTAGTGATTTTTCATGCATCCGTCACTGATGTCTTGTTACCTTCTAGTTTAAATATAGAGATAGGAATAATCTGTTGTACCCCATTTATGCATCTTTAGTTTTTGGACTCGCAATTTGTCACCTGACCACTGTGCCTGCTCCTTTCTAGCTTTGCACATTAAATCAGGTGCTAATGCATGAAAGTGATGTTTCTCATATTGATGTTTTTTTTTTAAGTTCTGAACCCTGCAATGGGAAGTGTGTTCTTGATAGTCTCTAATAGAAAAATGAAGTGATATCAGATGTTTTAACTTCTTAAACTTTGAAATTATAGAAAAAAGATTATAATTTCTACAAAATTTTAAAATAAATAAGTCAAGAAATTATTTAAGCCCTACCCAGCTTGGCTCAGTGGATAAAGCATCAGCCTGTGGACTGAAGGGTCCCAGGTTCAATTCCGGCCAAGGGCACATGCCTGGGTTGCGGGCTCGATCCCCAGTAGTGGGTTTGCAGGAGGCAGCCAATCAGTGATTCTCATCATTGATGTTTCTATCTCTCTCTCCTTCTCCCTTCCTCTCTGAAATCAATAAAGAAATATATAAAAGAAAGTATTTAATTGTACTTTAATTTTGTTGGGTAGAGGGTGAGTAATCTTTTTCTCTTAGTTTTGAAAGAGTTGTATTTATCTGAAGCAGTTTGTTTAAAAAATATTACATTCTTAGGTCATCAAAAATTTGAACAATCTTAAATCCAATATCCAGATTTATTATAGCACAATTAATTTAGATCTATAGATATTTACTCAGTAAATATGTGAGCAATGTTATATAAATTTTATTAAAAGAAAAATGTAAGTTCAAAAGTGGTCACAGCATTTACTGATGGACATCACTATTTTTCAAGTGAGAAATCTTATGTAATAAGTTAATGTTATGTTATTCAATAAAGAAATTAGTATTTTAGAAAATACATGTTTTATTTTTATATTGAATTCTGGAATGATTTTCTCTTACTACAAGGGGAGCCATTTGACAGAGCTGAGTTACAGCTCTAGTTATTGACCCCTGGTAGCAAATGAAGTATAGCTTGGAATTTACTGAATCATCATGAGTGTTTTCCCAGCCAGAAAGATTTAGGACAAATACCTATTTCCTCTATTTTAGTTTTAAAATCATCCATTTACAGTAATGTCTCCAGTACATTGAGATCTTTTTCTTTGAAGCAGTCTCTTTGTAGTATTGTTTTGTTCAGAAAGCTTTGTGTTTATTTTAGAATTGAGTGTGTTCTTTAGTGAAAACAACTCATGTCTGGTGAGGGGTATGGATATAACTCTTGTTGCCAAAGTATTCACTTCAGTCCAATAAGCTATTGAACTGATCTCCCCTTTCCACATTAGACTGATCTGTAGTTTTTCTGATGGAAGAATAGTTATGGCATTATGTGGGCACAGTCACATAGAGTCCCCTTAGATACAGCTGTGCAGTTGAAAGACAAATGAGCATTGCATATGCACAAGTCTGTCTTAAAATTCACTTGTTAACTATTCACAAATAGCTCAGATGAGCTACCACTTTCTCAAAGTGGTAGAGGCTGAGATAGCTCACCAACACCATTCTACCCCTTTTCAATGTTCCAGATAGCATGCACATAATAGATCTTTAGTTGGAGAGGGAAGTGTTAACTGTCTCACATATGCTTCCTTTTGTGGATTCCCTGGCCCTTCAGGTTTCCAAATTATCCACTCTTGCCCCAGCTCTTCTGCTGAATAGCCATAATCCTCTTAGCTCAGGATTACATGGTCCTGCAGTGATGATATTATTATAGTGTTTACTAGTATACTGTTTAGACCATAGATTCTTTATAAAAGATAGATGCATTGCATATGTGTTAATGGTCCTTTGGAAAAATCCTATCTAATAAAGAGGGAATATGCTAATTGACCCTCACACCATCACAAAGATGGCAGCACCCACAGCCAATAAGGAGGGAATATGCTAATTGCTGCCCCGCCCTCAAAGATGGTGGCACCTACAGCCACAAGATGGTGGTGCCCAGTCCCCTCAGCCCGGCCTTCCTGGGCACCTGCCTCTGGAGTCCCCCAGTCCCCTCAGCACCCCCAGCCGCCCAGGGCTGGCCTGAGTCACAGGCAAGCCTTGGATAGCGGCTGCCCAGCTGCCCAGGACCGCCTGAGGCTCAGGTAACCAGGGCCAGCCGAGGCTTGTGCTGCTGGCAGTGGCAGCAGCAGAGGTGTGATGGGGCATCACCTTCCTCTGATTGCTGGGTCTCCTCCTGCCCCTGAGGACTTCCGGACTGTGAGACGGGGCAGGCCGGGCTGAGGGACCCCTCCTCCAGTGCATGGATTTTCATGCACTGGGCCTCTAGTATAACATAAAAACCAAATAAATACAATAAGCAAAAGGAAAATTTCCTAGGCAGGACAGAGGAAAGATTGGAAAAGATTTTGTAAAATAGTATTGAAAAACCAGTCATTGATCTAAAGACATTACAGCATAGATTAAGAGGACACAGAAATAAAAAAAGAAGAGAGCTAGAGGGATAATCATATTCTGGCCCCTTTAGCTGGTAATTTAGCTTGGGCATAGTCTTGATCCAGATGACTTGGCAAATTAATTAATGAAGGGGAGAAGTAATAAGAAAACACACTGAAGTCTAGTAAGCTTGCTGCTGAATTTTGAAATCTCTATACATGTTTTTGGGTGGATAGCCCAGTTGGGAACACATTTTAGTTTTAATAAAAACTATAGTTATGATTTCCTCGGATATAGTCTGTGCCTGTCATATGCCAAAACTGTACAGATTCAAATATTCTTAATCTTAGGGCTATTAATATTACTCATTTTAAATAAACTTGAAATAATTTTTTTTCTTTTTACTAGTATTTTTGTAAATATATTACCAAATTGTTTTGAATTTTTGGTTTCTGACTTTTGTACATTTTATTTGAAAAATGCATATTACCAGCATACTAATTTATAAATTAAAATGGAAATTTCAAGGCTTAACATCTCTGACAAAAAAAAAAAAAAAAAAAGAATCTCAAATGGTGAAAGGTTAACTTGTTTGATCTGCAAGTCATTATTCTGTTTTATTAATGCCTAGTTACTTGCCCTAAACAGTAACTTTGAGGGGTTTTTTTGCATTGCATTAATTTATTTTTATGCACTATCTTAATGTTTAGACTAATCCTATAAATTAGATGTTATTTTCCATATATAACTAGTGATGAAATGAGCAAAATAAAGAGAATGCCCCCAAATTACATATAGAAGGAGTTTGAGAGCCAGAATTTGAAACAATGTTTGTCAAACTTTAAAAGCCTATATTCTTAACCTCTATGTTTTATTGCTCAAATTATCCATAATTGAACTCCTAATCTTAAGGCTGTATATTAAGGACACTTTTGAAAACTTAGTTTTTTTGAAAAAGAAAAAAACTGCAATAATGGGCACCTAGGAGAAACTAGATCAGCATCCTTCCATATAATAAAAACCTAATATGCAAATTGTCTCCTCGACCAGGAGTTTGACTGCTCACTATGATGTGTGCTGACCACCAGGGGGTGGTGCAGAACATGGCAGGCGTCAGCAACACGGAGGTGGTAGCCGGCGGCAGTTGAGGCACTGCTGGCCCCAATGGGCCCCCGACGAAAGCGGAACTGCGGCGGGATGGTGGAGCGAGTGAGTGAGTGGCGCCAGGACAAGGCAAGTGTGAGTGGGGTCTGATCACCCCGCCAATCGTCCTTCAGATGGCAACTGGCGGCATTGGGGGGCGGGGCTGCCGCCTGGCTCACAGGCACTGAGGGAGCTGGGCAGGGGCCCCATTACTCAGGCAGAGTGTGGCACGAATGGGCCCAGGGACCCAGGTGCTGCTCAGGGCCCAGAGGTCAGCTGGGACCTGCCCTTCCACACCAGATGCTTGTGCTTCAATTGCCGCCCAGGCCTCGGGATTGCACCTGTGCAAGAATTTCGTGCACCAGGCCTCTAGTCTGTTATAATATCTTGGAATCTAATAGCAGGGATATTATTATGTCTACACACAAAAAAAGTGTTCATTTGTTTATCTTCCAACAAATTCATTGAGCTAGTTTTCACTATGCTACAGGTATTGCAACTCTTTGGGAAGTTCTCTCTGGTATAGAGGAAACAAAGTGTAATATGTATTTTTACAAAAAATTGAATTACTTAAAATGTTTTTGTTCTAAGCATTGATGGATAGCTCTGGAGCTGCTTGCAGTAGCTTCACTCTGTTCAATTCATCACTCACTAACAACCCTATCTTTTAAACAAGTCCATCCTTCTCTTGGGTAGTTTTAATCAAATTAATGGTTGATTTTTTAGTTGTGCCAGCTTTGATTATTTCACTAAATTGAAGGGTCGATATAGGATAAGTAAAAGACTCATTTATTCAAGTAACTCAGTGAGTTGTTACTGAGAAAATAATTTATATAAAAAGGTCTTAAAAGTAGATTCTACCCAAGTAATACCACAGTACAAGCAATTAATAGCATGCTTTAAGATTTTTCAAATTTTTTAATAATATGTTTTTATTGATTTTAGAGAGAGGAAGGGAGAAGGAGAGAATGAAACATCCATGAGAGAGAAATATTGATTATCTCCCTCCTGCACGCCCCCTACTGAAGAACGAGCCTGCAACCTGGGTATGTGCTTTGACCAGGAATCCAACTGTGATGCCCTGGTGCATGAGTCCATTTTCAGTCACTGAGCACAGTAGCTTGGGGCCTTAAGTTTTTTGTACCAAAGAGTTGGAAGGCTTGGGAAATTCTTCACATTTATTTAGAGAGACATGCAGTAATCTATCAAATGAAAATTATTTAAATTTCTTTTTATAAAATCTTAAGGAATCATAAATTTAAAAGTGTTTGAAATATAAGGTGAATAATAGAATTGTTGAACTAAAAAATTTAATGCATGTTTTTTGAGCGCCTACTATGTGATATCCCTTAAATTAATCCATTTATATACCCAAGGAAGTTATAAAGACCTTAAAGGTTTGCATGATACTTGAGTATGCAACAGCATAAAGTTGGTATTTTAGTTAAAATGCTTGACCATATTTATGTTTATGGGTCCATTTGTCTTTCAAAAGTACTGTAATATTTAGTCCAATTAGCCTTTTTTTTAATAAAAAGATAGAGTAGATGAGAAGATTTATTGAATACTAGAGGCTGGATGCACGAAATTCAGGCAAGAGTAGGCCTTCCTTCCCCTGGCTGCCGGCACCGGCTTCCCTCTGGCACCTGGGACCCTCCGGCCACCGGCAGGCATCTGGGACCTGGGCTTCCCCTCGCAGCCCCTGCTTCATCTGAAAGGTCATCTGGAAGTATGTCCAATCTAATTAGCATATTATGCTCTTATTATTATAAGATTAGTTTTTAGGAAGTGATTCTATAAATAAAGGATTTGGAGGTGGGAAACCAAGAAACTTACTTTATTGAAATTGCCTTCTTAAAAGACAGTTTAATGAAGTAATTAATTTGATACCTGTCAGCCCCTGGGGCCATGTCATAGGTAGGATGATATTGATTTCTATTAAGAAAGACAGGCATTTGTAGCTTGTACACTGTGGCTATATGATTTGATTTAGAAACTGTTCATATAAAAGGGTTCCTGTTTGATTCTTTCAGAATTGACCCTGAGTCCCAGGGCTATTCTGAACAAAGTGTGTCTGACATCTTTAATGCTGAATAGTTTTCAGTTTGGAAATTGTGACTGAATCTCCTGGCCAAATTAGTCTAAACTCTGAATACCCTGATCCTTGACTATTTTTATTTGGATGCAAGGAGACCAGTCTTGAGACCAGTGAGCTTACACAAGATGTCCACACACCAGCATATAGTATACCAATACATCTGCTCAGTGTTTCACCTTTAAGTGTATGTGTTCCAAAGCAGAGTTGGAATTAAAAGGAAAGGGGCAGCTGCTCTTGAAATATTTTGAGACAAAAAGTACTGGTACATTGGCATTCATGTCAGGTAACAGCTGTTCTCCAAAACAGGCACTGTTCCAAATCACAGACTTTGGAGGAGAAGCAGTCCACTTTTTGTTTCCTGATGTATAACTGTCTTATTTTTTAGATCATAGCCTATCCAATGTAAAACTAAAACTTTTCATTATCATTATCATAGACTAGAGGCCCGGTGCACAAAATTCGTGCACTCAGGGTAGTCCCTCAGCCTGGCCTGTGCCTTCTGGCAGTCTGGGAGCCCCCAGATCGATGTCCCGCAGAGGGAGCCCCTGCCCACCATGCCGGGGCTCTTCGATTGATGGCAGCCAGCACAGAGGGAGGCCCTACCCACCCTTCCCAGGCTCTGTGATCCATGCTGTGCAGAGGGAGGCTCTTCCCATCTAGCCTGGGCTCTGCCATTGATCCCTGCCCACAGGAGGCCCTGCCCACCCTGCTGGGGCTCTGTGATGGAGGCCCTGCCCACTCGGCCTGGCTTCTGCCATTGATCACTGCCCACAGGGAGGCCCTGCCCACCCTGCCGGGGCTCTGTGATAAATGCTGTGCAGAAGGATGCCCTGCCCCACCCTGCCGGGGCTCTGTGATAAATACTGTGCAGAAGGATGCCCTGCCCCACCCTGCCAGGGCTCTGTGATAAATGCTGTGCAGAAGGAGGCCCTGCCCCACCCGGCCGGGGCTCTGCGATGGGTCCGCACAGCCATGGTGGCTTGCCTAGGCCCTCGCAGCCACAGCTTTGTCCAGAAGGATGTCAGGAAGACATCCGGTTTATCCAGTCTAATTAGGATATTACCCTCTTATTAGTATACATAAAGATTTAAATTGAGTTAGTTGGCTATTCTATACTACTTTTGTATATTGAGCAGTATAAATTATAAAGTATAAATTTTAAAGAACAATTTACTAATATTAATAAAACTAGAGGCCCAGTGCACAATTTCATGCACAGGTGGGATCCGGCCAGCCTGCCCCCATCGGGCTGGGATGGCCAGGGGGCGGGGCTGTGGCTGGCCAGGGGGAGGGGCCTCTGGCAGTTGGCTGGCTGGCCCTGCCCCCAATCAGGGTTGGGGGGGGACCAATCGGGAGCCTGGCTGGCTGGGGGAGGGGCTGATTGGGGCCCAGATCAGGCTGAGTGGCTGCTGCAGTGCGCGTCATAGCCACCAGTCATTCTGGTCATTCTGGCCATTCTGGCTGTTCCACCATTCCAGTCGTTGGGCTTTTATATATATAGATATTTATGGTTCTCCTGTTTTATATTTGCTTCAACCTGATTCAATGATATTCTCCATAGATTAGGGGTGTTAACTTGCTGTTAAATTGCCCACATGCTATTAGGAGCATCCTGAGTATCATAAACCACCTTGCTTTCTCATCTGAATGTCAGAATTGTACCTGTGGCTAGCTAGCTGTTGAGGCCTTGTCAACTTTTTGGTTCATTTTCAACTCCTATAGTAGCTCAGCAGTTACATAGCAGGTAGGCTGGATTTTTCAGATGGTAGTCTCCAAAGGAAAGAAAGGTGTCATTTTGCAGAAGAACCAAACACAGGAGCTTAAGTATACGTATATTTTCTTCATATGCTTTTTCCTCCCTCCCCTGAATGGAGAATGGTCTGAAGAGAAATAGCAATATATAGACACACACACACACTCACACTTTATTTGAAATCAAAATGAGCTGTGTAAACTGCATAGCAAGACAGGAAATGGAGAAGTCAAAAGAAAACACAGTAAGAATGGAAGAAAAGATTGTCAATAATAAAGGGAAAAAAAGAGAATGAAAATTTTGCTATCCTAGAACCTCTAGAATATATTAAGTTTTTGCAAGTCAGAAATATTGAAGCTGGAAATAGTTTTATGTATTATTTAGTCCAACTACCTCATCTTAAAGAGATTATAGACAATGATGAGAGAGTAAAGGAGAAAATTATAAGAAATGGAAAAAAATGAAGATAGAGGAAGAAAAAAAATGTAAGAGCCTAATAGACTATCTTCTGTTGAGCTTTTCTGTAACTTTTTATTTTTTAATTCTAGAGCTCACATGTTAAAATTACAAGGGATGGTAGAGAGAGGAAGTTTAGATTCATTTTGTATAATTGGTAATCTGTTTTTCTTCCCCTGTCACTATAAAACGTTTTAGTTTCCAGCTGTTTATTATCCAAATCATTTCCTGCATTAGATAAAGCACTACCAGCAGGACTCTAAGATATTTTATGCTAATGAACACAAAAAATCTTGGACAAGTTGCAAAACATAGATTTTTGAGTGACATGACAAAATAATCAGAATCTAAATGAAAAGAAAACTTGGGTAACAGCCATACTTAATATCCTAAAATAAATGATTGACATTTTAATTAGATGAGAAAATATAATTTTTTTTTAACTCTGAAAGGGACCCCTTGCAAGAAAGATGGGCATTAAATAAAAAAGTGTGCAAAAACATGGAGTATAAAGACTATAAAGATATATTCAATTTTTAGTGTTCATGACATGAGTTATTAATTCCATGGATCATGAAGCAAAACTTTTTAAAAAGTTAACTTGCATTTACCCTTTTGACAACAGTTTGCATTATAGTGATTTAATTTTATTAAGAGAGTTGTTTGCTAGAGCTATTTATCTTTGTTTTGGCAGCTCTGGCATAAATATTTAATTTAATTTATGTTCCAAATTAAAAAATGTCTCATAAAAACTGAGAGGCTGAGCTGTACCTGCTCACTGTAAAAAAAATGAGGTTTACATATTGCTGCAGATAATATAAAGTAAATCTACTTGAAAGAGACTTTGTATGATTTGAAGACAGACATTAACCATATCCAAGGTCTGTGGAAAAGAATTGGGAAAACCAAATATAAGAGGGTATCAATTTTTGCTACAAGTCAGGACATCCCTAGACTAATCTAGCTTTTTAAATGTTGACTCTTGTGAGGTGCTTCTGATCAATACTTAACACAGATGCTATCCTGAAAGTAGTTAAGTAGAAAGTTTAGTTATAGGAAAATGATAATGATTATATTTCTTTTTGAAACAATGATCTTGCTTGCATTTTTAAACTTCACTTTGAATTTTAGTTACCAGTTATTTTATTTGCATTTTCCTTTTGTCTACATGCAAGTTATAATTTGGAACCTTGAAGTGGGAATATGGTGAAAATACTTACATAAGTCTTGAAGATTTTAGATGATATGTTTATTTCTAGAATATAGAGTATAGTATCCACTACATGAAGGAGATATTGCAACCATACTGGAATTATGTGCTTTATGGAACGGAATTCTTCATAAGGGAGGATCCAGGCTGATGTATAGAAATACATGAGGGATTTGATCGTAAGATGGTACCTACCATAGCCTTACCTTCAAGTCCTGACATCTTTATATGCATACTAGTGACCCGGTGCACAAAATTCGTGCACATTAAAAGGGGATTAATTAGAGGAAATAATTTAATATTGCTCTTTGCCCTTTCTCTATAATAGAAGTGTCAAAGATGAGAGAAAATTAGTAAAATGTATATGAAATCCTTCCTCCTGTCAGAGTCTGGGGCTCACCACAGGACTCAGAGTCAAGTCCCCGCCCACCCACATGCACCTCAAAATCGAGTGAGACCCAGACCCGGCCGAATGCCCCCCCCCCATTGGACTAGATCCAGACCCGGCCAGTCACACCCTTGTCAAGCCCTGCTGGGCAGGAGGGGTAGCCTCAGGTCCCCTGGCCCGGTGCCAGGACGGGGAGTATTGCCTGAGGTCCCCCAGCCCAGACTGGGGCGGGGGGCATGCCTTGAGGTCCTCCGTCAAGCCCTGCCAGGTGGGGAACACAGCCTGAGATCCCCTGTCAAGCCCCGCTGGGTGGGGGGCATGGCCTGAGGTCCCCCATCAAGCCCTGCCAGTTGGGGGGCACAGTCTTACGTCCCCCGGCCCAGCACCGAGAGGGGCGCGCAGCCTCAGGTCCCCCATCAAGCCCCAATGGGCAGGGGCACAGCCTAAGTTCTCCTGACCCAGCACTGGGGGTGCACCATGAGCCCCAATCAAGCCCCTCTGGGTGGGGGGCACGGCCTGAGGTGCCCTGTCCAGCCCAGCCAGGCAGGGGGCGCAGCCTCAGGTCCCCTGGCCCGGTGCTGGGGCGGGGGGGGGGGGTGGCCTGAAGTCTGTCAAGCCCCGCCTGGTGGGGGGCGCAGCCTGAAGTCCCATGTCAAGCCCCACCTGGGGGGCATGGCCTGAGGTCCTCCGGCCTGAAGCTGGGGCGGGGTGAGCAGCCTGAGGTCCCCTAGCCCAGCACCAGGACGGGAAGCGCACCTTGGGGTCCCCTGTCAAGCCCTGCCAGATGGGGGGCGCGGCCTGAGATCCCCTGTCAAACCCTGATGGCTGGGGGACGTGGCCTGAGGTCCCCTGTCAAGCCCCACGGGGGTCGGGGAGGGCGGAGCCTCAGGTGCCTGCTGATTGCTCGTTAAGGCTCCTTATGGGAACTTGGCCTCAGCTGTGGTTCAGCCATCTTTGTGATGGAGTGATGGTCAATTAGCATATTCCCTCTTTATTAGATAGGATACTCTTTGTAAATCATAGGAAGGTTCTGATAGATTGTATTTTCCAAAGATGGCCACAACAGTGTCTCCTATCTCCCATACTCTTGTGCATTGTGATCTTGCTGCTCTCCCACCAAGAGATGGCATTTTATTCTTCCTCTTTGAATCTAGATGCGTATTTGTGACTCACTTGTCATAAATAAAATACAATGAATAAACTGACTTCTCCAGCCAGGTAAGAAGAGAACACCTGGGTTTCTCCTGTTCTTTTTGAATGCTTTCATTTTCTTCTCAGAGCCAAACTACCCGGCTGAGAAAGCCCAAGCCACAGGGAGAGGTTGTATGTATATAGTTTCTCTGGTCAACAGTCTCAATTGAACCTGGCCTTTAAGGTCCCAGTCTAGGTGCTAGATGTGATAGTGAAAACATTTGCAGATTAGGCCTTGGAAAACTACAATCGAAGGGCCAAATATAGACTGCAGCCTGTTTTTATAGACTTATTAGCTAAAATTAATTTTTATATTTTAAAGGGCTGTGAAAAAACAAAAGGCAATATGCAGTAGACACTATATGTCACCCAAAAAGCCCAGAAATATTATCTGACTGTTCAAAGAAAAAGGTGAGTGATCCTGTTCTAGATGATTCCAGACCTAAATTTCATGGAGCAGGAACAAGTCCGCCCTATTGTGCCCTGTCCAAATGCCTGAACCACAGAATCTTGGAGAATAATCATACCTAATAAAATGGTAACATGCAAATTACCATCACTCCGCTACGCCCACGATTGGGCCAGCGGGAGACACAGGGGGCGGGACTCGGTGTGGCTGGGGTGGTGATTGGGCTGGCAGGACGCTGAGCTCGCGTCGCTCAGCGTTTGCGCCATGGCTGTGCTGCAGCACAGACGGGCCTCTGGGGCAGCCAGCCGGCGTTTTGGAGGTTTGGAGGCAGCGCGGGTGGGCGGGCGGCGTGGCTCCCAGGGGAGGAGTCTGGCGGCAGTTGGGCCGCAGGAGCGCGCGGAGGTGTCCCGGTGTCCCGGTGTCCGCAGAGGACGCGGGTTTCCACGAAGGCAGAGGAGGCGGCGGCGGCCCCAGCATTCCTGGGTGGGAGGCGAAGGCAAGACCCCGACCTGGGCTCCGGCCGCAGGAGGACCATGCCCCCGCCCCGCCTCGCCCTAGGGACTTCGGAGCTGCCGGCCACACCGGGTCCCGACCAGCGGACAGACAGCCTACACGTGCATGATTAAATCATGCACTGGGCCTCTAGTAAAATAGAATTGTTTTACATTAGGAAAGATGGAGTAATTTGTTATGCATATATTGGTAACCACAAGAAGAAACTACTTTTTATGAAAAAGTGAATTACAAGTGTGGCCTCTATAATTACTAATTGTCCATGACAGATGGTACCCAATTTACTTGGATGATATGGTCTTGGCTACTGTGGGTTTGGATTATCCTTAAGGAGTTTAACATGTACTTTAGAAGAACTGTTTAACATTAACTACTTAGTGAAAATGAAGTTTTTATTCTGTGCTGAGAGTCTTTAAATGTTTATGTGTACAGAAGTAAAGAAGATTTCCTAAAGGATTACTTAAGAGTTAAGTGATGCAACAAGATTTACCTTCTTGGATATATTTATGCTATACAAACCCAGCATTGCTCATTTTCCAGGAGGCCATTCTTCGCTGAGTTGTCTTCATGTCCAATATTGTATACTGTGAGTTTTCCAGGTACTATGATTCAAGGCCAAAAACTTTTCAATAACATATTGGCCTTATCTAGGCCTTCCTTTATACTCCTAGCCCTTTGGGGGTTAGATGGATTGCTCTTGGACCTCGCTCAGAATAATAATATATTTTAGGCTTTCATGTTTTTATAAGAAAATATCAACTTTGCTACTCCATAAATAAAAAGTGTAAACCATATGGATATTACTTAATCAACATCTCTGACTGGATACACTGCAGGCACTTGTAAGTAAGTCCTTAATTGGTAGTCAGTTATCCATTGCTGTAGAAATGGCATTTTAACCATTTCTTTATTCTTTCAGAAAATGTTTATGCATGTACAAATATATCTGCATGCTAATATAGTCTTCCTTTTCTCTTATGCAGTTGGGGCATATAATATGTATCTGTTCCTCAAATTTACAACCTTTCTAGAATATCTTTCTGTATCCAAACATAAAGATATATTTTATACTTTTTGATGGTTACATAATTTTATAGTGTATAATTGTGTCAGGCATATTTTACTAGTCCTGTATTACTGAACAGACTAGAGGCCTGATGCACGAAGATTCGTGCAAGTATGGGCTTTCCTTCCCCTGGCTGCCAGCACCGCCTTTGCTTCGGCCTGGAGCCACCTTTCTGCCTTCGCTCCACCCGGAGCTGCCTTTCCTCCTTCCCATGCTGCCCAGAGGCCCGGAGCGGCTGGGGCAGTGCAGCACGCCTGTGTCCCGTCCCTGGCCGCTAGGTGCCTATGTATGCAAATTAACCCACCATCTTTGTTGCATTAATTTGCATACTCACCCCTGATTGGCTGGTGGGTGTCACAAAGGTACAGTTAATTTACATCTTTCTCTTTTATTAGTGTAGATTAGATATTTTTCATGAACAATTTAAAGTAACCTTTTCTAGGCCCGAAGGAGATGTTTGATTATATGCCATAGACTTTGGTTTAAGGTCTAAAGGTCATACTTAATCATTCATATAAATTAAGCAGATATGGAAATCTCTCTATGGAGTGGGCAAAATGGATCAAGTTTAGTAATACCTAGAAAAAATAAAATACTCAATGGTTTGACTGTTGTCTCCAAAGGTCATGGAAAGGACCCTCAGGTTGACTGGCGATTTGACTTGGCACTAACAGTAGCCAAATATTAGACACAATTCTTGTTTTTCCCAAACTTGGCAGCTGTTAGGAAAATGTGTTATGCAGGTGTAAACAAGAGTAGCAGAGAAGTCCTTTTGTTTCTAACCATAGTGAGTGCTTCTAGAAACATGATTCAGTGTTTCTCACCCACCTATTCAGGGATTATTCCATTTTCTGAGTTTTTCACCAATGTGCAGCACATTAAGAAAAAGACAATGTAAGTTTTCCATGAGATTAGATTTCATTGTTCAAGTTTATTGTTCAATTTAAAGGACTGGTCATTATTCTGAGATTGTCTTTTATAATTTTGGTGGTTAAAATGTCCTATCTTTCATGAATTTTATAGTAAACTAGAGGCCTGTTGCACGAAGATTCGTGCAAGAATAGGCCTTCCTTCCCCTGGCTTCACTCCCGGCCGCCCAGGACCCTGCAAGTCCTCGCTCCTGGCCGCCCGGGAGCCTGCAAGTCCTCGCTCCCGGCAGAGCGCTGCTCCTATAGCTCCCTCCGCCCCCCACCCTCCCCCTCATAGCAGGCATCCCACCCTGCCGGCCTTTCTGGGCCTGCATATGCAAATTAACCCACCATCTTTGTTGGGTTAATTTGCATACTCACTCCTGATTGGCTGATGGGCATCGTGGAGGTATGGTCAATTTGCATATTTCTCTTTTATTAGTGTAGATAGGAAACTGTATGTTTGGTTTCTTTCTTTCAAATATGCTTGTGAAATCTAAATGCTGTATACCAATGTTCTGATCATCTCCTGTTCACCCTGTCAGTGAAGGAGGTTTCTTTCACCATAGTATGAGATGCCTGAACACTTGACACCTGAGATTGACAGTAGTTCATTAGTCACACTAAAGCCTGGGGGAGCCGAAACCGGTTTGGCTCAGTGGATAGAGCGTCAGCCTGTGGACTGAAAGGTCCCAGGTTTGATTCCGGTCAAGGGCACGTACCTTGGTTGCGGGCACATCCCCAGTAGGGGGCATGTAGGAGGCAGCTGATCGATGTTTCTCTCTCATCGATGTTTCTAACTCTCTATCTTTCTTCCTCTCTGTAAAAAATTAATAAAATATATTTTTTTAAAAAGCCTGGGGGAGGTGAGGGGGAGGAGGACACCTCATACCAGGTAGAGCCCTACAGAGAAATCAGAAAGGGTTTTTGGAGACAGATCTTGTAGTAACAGGAGAATGGGTGCCCCTTGATTCCTGCATGAGGATGTGATTGATTTCTTGAATAATTCTGTCAGCTGGCAGAGAAATGAAACTCCTTAGGTTGAGAATCTGGTGGAGTGAAACTAGTCTGGTTGATAGGTTAACTGGTCAGGTAGGAAGCTTCTCCCACTGTTTGGAATGGGGGTGCTTATCTGTTGAGAGGAGAAGAATTCATGTTTAGGCCTTTGGGGCCCTGTGAAACTCAAATACAGAAATGCAGCACTTAAAATTTTAGGCCTTACCATGAAACCATGGACTTTAATTATGACACAATGCAATGTGTAATGTTAAATTAGCAGTGAGAATATTTGTAATTTCTTTTTTTTATTCTCACCTGAGGATATTTTTTCCATTGATTTTCAGAGAGAGTGGAAGAGAGAGGGAAAGCATAGAGAAATATGATGTGAGAGAAACACATCAATTGGTTGCCTCCTGCACAAGCCCAACCAGGGCCTGGGCCGGGGAGTAGCTTGCAAACAAGGTACGTGCCCTTGACTGGATTTGAACCCAGAACCCTTTAGGCTGATGCTCTATCCACTGAACCAAACCGGCTAGGGCGATATTTGTAATTTCTAAGCAATTGTACACATTTGAGTTGTGGAGTGCACTTTTTGCCTCAGGCATTATCTCTGAAAGATGAAATAAGGGACTTAAAGAGTCATGTGTGGGGATCAGATCACCTTTTCAATGGAAATCTCCCTATGGAGTGCAGAGTGGTAATGAGCACAAGGCTAAGGCAAGATCTTCAAAGCCGTGGGCAGTGTTGGAGTCTGTTGAGTTAATAAGCAAAGCTCCATAAGCTGTAGAAAATGTTTTTTTAAATGTATGTACATAGTAAATGTATACACTGTTCACTGTCATGCCTAGAGGAGGTGAGTAGCAGGAAGCTAAATCAGTAGCTAGGAACACAGTAGAAAGAAGGTGACAGTAAAAAGACAGGGCAATTTTGCATATGCAGCAGAAATCTACCATTGCAAATCTATTGTCCATATGCTCATTATTGACACATCTCATTTGGACAAGAGATCATGGGCTTTAGAGTCAAGAGCAGTTAAGTCTTTAAGTCTTCATTTTCTCATGTGCAGCATAGTGATTGATGCTGCTATCTACCTCAGGGTTGTCATGAGGAGTGAGTAAAATAGTATAAGCAAAGTGTTCTACAAGATTGGTTCACAGTAGGCATTCAACAGAAGGGAGATTTACACAATGAGACCCACTGGCAAAGTGACACCGATTCCTGGGTTGTAAAGTTGCAGCTAAATTTTCAGGAACATTTCTGTTCTGAATATAGAGGTCACAACTCTAAAGCCTTCACAGATAACCCTCTAAAAGTAGTTGAATTAATGTCAAGCCAAGAAATATATATGTACATATAAAACTCAGATGCTCATTTCAAAGTGTAAAGTGCACACAGGGTAATTCAAAACAAATTTTAGGGTGCTTCAGACCATAAATTTTCTCAGCCTACATCAATGGCTTCACTCCATCACTGCTTATTTTCCGTTTAAATTGGGTTTTGCTAAAAAGAAATTTAAAAACATAGACCAAAGCATCCTGACTTATTTCGGAATTACTTCCCACATATTTTACTAATAATTAAATTGTCAAAAGGCATTTTGCTATCCCACTCATTTTCTGTAAGTACAGGAGGCAGTGCCTCACCTGTGTATTTTGTTACAATTATAGGAAATATCTTAGATTTGTACTAATATACCCAGAAGAATATCAAGTTAGGGTTTAAATTTTATGGCATAAATTCAAGTGACATTATGAATCACATTAGTTCCCAAAACTATATCTCAAATTGTTTATCTGTATGTGTCAAAAGAGTTACATGAATGGTGAAAAGAAATGGTGTTTTAATAATAATAAAAATATATCCAGAAACAGCTGCACATTATCATTGTGAAGTCAGTTTCTACCCCAAGGAGATATTCATTCTTTCGCACATGATTGCAAAAGGGTCAAGAATGTAAAGTCTGATGAATGTAAAATCTTAAATGTAAAGACTGGACATATTGGGTCCGCTTGCTGAGCAGAGATGAGGGAAACTTAACCTGATGATAAGTACCAGACACTATATTAAACTTCACTAGGATTTTATAGTCATCAACTTTTCCATAGGTCTTTAAGTAGGTACTTTTATTAGGTAAGCTAACTGCCATAACAAGTACTCACAATCCATGAGTGTCTCAACACAGGCAAGTTCTCTCACTCATATCACAGTCCATTATGGGTCACTGGGGTCTGGAAGAGAATGCCTGAACAAGCAAGTTATGTTCATTACACTTATTCAGAACCCAGACTTCTTTCATTTGGTTCTACCACCCTCCATGACTTTGAAGTCTTTCTTCCACTAGAAGCCTGATAAGCAGGTGAAGAAGGAAGCATGAGAAAGAATGAAATACTATAACATAGGAGGATTTAAGGAATAGGACCAGGCTGATAAATGGCTTATTTACTTTCCATCAACATTTCATAGGCCAACTCAGTCACATGCCCCAAATTAACTACAAAGGAGGCTAGGAAAAGTAGTCAACCAGTCTTGCCAAGGTAAAAATGAGTCTGGTTTTGGTGACCACATTTCTGCTGCAGTGTAATTAAGTCTATTTTCTATACTGAGGAAACTGAACTTGGAGAGGTTAAATAATTTACCCAAGGTAACATAGCTCATATGTGGTTAGGACTGCTTTGTCTACCTTGAAAGACAGTGTAATCTCATTACATTAGAAATTCTCTTTAAGAAAAATTGAGGAAAGAAACACTTCAAAGTGAGTAATTTTAAGAAAACTGTATTAGGATGTCTTGACAGAAGCAGAAAACAAAACATTTCAGCGTTTGTAGACAATTCTAGACAAATTTAATATACTGCTTGAGTTTAAGGACTGAAATATGTCTGATACATACATATCTTAAATTTTATATATCTTTATTTGGCTACCATTATTTCCTTTAAATCATTATATGGCTTTTTGGAGACATTATGAATTAGGTTATCAAGGTGTTCAGCCAATTTTCTTACAGTGTTTCCATTTATGTAGCAATTGGATGGACATATTATCACCATAGTTTCTTTCTAATGTCTCATGATATAACTCAGGCTAGGTTGTGATTTCTATGCTGGCATGACATTCAGCTATTATAAATCTGAGCTATTCACTCAGTAACCTTTATGCATAAGCAAAGATGCTGACTGATCACTTGTCTAATGATCTACTGCATCCATTCTCCATGATCCATTTGTTTCACTCCTGAAACCAAAATCTTAAAAAAAATACAGGAATCATTTGACACTAGTTAATGTAAATTTTCAGTTGTGCATTTTTATGTGACCTAAGATTATATAAAATAAAGATTAGGCACATATAAAGAATAAATCAGACATTTTTATCTGGAAAGCCATTTTTCCCTTTATATCCCAACAACATTAGCAATATATACAGATATCAACAATTCTGTTTTGATATTTAATTTGACAGAGTGGAA
The DNA here is from genome assembly GCF_951640355.1 of Cnephaeus nilssonii. NCBI lineage: Eukaryota > Metazoa > Chordata > Mammalia > Chiroptera > Vespertilionidae > Cnephaeus > Cnephaeus nilssonii. The sequence continues at coordinate 65,655,460 of NC_137085.1, read as the reverse complement.
AGTCCTGTGCAGTTGGTATGATATGCCCTGAGATTGGATCTGGCTATGTAAGCATTGGTTATAGATTTTGATTGATGGATTAATTCATTTAGGCAATACACTTTATGTGTTAATTCATTCAGCCCATATCTACTGAGTGCCTACATTTATCAGGCACTGTGATGAGCTGCCAGTATACAAAGAATTTAGAAACAAAAGGAAAAAGTATATTGTTATACTAAGCATTTCAACCTACAAATACACAAAGGATCAGAGTAGAGCTGTAGACAGATATAGAGACAAATGAGTCCCCATGTACATTGATAACAGTAAGAATGAGGCATAATATAAGAGTGTATATATATATGTGTATGTATATATATATATATATGTACACACACACATATATATATACATATATATACAGAGAGAGAGAGAGAGACAGAGAGAGAGAGAGCGCCTTATCTTTATAATATTGTAACTTAGCATAATGAAAAGATTATAGGGACTTCTTAAGCTATTGTACTATACATGGAGGCTATAAAAACATATCCTTAAGATCAGAGGAATTAGAAGAGGACAGATCACCTATATCCACCACAGATCACCTATATACACCACTATTATCACGATGTCTAGACGTATTTGTCTAAAGCTGTAGTGTGCAGAAGCCTAAGGGGGCAGTGAGAGTATATGGGAAAAATATGCAATAACTTTTGAACTGTCTACTGGAAGTTCAGACTAATGTAAAGCAATAATAAGTTGGATTTAGCTGTATTTATATTCTTTCACTTAAAAAGCATACCTCAATAAATATAGCAAATGTTTATCTCATCTCCCTAATATCTGTGGAGAGGTAATATATGTGGTTCATTCTTTTTTTTTTTTGAAAGTTATGCATACCTGGAATTTTTCATGAATTAGAAACAGGTTTAGTAAAGATTAATCATAAAAGTGATTACATTGTTAACTTACTATGTTAGATTTTATAGTGAGTCAAAAGCATGTCTTTGCTCTTAGCCTGAAGTTTACTGAAAATGAGAACATAACATGAAATGTGTGCTGTATGGTATGAATTAATGGTATAATTTGAAATAACATATAAGGATTGACATTTTTTATTTAAAAAATTAATCACAGCTTACATATAGTAATATGTTATAGTGTAGAGGCCCGGTGGACGAAAATTCATGCACTGCCGGGGGTGGGTAGTCCCTCAGCCCAGCCTGCTCCCTCTTACAGTCCTGGAGCCCTCAGGGGATGTCCTATTGACTGCTTCGGCCTCTGTGGGAGGCGACTAGGCTGGTCAGGGGAAGGCACCGCCCTCATCACACGGCTGCAGCTGCCACTGCCAACCGCCACAGCCGCCGCAAAGCTGTTTTCATCAACATGGACTCCAGTCCCTTCACCACAAAAAAATTACAACTTCCTTAAGGCATTTTCAATATGTCTCTTTCATAGGGAATGACATTTCTTTCTTTTATTTTATCCTCGCCTGAAGAGATTTTTCCATTGATTTTTAGAGAGCATGGAAGAGAGAGGGAAAGACAGAGAAACATCAAAGTGAGAGGGACACTTCGATTGGTTGGCTCCTGCATGAGCCCTGACATGGGCCGTGGCCAGGGAGGAGCCTGCAACCTAGGTACATGCCCTTGACCAGAATCAAACCTGGATGAGGCTCTATCCACTGAGACAAACTGGCTAGGGCAGGATATGACATTTATTAGCCCCCTCCAGCAGCAGAACTTCGTTTTTTCCTCTAGGAGTGAGGTGGAAAAACCCTAGATCACCTTACCTAACTTTCCAAGAACACTGTGAGTGGCGTACTGGGAGCTTAGCCAATGAGCGGTCAGAAACGGTGTTTCCTCCAAAGCTCACGTGCAGAGGCAGGACTACCGGCATATTGCGGCTGGCAGACCCTCTTTTCTCTGGGTTTCCTCACAGCCGCGGCAGCTGTTGTGAGGAAGCCCGGAGAGTAGAGGGCCTGCACCATCTGTGGTTTGCCTCATCGCGCATGCAATCCCCTCCCTCCCGCCTGCGCACGCAGCCTCCTACTGAGTGGTCATGACGATACGGTGTCCCAGACAATTTGCATATTACCTCACATATATACTAGAGGCCCAATGCACGAAGATTCGTGCAAGAATGGGCCTTCCTTCCCCTGGCTGCCTGCAGTGCCTTTGCTCCAGACCAGAGCAGCCTTTCTGCCTTTGCTCTGGCCCAGAACTGCCTTTCTGCCTTCCCATATTGCCCAGAGGCCCTGAGCAGTACAGGCGGTGCAACATGCCTGTGTGCTGCCCTACCCCCGGCGGCTCGGCCCCTGCGCATGCAAATTAACCCGCCATCTTTGTTGGGTTAATTTGCATACTCCTGATTAGCTGGTGGGTGTTGCGAAGGTATGGTCAATTTGCATCTTTCTCTTTTATTAGTGTAGACTAGAGGCGTGGTACACAAAATTCATGCACAGAGTGGGGGGTGCCTCACCCTGGCCTTCATACGCTCATCTGGGAACCCAGGAGAGACGTTAGATTGCCATTGGGCGACACCCAGACCCGGCCAGCCACAACCCCCATAAAGCCTTTCCAGTGGGGGACGCAGTGTCACGTCCCCGCGTGGCACCGGGTGGGGATGCAGCATCAAGTCCCTGCCCACCTGTGCGCGCCTCCAGCGCACGCAGCCCCGCCCACCCACATGCACCTGCCGCGCACGCAGCCTCCTGCTGATCGGTCGTTATGGCGTGAGGACGTCACGACCATTAGCATATTAGCTCTTTATTATATAGGATAGGTTAATTTCAGGTACATGGCATAGTGACTGAAAAGTCATATACATTAGAAAGTTGTCCCTCAGATATTTCCCATCTGGCACTATACATAGTTACCAGAATATTATTGACTATACTAGAGGCCCAGTGCATGATTAAATCATGCACGTGTAGGGTCCCCTAACCTGCCATCCCCATATCCACTGCCCCACAAAGCCTAGCACGCTCCGCAGACACTGCTAGCAGCCTGCTCCCCGCTTTTGATGGCAGGGGGTCCACTGGTGCTGGAGCGGACACACAGCTCCCCGTTTTCGATCGCGGGAGAGCTGGCTGGCTGTCCGCTGGTCGGGACCCGGTGTGGCCGGTGGCTCCGAAGTCCCTGGGCCCCTAGGTCGCAGCGGGGCAGGGGCGTGGTCCTCTGGCGCCTGGAGCCCGGGCCGGGGTCTTGCCTTCGCCTCCCGCCCAGGAAGGCTGGTGCAGCCGGCGCCTCCTATGCCTTCTGGCTCTCTCATGAGCCCTCCCTCGGCCGGCCTATTGCTAACGTTGTTGGGATATAGCAACAAACCGGTTTCTTAAGCTGGTCATACTATTCGCCTCTGCGGACGCCGCCGGCGCTCCTGCGGCCCGACCGCCGCCAGACTCCTCCCCCGAGAGCCACGCCACTTGCCCGCCTGCGCCGCCTCATCAGCCGGGGCCGCCAGACGCACTGCCCCAGAGGCCCCTTCTGTGCTGCAGCACAGCCATGGCGCAGACACTGAGCTCATGCCGCCGCTGGCGACACAAGCTCAGCGTCCCGCCGGACCAATCAGCCACCCCGGCCACCCCGAGTCCCGCCCCCTGCGCCTCCCGCTGGCCCAGTCGTGAGCGTAGCGGAGTGATGGTAATTTACATATTACCCTTTTATTATGTAGGATTGCACAGGCTGTACTTGATGTGGCCATGACTATTTTGTTACTACCTATCTGTATTTCTCAATCCCTTCACCTTTTTCACCCAGTACCCCCCACCTCCATCTCCTCTGGCAACCATTAGTCTGTTCTCTGGATCTATATGGTTTGTTTCTGTTTTGTTTATATTGTTCTTTAGATTCCACATATAAGTAAAACGATAAGGTATTTGTCTGTCTCTGACTGACTTAGTTTACTTAGCTTAATAGCCTCTTCGTCCATCCATGCTGTTTCACATAGTAAGATTTCATTTTTTATGGCCAAGTAATGTTCCATTGTACATGTGCACCACCAATTTTTTTATCCCCTCTTCTATTGATGGGCACTTAGGTTATTCGCGTGTCTTGGCTATTGTAAATAATGCTGCAATGAACATAGGGATGCATATATTCCTTCAAATTAGAGTTTTGGGTTTTTTCAGATATATACCCAGAAATGGGATCACTGAGTTATAAGGCAGTACCATATTTAAATTTTTAAGGAACTTCCATGCTAGTTTCAATAGTGGCTGCAATGATTTGCATTTCCAACCACAATGCACGAAGATTCCCTTTTTTCCACATCCTCACCAACACGTGTTGTTTGTTGATTTATTGATGAATAGTCTGGCAGGTGTGAGGTGACAAAATTGTTTTAATGTGAATCTCTCTGATGATTAATGATATTGAGCATCTTTTCAAAGGCTATTGGACATCTTTATGTCCTCTTTGGAGAAATATCTATTCAGGTCATTTTCCCATTTATTAATTCGGTTGTTTGTGTGTTCTTTGGTGTTGAATTGTATGAGTTATTTAAAATTTTGGATTTTAACTCCGTATCACATGTATCATTGGCAGATATATTCTCTCATTCAGTGGGTTGCTTGTCATTTTTTTTGTGGTTTCCTTTGATGTGCAAAAATGGTTTAGTTTGATTTTGTCTCAGTAGTTTTCTTCTTCTTTTGTTTCCCTTGCCTGAGGAGTTATATCCAAGAAAAGTCCAAGATTTTACTTCTTGTGTTTTCCTCTAGGAATTTATGGTTTCAAGTCTTACATTTAAGGCTTTAACTCATTTTCAATTTATTCTTGTATATGGTCTAAGGAAGTGGTCCAGTACCTGGATTCCTTGTCTTGTATGTATCTGTCCAATTTCCTCAGTACCATTTGTTGAAGTGATTGCCTGGACTCCATTCTATGTTCTAGCCTCCTTTGTCCAATGTTAATATGTGATATAGATTTGGGCTTATTTCTGGGCTCTCTCTTATGTTCCATTGATCTATGTGTCTGTCTTCATGCTAGCACCATGCTGTTTTGACTATTATAATCTTGCAGTATAGTTTGCTATCAGGTAGTGTGATACCTCCAACTTCGTTCCTGCTCAAGATTGCTGAGGCTATTTGGGGCCTTTTGTAATTCCATATTATTTCTTCTAATTTTGTGAAATATACAATTGGAATTCTGATAAGAATTCTGTTGAATATGTAGATTGCTTTGGGCAGGACTAACATTTTAAAAAATATATATTTTATTGGTTTTTTACAGAGAGGAATGGAGAGGGATAGAGAGTTAGAAACATCGATGAGAGAGAAACATCGATCAACTGCCTACTGCACACCTACTATTGAGGATGTACCCACAAGCAAGGTACATGCTCTTGACCAGAATCGAACCTGGAACCTTTCAGTCTGCAGGTCGATGCTCTATCCACTAAGCCAAACCGGTTAGGGCAGTGGTCGGCAAACTCATTAGTCAACAGAGACAAATATCAACAGTACAACGATTGAAATTTATTTTGAGAACCAAATTTTTAAATCTTAAACTATATAGGTAGGTACATTGTTATTGACTTAATTATGGTACTCCTAAGCTGGCCTTTGCTAAAAACATCCTCAATCTGATTGAGGTATGTTCGCTGAGGTCGACCCCTTCCAACTCTCCCATCCACACTCGTCTTGAATACTTGTTTTATCTATCTCCTTTCGTTCATCCTCTCTATATGTCCAAACCATCTCAACATACCTTTATCAATCCTTGACCCTACATCTTCTTTCACTCCACAACGTTCCCTAAAATTAACTTAATAAACTTCACTTAAAGTTTTAAGTCTTAGTTAAACTATAGGTATGTTGAATAAAACTTGATATCATACTTAATAACGATATCATTTATTCATAAAATTAAATTCCTTACAATTTACCATACTGTATCCATAAATTAAATCATGACAATGACTGACAAACACTAATGTGAACAACTTGCATCTCCTTGGAAAGTTTGGGTAAGTCAGGTTTGTATGTTGTTGTTTTTAATTTTAGGCACGATTCCAGGTTCTCATCAATAAGACGACTTCTCAATTTACTCTTGATAAAGTTCATGCTTGAAAATGATTGTTCGCATAAATATGTAGACCCGAATAAGGAAAGAACACCAAACGCTCGTTTTTTTCAGTTGATTACATGAGTCAGGAATACTATTCCAGGTTTTAAAAATCAACATATCTTCCTTCTCCAAGTCTTTCAAAGCAGACCACTTGTGCTGTGAACTAAGTTCACATTTGTTTTTCTCCAATATTTCTGTATCAGCACAAAGACGTTCAAATTTCGAGCTCCACGATTCTTTGTTTTTTAAATCCAGCAACTGCATTTCAAAGTTGCCAATGTCAATATTAAAGAGAGAAAAATTCTGTTACAGTAGTATTAAGAAGTTTTTTAACAAAGGCTAACGTCGCTTTGCTGTTTTTCAATTCCTGAATTCTGTTGAGAAAAGCTTCTTTCATATTTAAAATTGTTGTTTTGAAATAGCACATGTCAATATTAGAATTATTTTCTTGACGATGTTTCAACAGGTTTGGAAAGTGAATCAAAGTTTCTCTTCCAAAATCTTGAGCAAAAAGAGATAATTTGTTTCGAATGAAATAACTTCTTCTAACATCGAAAAAATTGTGTTTCCTTTCCCCTGTAGTTTATGATTAAGCTGATTTAGATGAGACGTAATGTCTACCACGAAATAAAGTATTTGGATCCACTGATAGTTCGTTAGTTCTGGATAGTGAACACTCTTTTCAAGGAGAAATGCTTTAATTTCTGTTAATAAGGGAACGAAACATTTCAAAACATTTCCTCTTGATAACCAGCATACCTTATTATGCAGCAGAAGTTCTGCGTACTCACTCTCCATTTCAACTAAAGATTCTTTAAATTGGCGATGATTAAGAGCTTTAGCTATAATGGAATTGATAATGTTAATCACCAATTCCATAACTTTGCAAGTTTCTTCTAAAAAAGTCTGGGCACAAAGCGCTTCTTGATGAATGATGCAATGGTAAGTAAGCATCTCGTGATTAATTTTTTCTTTCAAAATAGCAACAAACCAGTTTCTTAAGCTGGTCATACTATTCGCCCCGTCTATTGAAATTGAGACAATTTTATCGAGTGGAATATGATGTTTTTCAATGCACTCAATTACAGCATTTGCTATATCCTCTCCATGTGTTTGACCTTTGAGTGGCAATAATCCTAAAAGTTCTTCTTTAGGACCTGTAGATGAAATAAATTGTACAAAAAGTGAAACTGGCGCTTATCATTTATGTCACAAGACTCGTCAACTGCTATTGATAAAGCTGAAACCAATTTAAGATCTTCAAATTGCTTGTCGGTTATATACGAAGACATTTTGATGGTTCTATCTTTCACTGTTTTAGCAGACAATGGTAACTCTTTAAATTTTTTTAGAATATCTGCTTTGTTCTTAAAATCCCAAAATAGCTCTTCGGATGCATTTATAAAACAACTTTTTATGTATTCACTGTCTATATATGGTTTTCCTCTCCTAGCAATCTCTTGACTAACCACAAAACTTGCAATATTAACATTGTTGGAAGATTGCATCCAGTAATTAAATACAGAACTTGATTTTTCTTGACTCTTCTGAAGTTCCTCAACTGCTTTCTTCCTTGCATCACCGACAGGATATTTAGTACTAAATGACACGTGTTTAGTTGTAAAGGGTCTCTCCAAATTTGATTTCTTGTTATGCGCCAATATTTCCTGACAAATAAGACAGGTCGGAAGGAGATTTAAGTTTTGAATAAACGCGAAAGTAGCGGTCCATTAAACTTTAAGTTCACAGATTTCGTCTTCCATTTTTTCCCCCCGCATATTCTTTGTAGCCATGTCAAACAGGGCACCTAAAAAAAAAGTTTCATTTTATAATAACGCCATCAACACAAAATAATTACAGGTCTTAAATTGATGAAAAAATACCTGTAGGATTTGCAGCTGGTTGGAAAAATACAGGTAACTTTATGCTTCGAGTAGGTACCTTTGTCAACCACGCGATTTGCGGACTCGACTAGCACTAACCACTAAACAATGAGACTGCTGACTGACTGGCTCACTCAACACATTCTTGAATCACGCGCGCCTCTCCGCGCTGCTTATTCTTGGCTGGCCTGCGCCATGTCTCCCATCGCCAGACCAACCAACACCCCACTTCTTCTAACCCCACTTCTTCAAAATAGACTCGCCAGGGCCTAAACCCTACTTCTGCGCGTGGGACACTAAGTTACAATTTCACTGTACTTGAGCGCCCACACGTGGTATTTTGTGTAAGAGCAACAATCAAGGGGTAAAAGAGCTACATGTGGCTCGTGAAAACAGTTTGACAACCACTGGGTTAGGGCAGTATTGACATTTTTTAAAACTTGTGTTTATTAACTGGCAGTGACTGATGCAGGGTAAATGAGTAATGGGGATTTCAACTCAGAGCAACTGCTGAACAGGAAACAGAATAAAAGGGACATGCTCAGGACACTTTGTTAGTGGAGCACGTAGGAGATGCTCAAAGCCACACCCCGAGTGAGTGTGTGTGTGTACAAATGCAGAGGAATCAAAATCCTAGAGTGCCTTCATAGACACACCTGGGGAGGGAGAGGGTATGCTCTTCTGTGCAGAGATACCTTGCAGTGCTTACTTCCTGAGGCCAGTGCATGAATACACAGACAGAAACATGCGGTAGGTATACGTGTTGCTCACCAATGAAACTCTTAACAATTTAACAGAATATTTGGCAGGTATTAAGAAACATAATGCTGAACTTATCACGGTTATGAGCTCTTTCTGTCACTTGCTGTACACCTTATGGCCAGCGGTTCACAGCCTTGCCCATGTTCATGAAGGGCCACCAGGTTCTGCTTCTTATCATGGGCACTTGTCACATCCGTAGTTAATCATCTTCCTTGAGGTCACTGATTTCTTCATATGCAACAAGGTTCTTTCTTTCCCTCAGCTTGTGGACCCAGACCTTAGTCTTGCCTTTCCCGGATCCTGGCATTTTCTTCCTTGGCTGACGAGAGGCCTTTGCTTTTCTTGGGAAAAGGGAGAGAATTGTTTCTGAGGCGCCTGTGAGTCTGGTGTTACTGATAGTGATGGCAATTCATTTTCTTCCCTTCTTTCACGGGCACCATCATATTCACATCTGTGCAGGGAGAAAGGCTCTGTGGGCCTTCAGCTTTGGGAGATAACTTTAGGTGTTTTCTTGGTTGGACATCAGAAGCTGCCTAAGGACGTTCTTCATTTAAAGTAGGTAATAAAGCAGAGTTGTTCTTTGTTGGTAAATGTTCCCAAAGTGCAGGGAGACTTCTGAAGTACCAGAGAAATCCTGATTTCTGGGGTTCCAAGCTTCATGAAAATCATGCTCAGGAGATTTTGTGGTCAGATTCTTAGGATGCATGCAAACTGGGAGGTTGGCCATGAGATCTCCTTCAGTCATGATGTTGTAGCTTCTCTTCATGTACACATAGGTTAATTTCTGCGTTTCCCCGTTTTGCCCACTCGTTCTTAGAGAAGTATTTGTGAATATCTTCTTTTGATTCATTACTAGAGGCCCTTTGCACAAAGATTGGTGCAATAGGCCTTGATTCCCCTGGCTGCCGGTACCAGTTTTCCTCTGGCACCCGGGACCCAGGCCTTCGCTCCGGTTGGAGACTTCAGTCTTCGTGACCGCGGGAGCCTTCAGTCTTCTCTGCTCCAGCCGGAGAGCTGCTCCTGTAGCTCTCTTCGCCCCGAACCCTCCTCCTCGGAGAATGTGTGCCGCCATGCCTGGCCGCTCCGCGCCTGCGTATGCAAATTAACCCGCCATCTTTGTTTGGTTAATTTGCACACTCACTCCTGCTTGGCTGGTGGGCGTCGCGAAGGTAAGGTCAATTTGCATCGTTCTCTTTTATTAGTGTAGACAAGAGGCCTGGTACACGAACTTTGTGCACAAAGGTGGTGGGGGGGTCCCTCAGCCTGGCCTGCACACTCTCGCAATCTGGCACCCCTGGGGAGATGTCCGATTGCCATTGGGCGAGACCCTGACCTGGCTGACACAACTCCCGTCAAGCCCCTCTGGCCACGGACGCAGTGTCACGTCCCGGCGTGGCAGTGGGTGGAGATGCAGCATCAAGTTTCTGCCCACCTGTGCGCGCCTCCAGAGCACGCAGCCCCGCCCACCCACGTGCACCTGCTCCGCGCACAGCCTCCTGCTGATCGGTCGTTATGGCGTGAGGACGTCACGACCATTAGCATATCAGCTCTTTATTATATAGGATAGATTAATTTCAGGTGTATGGCATAGTGACTGAAAAGTCATACACTTTACAAAGTGGTCCCCCCGGTATTTCCTATCTGGTACTATACATAGTTACCAGAATATTATGGACTATATTCCACAGGCCGTACTTGATGTGGCCATCACTATTTTGTTACTACCTATCTGTATTTCTCAATCCCTTCACCTTTTTCACCCAGTACCCCCCACCTCCATCTCCTCTGGCAACCATCAGTCTGTTCTCTGGATCTATGGTTTGTTTCTGTTTTGTTTATTTGTTTATATTGTTCTTTAGATTCCACATATAAGTAAAATGATAAGGTATTTGTTTGTCTCTGACTGACTTAGTTTACTTAGCTTAATAGCCTCTTCGGCCATCCATGCTGTTTCACATAGTAAGATTACATTTTTTATGGCCAAGTAATGTTCCATTGTACATGTGCACCACCAATTTCTTATCCCCTCTTCTATTGATGGGCACTGAGGTTATTTGCGTGTCTTGGCTATCCTATCTAATAATAGAGTAGTATGTAAATTACCATCACTCCGCTGCGCCCACGTTTGGGCCAGCGGAGGCGCACGGGGCGGGAATCGGGATGGCCGGGGTGGCCGATTGGCGACGCTGGGGTGCAACGGATGGCAGTCAACTGGCAGTCGGCTCCTGAGATCTGTTGCCGGAACGCTGGGGTGCGGCCTAGCCCAAGGCTGGGCAAAAGCGGAGAGCCTGCGATGGATGGCAGACAACTGGCGGTCGGCTCCTGCGACAACCAGAGGCTGACCAACTGGAAGTCAGTGCTGGCCCCGCCCCTAAGCAAGTGGTTAGGGGCAATCAGGCAGGCAGAGGGGTTAGGGGTGACCAGGTAGGCAGAGCAGTGGTTAGGGGTGATCATATAGGCAGCAAGTGGATAGTAGAGATCAGGTAGGCCTACCAGTGGTAGGGGCGATCAGGTAGGCAGACAGACCCTCACTGGGCTGGCCCTGCCCCCAAGCAAGCAGTTAGGGGCAATTAGGCAGGCAGGCAGAGTGGATAGGGGTGATCAGGTAGGCAGACCAGTGGTTAGGGGTGATCAGGCAGGTAGGCTAGCGCTTAGGGGCAATCAGGTAAGCAGACAGCCCCTTGCAAGGCTGGCCCCACCCCCAGCAAAGAAAGAGGGAGGCCCAGGCCAGCCAATCCATTGCATCCCAGACTGTGGCCTGCAGAGGGAGGCCACTGGTGGCAGGGGAGGGAGACAGTGCTGCACAGGTGGCAAGCAGTGGCAGCAGCGGGGGTGGGGCCAGCTTCCTGCAGACCTGGGAAGGAAAGACCCGATAGGCCCTGATCTCAGGCCAGGCCTAGGGACCCTACCCGAGGGGTCCCGGATTGTGAGAGGGTGGTTGGGCTGAGGGACGCCCCCGAGTGCATGAATCTTCATGCACTGGGCCTCTAGTTGTAAATAATACTGCAATGAACGTAGGGATGCATATATTCCTTCAAGTTAGAGTTTTGGATTTTTTCAGATATATACCCAGAAGTGGGATCACTGAGTCATAAGGCAGTATCATATTTAAATTTTTAAGGAACCTTCAATGCTAGTTTCAATAGTGGCTGCAATGATTTGCATTTCCAACCACAATGCACGAAGATTCCCTTTTTTCCACATCCTCACCAACACGTGTTTTTTGTTGATTTATTGATGAATAATAGTCTGACAGGTGTGAGGTGACAAAATGTTTTTAATGTGAATCTCTCTGATGATTAATGATATTGAGCATCTTTTCAAAGGCTATTGGACATCTGTATGTAATAATGGGAGAAATATCTATTCAGGTCATTTTCCCGTTTATCAATTCGATTGTTTGTTTGTTTGTATTTTGGTGTTGAGTTGTATCAGTTATTTAAAATTTTGGATTTTAACTCCTTATCACATGTATCATTGGCAGATATATTCTCTCATTCAGTGGGTTGCTAGTCATTTTGTTGATGGTTTCCTCTGATGTGCAAAAATGGTTTAGTTTGATTTTGTCACAGTCCTTGTCTTCTTTTGTTTCCCTTGCCTGAGGAGTTATATCCAAGAAAAGTCCAAGATTTTACTGCCTGTGTTTTCCTCTAGGAATTTATGTTTTCAAGACTTATATTTAAGGCTTTAACTCATTTTCAATTTATTCTTGTATATGGTCTAAGGAAGTGGTCCAGTATCTGGATTCCTTGTCTTGTATGTATCTGTCCAATTTCCTCAGTACCATTTGTTGAAGTGATTGCCTGGACTCCATTCTATGTTCTAGCCTCCTTTGTCCAATGTTAATATGCGATATAGATTTGGGCTTATTTCTGGGCTCTCTCTTGTGTTCCATTGATCTATGTGTCTGTCTTCATGCTAGCACCATGCTGTTTTGACTATTATAATCTTGCAGTATAGTTTGCTATCAGGTAGTGTGATACCTCCAACTTTGTTCTTGCTCAAGATTGCTGAGGCTATTTGGGGTCTTTTGCAATTCCATATTATTTCTTCTAGTTTTGTGAAACATACAATTGGAATTCTTGCCGAGAACCAATTCTGGCATGTAAAAATTACAAGACTTTCACCAAAAGGTTGGTGAAGCTTGGGGAACTCAACAGGGTGGAGTCGCATGTCGTTTACCTTTTGGAAACGGCTACAAAGCATCTCTCCCAAACAAGAATAGGATGATTGTTAACTGCCAGACTGCTCAGCGCATTTTATTGCCTCCTGTTGGCCAAACACCTGAACAGCGGTAGGCTAGTCCCAAAACTGACAATCTCTGTAAACCCTTTGATACCATACCCTTTGAAGGGTATATTTCCACCTTGCCTTGGGACAGATTGTGTTTAATAAAAGCAAGCGTCCTTGGTCAAGGAGGAGAATCTTCTAGCTCCTTTAGCTGGAAGCTCCTCTGACCCCCAATGCCTATCAAAAATATCTTTCGTCTATGGACTCCTTCTTAATCATCTACACGCAGTCCTTTCTCCAGAATGCTGAACCCTTTGTAAGGCTGGGAAAAAAGAACCCTTACAAATTCTGACAGGAATTGTGTTGAATATGTAGATTGCTTTGGGCAGGATTGACATTTATTTTAAAAATATATTTAATTGATTTTTCACAGACAGAGGGGAGAGGGATAGAGTTAGAATCATCGATCAGAGAGAAACATCGATCAGCTGCCTACTGCACACCTCCTATTGGGGATGTGCCCGCAACCAAGGTATATGCCCTTGACCAGAATCGAACCTGGAACCATTCAGTCCGCAGGCCAATGCTCTGTCCACTGAGCCAAACTGGTTAGGGCAGTATTGACATTTTTTAAAACTTGTGTTTATTAACTGGCAGTGACTGATGCAGGGTAAATGAATAATGGGGATTTCAACTCAGAGCAACTGCTGAACAGGAAACAGAATAAAAGGGACATGCTCAGGACACTTTGTTAGTGGAGCACGTAGGAGATGCTCAAAGCCACACCCCGAGTGAGTGTGTGTGTGTGTACAAATGCAGAGGAATCAAAATCCTAGAGTGCCTTCATAGACACACCTGGGGAGGGAGAGGGTACGCTCTTCTGTGCAGAGATACCTTGCAGTGCTTACTTCCTGAGGCCAGTGCATGAATACACAGACAGAAACATGCGGTAGCTATACGTGTTGCTCACCAATGAAACTCTAACCATTTAACAGAATATTTGGCAGGTATCCTATCTAATAATAGAGTAATATGCAAATTAGACGTCACTCCGCGACAAAATGGCGGCCCCCATACCCACAAGATGGCGGCGCCCAGTCCTCTCAGCCCCGCTGTTGGTCTCCGCGGCGATTGGGAAGCCACCAGGCCCCGAGCACATGGAGTCACACGAGGCCGGCCGAGGAGCGGGGCCCGGCGCCTTCCTGTTCGTCTCTGCGGCGATCGGGACGGCCCCGCCCCGCGCACACGGAGCCGGCCGAGGAGCGGGGCCCGGCGCCTTCCCGTTGGTCTTCGCGGCGATCGGGAAGCAGCCGGGCCCCGTGCACACGGAGCCGGCCGAGGAGCGGGGCCGGCGCCTTCCCGTTGGTCTCCGCAGTGATTGGGAAGCGGCTCGCCCCGCGCACACAGAGCCGGCCGAGTAGTGGGGCCTGGCGCCTTCCCTTTGGTCGCAGAGGCTATCTGGAAGACTCCAGTGCCACCAGAGCAGGGCATGGTGGCTTCCTGATCTTGGCAGCCGGGAAGCCGCCAGGCCCTGCAAAGCCGGGCATAGCGGCTTCCTTAGTGGGGCAGTGGCAGGGAACTCCCCAGACATGGCAGACAGAGCCCAGACAGCAGGGCTTGGGGGCTTCTTTAGTGGGCAGTGGCGGTGGGAACACCCCCAGGCCCCGCAGACAGAGCCTGGACAACAGGGCATGGGGGCTTCCTTAGTGTGTACGTGTCTGGGAAGCCCCCAGGCCTGGCAGACAGAGCACACTGCAGGGCATTGGGGCTTCCTTCACATGGCACATGGTGGCAGCAGGCAGAGAGCTACAGCAGGGCATGGGGGCTTCATCTCCATGGCTGCAGGGAAACCTCCAGGCCCTGAAGAGAGCAGAGAACCATGGGGAGTGGGCCTAAGCCATCAGTAGGATATCCTCTGAGAGCTCCTGGATTGTAGAGGGTGCAGTTTGGGCTGAGGGACCCCCGTGCACGAATTTCGTGCACCGGGCCTCTAGTTAAGAAACATAATGCTGAACTTATCATGGTTATGAGCTCTTTCTGTCACTTGCTGTACACCTTATGGCCAGCGGTTCACAGCCTTGCCCATGTTCATGAAGGGCCACCAGGTTCTGCTTCTTATCATGGGCACTTGTCACATCCGTAGTTAATCATCTTCCTTGAGGTCACTGATTTCTTCATATGCAACAAGGTTCTTTCTTTCCCTCAGCTTGTGGACCCAGACCTTAGTCTTGCCTTTCCCGGATCCTGGCATTTTCTTCCTTGGCTGACGAGAGGCCTTTGCTTTTCTTGGGGGGAAAGGGGAGAGAATTGTTTCTGAGGCGCCTGTGAGTCTGGTGTTACTGATAGTGATGGCAATTCATTTTCTTCCTTCTTTCATGGGCACCATCATATTCACATCTGTGCAGGGAGAAAGGCTCTGTGGGTGTCCCAATTTCTCCTTCAGGGACGTAAGCAGAGGTGACCAAGGGTGCCTCAGCCAGTCTCTAAACAGACACAGACACACGTACGACCCAAGGTACTTACTTAATATTGACCGAGCATAAGTTACACAGGAGACAGACATGCAATGCACGAATCACTCACGGTTTATTTACAGAGTCCTGGTGGTTTCCAGACCTCTGCAGGCCACCCCGGGATCCGCACCGACAGACGCACACACTGGACGTTGGACGTCGCAGCTGCGGCTCGGCGTCTTGTTTGAGGCCTCAGTTTCCGGCTCACTGTTTGGACTCACACTCCATGGCAGAGCTTGGGCAGATTGCAGGAAGGGGGGTGGAGAGTGACCGTCTGTGGAGGAGCAGAGCAGGGCTCTCTGATCTTCCTCTGGTGCTTCCTCTTTTTATGTGCCTAGATGGGCGTCTTCAGTGTGTCTTATTAGCGGGTCCCAGGAGCCTTGCATATCTGGTTTTACATATGGGGAACAGATCACTTTATCTATTTTCTAGATACAGGCCACTCAAGGGTGTTTATCAACCTGTTTACATTACATTCAATACTTTTTAATATCACACTGTAATCCACACTTTGATATTGTTCTATATTATCCTTATTACTATTACTATAACATTGGGCCTTCAGCTTTGAGAGATAACTTTAGGTGTTTTCTTGGTTGGACATCAGAAGCTGCCTAAGGACGTTCTTCATTTAAAGTAGGTAATAAAGCACAGTTATTCTTTGTTGGTAAAGGTTCCCAAAGTGCAGGGAGACTTCTGAAGTACCAGAGAAATCCTGATTTCTGGGGTCCCAAGCTTCATGAAAATCATGCTCAGGAGATTTTGTGGTCAGATTCTTAGGATGCATGCAAACTGGGAGGTTGGCCATGAGATCTCCATCAGTCGTGATGTTGTAGCTTCTCTTCATGTACACATAGGTTAATTTCTGCGTTTCCCCGTTTTGCCCACTCGTTCTTAGAGAAGTATTTGTGAATATCTTCTTTTGATTCATTACTAGAGGCCCTTTGCACAAAGATTGGTGCAATAGGCCTTGATTCCCCTGGCTGCCGGTACCAGTTTTCCTCTGGCACCCGGGACCCAGGCCTTCGCTCCAGTCGGAGACTTCAGTCTTCGTGCCCGCGGGAGCCTTCAGTCTTCTCTGCTCCAGCCGGAGCGCCGCTCCTGTAGCTCTCTTTGCCCTGAACCCTCCTCCTCGGAGAAGGTGTGCTGCCATGCCCAGCTGCTCCGCGCCTGCGTATGCAAATTAACCTGCCACCTTTTTCGGTTAATTTGCATACTCAGTCCTGATTGGTTGGTGGGCGGTGCAAAGGTAAGGTCAATTTGCATCGTTCTCTTTTATTAGTGTAGACAAGAGGCCTGGTACACGAAATTTGTGCACAAAGGTGGTGGGAGGGTCCCTCAGCCTGGCCTGCACACTCTCACAATCTGGCACCCCTCGGGAGATGTCCGATTGCCATTGGGCGAGACGCAGACCTGGTGGACGCAAATCCGTCAAGCCCCTCCGGCCAGGGACGTAGTGTCACGTCCCGGCGTGGCTGTGGGTGGAGATGCAGCATCAAGTTTCTGCCCACCTGTGTGCGCCTGCAGTGCACGCGACCCCAACCACTCACTTGCACCTGCCATGCACGCAGCCTCCTGCTGATCGGTGGTTATGGTGTGAGGACGTCACGACCATTAGCATATTAGCTCTGTATGATATCAGATAGATTAATTTCAGGTGTATGACATAGTGACTGAAAAGTCATATCCTTTACAAAGTTGTCCCCCCGATATTTCCCATCTGGTACTGTACATAATTACCAGAATATTATTCTCTCTCTCTTTTTTTAAATTTCTTTATTGATTAAGGTATCCCATATTTGTCCTCATCGCCCCATCTCCATCCCACACCCTTTCCCACGCATACCCCCACCCCCCTTTTGTCCTTAACCACTGGTTAGGCTTGTATGTATGCACACAAGTCCTTTGGTTGATCTCTCCCCTATATCCCCACCTTCTCCTACCCTCCCTCTGGGGCCCGACAGCCTGATCTATGCCTCCTTGTTTCTGGGTCTGTTCTTCTTCCTCAGTCTATGTTGTTCATCATTTCTCCTAGATGAGTGAGATCATGTGCTACTAGAAATACACTTATAAGAACCGAAAATGAGACAAGCAATAATGGTTATTCTGAAAGGCAAATGAATCAGTCTGTAGTGAGTTTCTTTCTGGGCCAACAGTTCTTTTGAGACCCAATTTTAATGTCAAACAGTTCCTTATGTGCACATGTCAGCAATGATATTTCAGTTCTGGATGGTGGACAAATGGTGGTAATGCAGGTCCGACCCTCTCTGGTTTTGTCCTGGGCAACCTACAGTGATGCACAGCTGCTGACTACTAGTATGGCAAGGTCACATCAGCGTCTTCCATCTCTGGACTGCTTCTCTTCTGTCTTCATGGCTGGAGTAGTCCTGTCAATTCCTCTCTGTTTCCGGAATCCACATGGTCTCGGAGTTGTTTTCTGAAAATATACAAACATATTCTCGACCAAAAGTTAATAAAGGAATATTATCTATAAATTTTACTTGGGATCCTTTTTCATTTTTTGCCCAAATGATTTTCCTCTGGCTTGTTTTGACACCATGTGTTTTTTATGGGTGTTTTGCTTTTAGCATTACAATTAATTGTCTAAAGTACAAATTTTCTAGATGTAATTTACTTACAGGATATTTTTCCTTACATGATATTCTTCTATCCCCCCCTTTTTGATTTAAATATTAGGAGGCTATTGAAAATTTTATAATGTAGTCTTGATAGCTTTTAAATTTTAATTTTTTGCACTATAATATGACTGCGTTAAGTTCATTACATGTTATGCAATTCTATCATGAGATGAACTACCAATAAAAATTTTAGTTAACACTTTAGGAACTCCTTTTTATCCAGTACTATTAATTTTTCTAGAATATTCGCTTGTTTCAATTAGCCAATTCAAATTAGCCTGAAAACTTGACTACTATTTTACTGTCAAATTTATTACTCTAACAACAATCTTATTTTACCCTGTAAATATTAGTGAAAAGATTATTTGCCTTCTTGAGTAGGCGCTGAACATTCCTGGTGGTAGGCTGGATTTAGATATCAAAAACCCACTTCCCCACACCATGGGTACACGACAACTCAAACAATTCTTGTTTCAGTGTGAGGGCAGCTGCTCTTGGCCAAGTCTCTGTCTGCTATCCGGGTCCCGATTTGAGCTTGGCATGGGAAATTAAGCAGCCATGGGGGCAGGAGACTTCCTTCAGAAGGGGTGAGGGTTCAGGCCCCTGCAAAGTTAATGTGGTGAGGGTCTGTGCCCCGCTTCTGTTGACCCCCAAATTCTCTCCTGATGGCCCCTCTGCGACTGTGCCTGTCTTAGGTTGTTCCTTCCCTGAGGAATCGTACCCGTCTCTGGCTAACCAGCTATCCTCCGGGGCCAAGCAGGGTGATGTGAGGTTCAGTTCTGTCTCCTTGGTACCCTATACCCCTGTGGCCTCCATGCCCAGCACCTACCTCAGGATCTCCTCGTCTGCTGGCTGGGCCCTAGCACTGATCACATATCTTGGGGAATCCGGGTTTCTTATCCAGGGAAGGCCCAGCTTGCCCCACTGGGCAAGAGACAGATCCATGGTACCAGTCATGAGGCTTCAACCTCGACATGAACAGAAAGCTCAGGCAACAGCTGTGAGCAATTGGATTGTGAAAAGAGGGTCCCTCTTGGCCAAAAGGGCAAGAGGGACCAATATAGAATGCTCAGGTGCCTTCCCAGGAGACCCTCTACACAATGGAAGGGATTAAATCCTTACATGTCTCTTGTAAATTGCTGTCAGACATTCAAAGGATTAGTTTGTAAGTTTGCGTGGGATAATTGTGTATTATGCTGTTGTAATTCTAAAGTATCAAGAGATGTGATACCTTTGTCTCCAAGCACCAAAAAGATGATTTTTTTATTGAACCCCAAGAGTGCAAGGTACTATTATAAGTAATGGGGGAATCCAAATCTGGGCAGCATATTACTGACTATATTCCACTGGCTGTACTTGATGTGGCCATGACTATTTTGTTACTACCTATCTGTATTTCTCAATCCCTTCACCTTTTTCACCCAGTACCCCCCACCTCCATCTCCTCTGGCAACCATCAGTCTGTTCTCTGGATCTATGGTTTGTTTCTGTTTTGTTTATTTGTTTATATTGTTCTTTAGATTCCACATATAAGTAAAACGATAAGGTATTTGTCTGTCTCTGACTGACTTAGTTTACTTAGCTTAATAGCCTCTTCGTCCATCCGTGCTGCTTCACATAGTAAGATTTCATTTTTTATGGCCAAGTAATGTTCCATTGTACATGTGCACCACCAATTTTTTATCCCCTCTTCTATTGATGGGCACTTAGGTTATTCGCGTGTCTTGGCTATTGTAAATAATGCTGCAACGAACATAGAGATCCATATATTCCTTCAAATTAGTGTTTTGGGTTTTTTCATACATATACCCAGAAATGGGGTCACTGAGTCATAAGGCAGTACTGTATTTAAATTTTTAAGTAATCTCCATACTGGTTTTTATAGTGACTGTAATAATCTGCATTTCCAACCACAATGCATGAAGATTCCCTTTTTTCCACATCCTCACCAACACTTGTTGTAGTTGATTTATTGATGAGTAATCTGACAGGTGTGAGTTGACATCATGGTTATAATTTGAATTTCTCTGATGATTAATGACATTGAGTATCTTTTCATACACTATTGGTCATCTGTATGTCCTCTTTGGAGAAATGTCTCTTCAAGTTATTTTCTCATTTATTAATTCGATTGTTTGTTTGTTTTTTGGTGGTGAGTTGTATGATTAATTTGTAAATTTTGGTTTTTAACTCCTTATCACATGTATCAGAGCCTTCGCTTTGGCCGCCCTCTTCGTTCTTAGCTCTGGACGGAGCCTTCAGTCTTCGCTCTGGCCGGAGGCTTCAGTCCTCTCTGCTCAGGTGGAGCGCTGCTCATGTAGCTCTCTTTTCCCCCCACCATCCACCCAATAGCAGGTGGCCCACCCCTCCTGGCCACTGCGTGCCTTTGTATGCAAATTAACCCGCCATCTTTGTTGACTTCTGGTTGGATGATGGTTGTCTTGGAGGTATGGTCAATTTGAATATTTCACTTTTATTAGTTTTGATTGTTTAAAGTAATACATGTAGTATTATATAGGTCTCCTTTTTCCCCCATTGATCTTTCCCTGCCCACACTCGCCCCCCAGCACATGACCTCACTCTCCTAGTGTCTCTGTCTATTGGTTATGCTTACTGGTATATGTATGCATACAAGTCCTTTGGTTGATTTCTTACCCACTCCCTCCCCTGCCTTCCCACTGAAGTTTGCTAGTCTCTTTGATGCTTCATTGTTTTTGTATCTATTTTTGTCCATCCATTTTTGTTCATTATATTCCAGAAATGAATGAGATTGTGTGATATTTATCTTTCTCTCACTTGCTTATTTCACTTAGCATAATGCTGTCTAGGTCAATCTATGCTGTTGCAAATGGTAAGAGTTCTTTAATTTTTACAGCAGCGTAGTATTCCATTGTGTAGATGTATCAAAGTTTTTAATCCACTCATCTGCTGATGGGCACTTAGGCTATTTCCAAATCTTAGCCATGGTAAATTGTACTGCTATGAATATAGGGGTGCATATATCCTCTCTGATTGGTGTTTCTGGTTTCTTGGGATATATTCCTAGAAGTGGGAGTACTAGGTCAAATGGAAGTTCCACTGTTTAACTGTTTGAGGAAGCTCCATCCATACTGTTTCCCACATTGCCTACACCTGTTTGCATTTCCACCAGCAGTGCATGAAGGTTCCTTTATTTTTTTCACATCCTCGCCAGGACTTGTCTTTTGTTGATTTTTTGATGATAGCCATTCTGACAGGTGTGAGATGCTTCCTCATTGTTGTTTGGATTTGCATCTCTCAGATGATTAGTGACTTTGAGCAGGTTTTTATATGTCTCTTGGCCTTGTGTATGTCTCTTTAGGTCCTTTGCCCATTTTTTGGTTAGATTGTTTATGTTCCTTTTGTTAAGTTGTATGAGTTCCCTATACATTTTGGAGATTAAACTCTTATTGGAGATAACATTGGTAAATATGTTCTCCCATGCAGTGGGCTTTCTTATTGTTTTGTTGGTTTCTTTTGCTGTGCAGAAGCTTTTTATTTTGATGTAGTTCTATTGTTTATTTTCTTCTTAGTGTCTATTGCCCTAGGAGCTGCATCAGTAAATATATTGCTATGACATATGTCTGATATTTTGCTGCCTATGGATTTTTCTAAATTTTTTATGTTTTCCCATCTTACATTTAAGTCCTTTATCCATTTTGAGTTTATTTTTCGTGTATGGTGTAAGTTGGTGGTATGGTTTTATTTTTTTGCATGTATCCAATTTTTCCAACACCATTTATTGAAGAGACTGTCTTGACTCCATTGTACTCTCTTGCCTCCTTTGTCAAATATTAATTGAACATAATGGCTTGGGTCGATTTCTGGGTTCTCCCTTCAGTTCCATTGGTCTATATGTCTGTTCCTGTGCCAGTGCCAGGCCGTTTGAGAACAGTTGTTTTGTAATAATAGCTTGATATCTGGTATTGTGATCTCTCCAACTTTTTTCTTCTTTATCAAGATTGCTGCGGCTATTGGGGTCTTTTTCTTTTATTCCATACGAATTTTTAGAGAGTTTTTTCTAGATCTTTGAAATATGCCATTGGTATTTTAATGGGGATTGCATTAAATCTATATATTGCTTTGGGTAGTATGAATATTTTAATGATGCTGATTCTACCAATCCATGCACATGGTTTGTTCTTCCATTTATTTATGTCTTCCTCTATCTTTTTTTTCAATGTTCTGTAAAGTTTTCTGAATACAGGTCTTTTACCTCTTTAGTTAAGTTTAGTCCTTGGTATATTAATTTTTTTGGTACAGTGGTAAATGGAATGAGTTTTGTTTTGTTTTATTTGTTTGTCTTTCTGTGAATCATTATTGGTGTATAAAAAAGCCTTAAATTTCTTGGTGTTAATTTGTATCCTATATTGCCTAATTTATTTATTAAATCTAATAATTTTTATGGAGTCTTTAGGGTTTTTTATATAAAATATGTCATCTGTTAATAATGACAGTTTTATTTCTTCTTTTTCAATTTTGATGCCTTTTATTTCTTCTTCTTGTCTGATTGCTATGGCTAGCACTTCCAGTACTATGACAAACAGGAGTGGTGAGAGGGCATCCCTGTCTTGTTATGTTTTTAGGGGAAATGGTTTTAGTTTTGTCCATTTAGTATGATGTTGGCTGTAGTTTTGTCATATATGGTTTTTATTATGTTGAGTTATGATACCTGTATTTCCACTTTGCTGAGAGTTTTCATCAAGAAAAGGTGTTGGATTTTGTCAAATGCTTTTTCTGCATCAATTGATATGTTATGTGGTTTTTATCTCTCAATTTGTTTATGTGACATATTACGTTTATTGATTTTCGGATATTGTACCATCTTTGCATCCCCAGAATAAATCCCACTTGGTTATGGTGTATGATCTTTCTAATGTAATGCTGGATCCTATTTGCTAGAATTTTGTTGAGAATTTTAGCATTTATGTTCATCAGAGATATTGGCCTGTAATTCTATTTCTTTATAGTGTCTTTATTTGGTTTTGTGTTTAGGGTAATGCTGGCTTCATAGAAAGAGCTTGGAATACTACTTCCTCTTGAATTTTTTTTTAATAGTCTGAGAAGGATAGGTTTTAGTTCTTTGAATGTTTTGTAAAATTCTCCTGTGAAGCTGTCTGGTCCAGGGCTTTTGTTTGCTGGAAGATTTTTGATTACTGCTTCAATTTCCTCCATAGTTATTGGCCTATTCTTCCTGATTGAGTTTTGTAAGGTCATATATTTCTAGGAATATGTCCGTTTCTTCTGGGTTGTACGGTTTGTTGGAATAGAGTTGCACATAGTATTTTTTTTACAATCCTTTATATTTCTGTGGGTTCTGTTATTTCAACTCTTTCATTTCTGATTTTGTTTATTTGGGTCCGCTCTCTTTGTTACTTGGTGAGCCTGGCTAGAGGTTCATCAATCTTGTTTATCTTTTCAAAGAAGCAGCTATTGGTTTCATTGATCTTTTATATTGTTGTGTGTGTGTGTGTGTGTGTGTGTGTGTGTGTGTGTGTGTGTGTGTTGTTGTTGTTGTTGTGGTTTATGTGTGTGTGTGTGTGTGTGTGTTTTTTGTTTTGTTTTGTTTTTGTCTCTATTGAACTGCATCCACAGGGACAGTGGTGAACCTGAGGAGGGGTGGTGAAGGATTAAAGAAAACAGAAAAGAGAATATAGTTGGGGCCAGGTGGATCACTGCACATGGATAGTGACCCTGCCGTAAGCTGAATCTTTATTTTACAGTCAGATCACACAAAACAAAACAAGGGAGTGGTCAAGATATTTACAGTGTTCTTACGAGTCTCAAATCTGTTTCTTTCATGTTATTGCAATTCTATGAACTTTATCAAGCTTTGTTTTGGCAGCACTTGATGTACCTTCCACAGCCCACACCCCTCAGCTACCTAGGACTACAAGTTCGGACTATAAGTTCAAGCTTACATACAACCATAGGCTTGGCTATAATTGTCCTCGGGTTGCTTTGCCCTCCAAGCAGGAACTTGTACTGTATGTGGCTTTGACACAAGAGTACCATGCCCTCTCATCAGTCCAGGGCTTGATCCTGAACAAATGCTGTAGCCGATCTCCACACTCTATGTCATTTATTTCTGCTCCGATGTTTATGATTCCTTACTTCTGCTCACTCTAGCCTTTTTTGTTGCTCTCTTTTAATTTTTTAAGTTGTAGAGTTAGATAATTTATTTCCAGTTTTTCTTGTGTGTTTTTTTTTTTTTTTGAGGTAGGCTGGTAATGCTATGAACTTCCCTCTAAGGACTGCTTTCACTGTGTCCCATAGGTTTTCATTGTCATTTGTTTCCATGATGTTTTTTATTTCTTCTTTGATCTCTTTGGTAACCCAATAATCCTATCCTATATAATAAAAGCCCAGTGACCGTAATGGCGTCAAGACCAGAACGACTGGCAGAGCAGTCACTATGATGAGCACTGACCACAGGGGCCAGACGCTCAACACAGGAGGAGGGGGAGGGGGTGCAATGAGGCCTGGAGGTGCATGCTATGGCCCAGGGATCCCAGGAACTGTAAGTCCAGAGATTGCTTTCCAATAAAAAAATAAATTACAAAAAAAAAAAAAAAGAAGCTGACGCTGCTACCCTGGAAAGAACAGCTCTAGGATGAAAAGGCCTCCACAGGCCCCACCTGGCCTGGCTGGCGCACTGCTGGCTCACAGGGCCTCACCATTGACGTGCAGGAAGTGCAGCCCCTCTGACTCCAAATCCGGTCGCACCAACAGCTGCTCCCCACCCAGCTCCATGCAGATGTAGCACTGCCAGGCCACCTCAATTCAGACTTACAGATTCTGGTTTCTAGCCCGTCCCTTCCTATACTATGTGTACTTGGGGGCGTGGCTTCGGCCTCCCTGGCCAATACTGCCACGTCAGCTCTGGCTTTCAGCTTCTGGCTTCCTGCCCGCCACTTTGCATACTATGTACACTTAGGGATATGGCTTTGCCCCCCCCCCCCCCAAACCCCCCACCCAATATCGCTGCAGCACAGCCAGAGAGTGGCAGGAACAGCCACCAGTGCTGGCTGTGCATTGATTTAGCCATGTGACTGACGTCCATGGTGCAGTTACACTGCATGTTTACATTTGTAGGGAAGCAGGGCAGCCCACTCCTGCCTCCTGCGTCACCTTCTAGCCTAAGAAAGGACTGCTGATCTTCGTGTTTGTCCTCCCATCTGGAATCAAAACCTCTTGGGGATGAATGATCCCAGTGTTGGCCCCAACACACTCTTGGTGTCACTGTCACAGACATTCCCAGTCATTACAGCCCATTCCTCAGCCCACAATGCCCTGCTCCACCCACTGCCACTCCTCACCTGTCACCCCCAAATGCCCCCTGTCAATAGCTTCCTTGCCCTACCTTTCTTCCTTTAAAAACCTTGCATTTAAAAATACATATTTGATTGATTTCAGAGAGGGAAATAGTGATGGAAATACCAACGATGATAGAGAATCCTTGATTGGCTGCCTCCTGCAAGTTCCAAACTGGGGATCAAAACCTTCCCTGGCCCCTCCCCAAATCTCTCCCCTGGCCAGCAGGCCCCTGGTGGTGGCGCAGAACTGAGGGAAGGAGGGGGGGAGGGAGGCAGGGAACCATGGGGAGGCAGAGTACCAAGGGCAGCATCGGCATCTGGCATCTGTTCCTTCCGCACCTAGCCCAGCCATCGTCACCTCCTCTCCTGACCCCACTGGGGCCTTCGGGCCCTGATCGGCCCTGATTGCCTGCCAGGCCCAGGGACCCCACCCATGCACGAATGTCATGCACCTGGCCTCTAGTTGTTCAATAAAATGCTATTTAGCCTCCAAGTGTTTGAATTTTTTTATTGTTTTATTGTAGTTGATTTCTAGTATTATGCCATTGTGGTCTGAGAAGATGCTTGATATGATTTCAATCTTCTTGAATTTGAAGAGACCCTGCCTGTGTTTCAATATGTGGTCTATCTTTGAAAATGTCCCATGTGCACTTGAGAAGAATGTATATTCTGTAGCTTTGCGGGGGAATGTTCTGAAGATGTCAATTAAGTCCATCTGATCTAGTGAGTCATTTAGGATTGCTGTTTCTTTGCTGATTTTTTGTCTAGAGGATTTATCCAGTGATGTCAATGGGATATTAAAGTCCCCTACTATGATTGTATTGCTGTCGATCTCTCCTCTGATATCTTCCAGAAGTTTTTTTATGTATTTGGGTGCTCCTGCATTGGGTGCGTATATGCTTACCAGAGTTATAGCCTCTTGTTTTATAGATCCCTTTAGTATTACAAAGTAGCCTTCCTTATCTCTTTTATGATCTTCACATTGAGATCTATTTTGTCAGATATAAGTATTGCTGCCCCAGATTGTTTTTTTCATTTCCATTTTCCTGGAAAAAAATAATTTCCATCCCTTCATTTTCAATCTGTGTGAGTCCTTTGTTCTGAGGTGGGTGTGTTGTAGACAGTATATACTAGTATATGAGTCATGTTTTCTTATCCATTCAGCCACTTTATGTCTTTTGATTAGAGCATTTAGTCCATTTTCATATAAAGTTATTATTGACTAGAGGCCCAGTGCATGATTTAATCATGCACGTGTAGGCTGTCTGTCCGCTGGTCGGGACCCGGTGTGGCCGGCAGCTCCTAAGTCCCTGGGCCCCTAGGGCGAGGCGGGACGGGGGCGTGGTCCTCCTGCGGCTGGAGCCCAGGCAGGGGTCTTGCCTTCGCCTCCCGCCCAGGAAGGCTGGAGCCCAGGAAGGCTGGAGCCGCCGCCGCCTCCTCTGCCTTCATGGAAACCCGCGTCCTCTGTGGACACTGGGACACTGCCACATGCTCCTGCGGCCCAACTGCCGCCAGACTCTTCCCCCGGGAGCCGCCGCCCGCCCACCTGCGCCGCCTCCAAACCTCCAAACGCCCGGATCGCTGCCCCAGAGGCCCGTCTGTGCTGCAGCACAGCCATGGCACAGATGCTGAGCTCGCGCCGCCGCTGGCAACGCGACCTCAGCGTCCTGCCGGCCCAATCACCACCCCAGCCACCCCGAGTCCCGCCCCCGCGCCTCCTGCTGGCCCAATCGTGGGCGTAGCGGAGTGATGGTTAATTTGCATACTTCCTTTTTATTATGTAGGATATCTTACTGTGCCACATTTATAAATTGAACTTTACCATATATTAGAGGCCCAGTACACAAAATTAGTGCACGGGGGGCAGGGGCGTCCCTCAGCCTGGCCTACATCCTCTCGCATTCTGGGACCCCTCGGGGATGTCAGGCCTAAACTGGCACTCAGACATCCCTCTCGCAATCTGGGACACTGCATGCACCAGTGACGATACTTTTCATAAAAATGAAAGGCATCTTTCTGTTGTATGGGCAGCTACATATTTTTTTCCCTGGTTACAAAAAGTAGTACATAACATGATCCTTCTGAGTCAGTAGTACCATTTTCCCAATCTTATGGGTGGAAAAACTGAAGCAGAGAGAAGTTAAGTAATTGGCTTTGTTGCACAGTTATAAATGTCAGAATCAGGGCTGACCACAAAATATGCAAGCCAGAGTCCATGCAGACAAGAGAATACAGCTGGGGCTAGGTGGGATGCTGCTTCTCTGATGGACAGACAGCGCCACTGCCTGCAAGCCACGTCTTTATTTTATAGTCAGAGTACACAAAGCAAAACTAGGGTAGTAGTCAACATGTTTACAATGTTCTTGTGGGTTTTACTTTGTTTTGGCAGCCCTTGCTGCACTTCCCACAGCCCATTATCTACCTAGGAAGGAACTAGGGAGGGCTATAAGGTCAAGGTTAATTATGCTAGGAGAGCTCTTCTCTCCAAGCTGGAACTTGTTTGTGGCCCTGCACAGGTCAGTCCAAGCCTTGACCCTAGATCCTCTCCCTACATCTCCCCCTTTTTTTGTTTTTAAGCTACTACAATAAAAGTAAAACTTGGAACATCAAGAACAGAGCTCTGGCTATTAAAATAATAACAAAACAATGCCAATGCAAAAAACAACAACAAACTACAGATATGTTAACATTTTAAAATTTGAACATCAAAAACAAAACTCTGGCTATTAAAACAATAACAAAACAATGCCAATGCAACACAGCAATAAGAGAGATCAAACTACAGACATTTTAACATTTTTAGCTACAAAATGAAAGTTTCTTTTGCTGTTGGTATGTATTTACTCCGAGTCCTTGGACTTGGCTGCATAAGACCTTACAGAAGACTGGCAGCTAACCAATGCTAACATAGCCAGAAACATGGTTGAGGTAGTAGCTTCCACTTCTTGCTTTTCTACCATCTGCTGGGCTTAGTTGTTAACTTCTTCAGCTGACCCCATGTTGGCACCTCGGCCCCTTGTGTAGCCTTCCTTCTAACACATTGCCGTCATGGGGGCAACTCTCAGTCTTTTGAATGAAGGGGCAAGGACCTTCTCTGGGTCCATTGTGGTGACGCATGTAACTCTCTGGCACCCAAATTGTCTGTGCTGCTCCTTCTGGAAAGATACAAAACACAACCTCTTCCCCACATCATTACTGGATTTGGTAAAACTCTTGTCTGGTTTGTGCATTCTTCCACCAGGCTAACTCGGTGGAGGTTATTGCACTGGAGGTCTGATGCCTTTCGGCCACTGTACAACTCTCTGCATCGTAATTCAAAAAATTTAACACATAACGTCCTTCTCCCCCTTTTTGTTTTTGTAACTGCTTTTTAAGAGAAAGATTGTCTCTTTCCATTATTGCCTGACCTTGAATTTGTGCTATTTTTGTTTCTGGTAAGACCTGATTTATGGTATTAATTGTTTGTTCCATTACTTTAATTTCTCCAGTATAGTCCTGATCCTATCACCCCAGGGAGAAATTGAAACCATTTCAATGTTAAACTACTCCTCCCTAAAATTAGTCCCATCATGCCCATGGGAAGGGGACCATACACTCCCGTGACAAATATCAGGAGATGGGACAGAGGTCCAATCCTGCGCTTCCTGGGGTGGTACAGTAAAGGTTTCGAACAGTTGGCTTTGGGACTGAGCCAGCTGGAAAGTCTGCAGTGGGGTCAAGGATAAGGCCCCTACTGTTCTGTGGGACCAGGGCTGGCCCCGCTTGAAATTTTCCTGCCTAAGAGGCATTGGATTATCATAAACATCAGTCTTGGAGCGGCATTCATTTACCCAATGCTTTCCTCTCCTGAATCTTGGACAGTCCAGGCTGCATGATTCCACTCCCTGTAGCCTTTTCACGTCCATTTCTAGCATTACAATCTTTATCAAAATGTCCTGGTTTACCACAGTTAAAACATCCCCCTTCCTTTTTCTGTTGACCAGCGAGTAACATCTCCTTTAATGCACCAGCTAATACCACTCCTTGAATATAGGCAAGTCCAATGTCAGCACAAACACAGATAAAGTCTGTATTATAAAAGGCCAGTGGCCAGAACGCCGGAATGACCAACGACTGGTCACCAGGAGGTGCATAGAGCACTTCTCAGTCCCTCACCCCAGCCCATGAGCAGCAGCTCTCATGGCAGGTGGGGCAGGGCATGAGCTATTAGCGGTGGAGAGCTATGAGTGGTGGAGAGCTACAAGCGGCAGAGAGCTATGAGCAGTGGAGGGTGGGGCACAAGCCACAAGTGGCAATGGGTGGGGCGGCCAGCTGAGGCAAGCGGAAGCAAGCTACTTGCGCACAATTGCGTGCATGCTGGGTCTCTAGTACTAACTTAATAAGTAGTCTCCAGGTGAGAGATAAGCCCTTGCGACAATATTAAGCCTCTGGTCACCTTCCACTATCTGTCTTAGTTCCCCTGCTACATTCATCCATTCTCTTTCGGGAATGGGCTCTAGACAGTCCCGAATCGGACCACAGACTGAAAGTAGGGGTAGGAATTTTCTCTGTACCTTGAGCTGTATAACAATCTCTAAGTTGCTTTCCTACCTTCTCCCATGTCTCTACATTTACCTTTCCTTCCTCAGGAAACCATGGGCAAGTTTTATTTACAAAATTCAACAAATTGAGAAGCTGTTGATGCCTCACAGAACAGCCCCATGCTTGGAACATAGCCTTAAGTATAGATACATGTAAGTTCCTTTCCTGCAATCCTGAATTTCCCATGTTTTACACCTAGCTATTACTAAACTTCGCTCCTTACCTTACTTTTTGCTTTCTGCACATGCTTTACTGGAGCATCCTTTCACCTTGCAATTGTAGTTCCCTCGTACTCAGGCCCCACATTGGGTGCCACATGTGCTGCATCCAGCACGGGCAGGTTCGGTGAGCCTGAGGAGGGGCAGTGAAGGATTAAAGAAGACAGATAAGAGAATACAGCCAGGGCTAGGTGGGATGTTGCTTCTCTGATGGAGAGACAGCGCCACTGCCTGCAAGCCAAGTACTTATTAAGGGTAGTGGTTAACATGGTTACAATGTTCTTGTGAGTTTCACCTAGTTTTGGCAGCACTTGCTGCACCTCCCACAGCCCATTAGCTACCTAGGAAGGAACTAGGGAGGGCTATAAGATCAAGCTTAATTATGCTAGGAGGGCTCTGCCCTCCAAATTGGAACTTGTTTGTGGCCCTGCCACAGGTCAGTCCGAGGCTTCACCCTAAAGCTGCACCCTACAGAGTAGCCTTGCCAGGTTTTAATTTTTAAATCTAAGAGACTGTTCCCAATATATAGGGTAGGGTCCCTAGGCCTGGCTGGCGATCAGGGCCATCTGCAGGACAACCGGTGGTTGGGGCGATAGGGGACCCCCCCCCATGGCACCCACCTTGGCTGGTGGCCTGGCGCCACTCACTGGCTGGCCCCGCCCCCTGATTGCTGCTGTCAGTCGCCTCCCTCTCAGGGAGCAGATGCTCAACGCAGGAACTGTCCCCAGTTGGTCAGCTGAGCATTGAGCATCTGCCCCGTGGTGCACATCATAGCAATTGGTTCCACCATTTGGTTGATTTGCATATTAGGGTTTTATTACATAGGACAAGAGGCCCGGTGCATAAAAATTCATGCACTGGAGGGGGGAGTCCCTCATCCCGGCCTGCCCTTCTTACAGTCCGGGAGCCCTCAGGGGCAGGAGGCGACCCAGCGATCAGGGGAAGGCAACGTCCCATCACACCTCTGCTGCTGCCACTGCCAGTAGCCCAAGCCTCAGGTGGCCCTGGGCAGCTGGGCAGCCGCCATCCGAGGCTTGCCTGTGCCTCGGGCCAGCCCTGGGCAGCTGGGGGGCTGAGGGGACTGGACACCGCCATCTTGTGGTTGTGGCTGCCGCCATATTTGAAGGCATGGCAGTCAATTAGCATATTCCCTCCTTATTTGCTGTGGGCGCCGCCATCTTTTCGATGGCGTGAGGCTCAATTAGCATATTCCCTCTTTATTAGATAAGATATGTAGGTATAGGAAAGCACATAATATGTGTAGGGTTCAGTACTATCCCTAGTTTCAAGCATCACTGGGGGTCTTGGAACATAATCCCTGTGGCTAAGGGCGTACTATTACATGAATTCATGTGTCAATGTATGTATATATGTATGTATATATCTGTCTATAGACCTCTAATTTATATACACACATGCAAATTTTCAGTGGCTGCAACATATACACCTAATTTTAAGAAAGTATTTAATTACTGGGGTGGTTGGAGTCTATATTCACATAAGCCAATAATCATAGATCAGCCTGCTATGTATACTTTAGGTATAGGTATGATTTTTTTCCCCTAGGGCTTACATATTTTCCTAATTAGGTCACAAACAGAAGAATACTGGACTGGGAATCAGAAGATTTGTAGCAATGCTATTAACAAGTGGTATAATCCAGATATATTCAGTCTACCACCTTTCCTCAGTTTTCTCAGCCAAATAGGGCCTGAAATATATTCATCTTTTTTCTTTACAAAACTTGGGTCCTTATAATAATAGAAAGAAAATATTTTGAGAAACTGAAAGAAGAAATAACTCAAGATACAGCTTAAAATATTACACAAGCATTGGGAATCATAGAGGAAAGCAATTCCATTTCCCATAGTTTAGCACCACAACCTGATGCCCAAGTAAGCGAACTTGTACAATATCTATTTAAACTGCCACACAAAAGGAGAGTAAAATGCAGCCCCACACAGTGAATGAGACCAAAAAAAAAAAAAAAAATGGGGGAGGAAGAGAATTATTTGAAGATTAATATCAAAGATGTAATTTTGTCATTTTACAGAGTTGAGTTATTGGATTAAACTTGTGGCTGTTTTATGTAGTTTTGGCAGAAAGTGATGTGTCAGAATTTTTACATCTGAGGTACTTTCTCTTTTAAGCTGACTGGAATCATCAATCATAGGTAAAAATTTCCTGCCGATAGTTCTCTTTTCTCGTTATCAAAAAAGAAGAATTTATATGTGATTTCTCAACAGAAAAAGGTATAGAAGAAAGGCAGTTTATTTCAAAGACACTTTAAAGCTGCCTGAATTTCTATTTAACTTTGAAAACAAACTTAAACTGGTATTCTGAATTCTGTTAGCAATCACAATAGCAAAAATCTCCATTATCATTCCTTACACCTTGAGTTAGGCGTTTCAATGTGACTCCTTCTAAAGTATGCTGCCACTTATTTTGAGGTTCAGTTCTGCAGATTCTGGCAGAAAAGAAGTTAACTTTTTATGGGCTTACCAGGTTCTCAGCACTATTTTACTTTGGCTCTTTGCATTCAGAATTTATCTCCTATATAATCATCATGGTAATTATTTGCAATAGGTGTTACATTTCTCATTTAACAAATGAGGTTATGGAGGCTCAGAGAAATTAAATGGCTTGCCCAAGGTTATTCAGCCAACAAATAGATTTAGGAATCAAGCTTAAATCTTTTTCTTTCAAAGTCTGAACTCTTTGGCATAATCTATTTGTATTTAGGATTCCTTTCTGAAAATTATGAAATGAATGTAGCCTAAATTTAGATATGCAATTATGGTCATTAGTTTTAAATTGAAATATGAAAACGGAGAGAAAGAGAGAAAAAAAAATAAATCTACCCAAATCAGTCTGATAAAATACAAATGGCTTTAAGAGAGACTCAGAGGACATTCTTTTTGGTCTCAGCTCTCACTAAGTATCTCTGTGACCTGGGGCACCACATGGGACTTCAGATTTTTCATCTGTAAAATGAGGATGTTGAACTTGATGATCTTTACATTCTTTCCAGCATAAATATATTCTGTATTTTTGAGCGGGAACTAGTTGAAGTGCATTTTTCTATTTTCAAAGTCACATTAGTAAAGCAACAAAAGGGGGAAATGCCACGCTTTTATGTACATGATCTTATTAAATTCCTACAACCACCTGTGTGTCAGATGTTTTTAACCCCATTTTACTAAAGGGAAAAGACTCAGAGAAATGAAGCAGTTCACTTAAATTCACTGCCAAGGTACAAATATCTTAGCAATGTTTGAAAAAGATTATCTGGAAGAAAGCACTTTTATCATTCTGTAAAATAAATTAGGCACTTTGAAAGCCTCTGTTTACTTGAATTTGACTAATCTGATCACAAAAAGTTAGGTAAATATGGTCTGTTATACATATAGGACCTCTTTATTGTATAGATTTTACCTGATATAGAATACTTATGCTATGATTATCCATTGAGGGAAAGAAATTTTGGTTCAGCATGTTTCTAATGTTTATAAATGCTCAGATCTTGTTTTTCAAGCTGGTGAGCCAAATATATTATGTTGAATATTTGTTCAAAATGTGTACCTTAATTAGCTCATTTCAAGGTAGTATGGAGGAGAGGAACTATTGCTCCTTACAATTTAAACATACATTCTTGTTAAAATCAGTACAGAATTCTAGGAGGAAAAAAAAGCCAGATGGAGTTTGGAGAGATAGGCAGGGGAAGATCTTACAGGGCCTCTTGTGGAAGTTGAGGATTTTCATTTTTTTCTTAAGCATAATAGGGCATGCTTAAAGGTCACATGATCCAGGTTGCAATCCAAAAAGATCATTTGAATTGCAGTAGTAGATTGGATTGTTGCAGAGCCAGAGAGGGACACATGAACTAGTTATGATGGTATTGCAGTAGATTAGGTAAGAGAAATGATGACTTGCAGCCTGGCCAGTGTTGCTCAGTGGTTGAGCGTCTAGGTATGAACCAGGAGGTCATGGTTCGATTCCCTGTCAATACACATGCCAGGGTTGCAGGCTTGATCCCCATTAGGGGGCATGCAGGAAGCAGCCAACCAATGATTCTCTCTCACCCTCTCCCTTACTCTCTGAAATCAATAAAATATATATATTTTTAAAGTGACTTGCATTAGGGTAGTAGATGTGGAAATGGGAGTGAGACTGATTGATTTGACAAATGTATAGGAGGTGAAACTGACAGAACTTGGATATAGATCATGAGGCAAGAAAGATATGAAGAATAACTCCTAGGTTTTTCTCGGATACAACTGGATGGGACATCGTGAAATGAACCAGGTTGGGAGATTGATTGCATTGGAAATAGATGTATTGCAGAGTGTGGTGCTTTGCAGCTGAAATTTCTTCTAATATACCCTCTTGTTAATGCTGCTATCCTCCTTAGAACCCAATTTTTTTCCAAAAGAGAATGCGTATAATACACTTAAATGAGGTATATTTTAGAGAAAAAGTATTTTGATAACTTACTATTATTCTCTATTTCAAACTAGCATTTGTAGTTTCCCCTAATAGGCTTGTCACAAATGTGATATCCCATTTATTGAGGATAGCTAACAGCTGGTATTTCTGAGGAATGAGAGAAACACAGGTGCCTTTGACTTGATTAGAAACATCAAACATACATGATTATCACCTAGGGTTTTCGATCAGAGTAGTTACTCAAAAGGAGAAAGTTAGGTACTTGGGGGTTTTATGTATTTTAAGTTTAGCATTATTTACCATTTAGCTTCCAAATGGCCAAGCAGATGTGTCCTCTTCAGCATGTCTGTCTTGCTTAACCAATTATTTGTTTGTGGATGGAATACTCATCAAACATTTATTTTTTGCAGTTGGCCTTAGATGGCATGAGCACTTTAATGATATCCTAAATGAAAAAAATCTGGTACAAATTAAACTGTTTATATGAAATTATTGACTAGAGGGTATTCATTATTTTTGGCATGGCCCTGTATTATCTCTCAGCAATTTCCATTTGAAATTGGGACTCAAAGGGATTGACCTCAACTTCTTATTGGAAACTCTTATTGGAAGCACGCACAAACTCATTTTACATGCTGTGTGTCATTAGGACAGTGAATATTTACTGAGCTCTACAATGTGCCAGGTCATATGCTACGTGCCTTTCAAGTATTATCCCATTTGCTTCTCACAAGAATCATCTGAGGCAGGTGATCTTTTTCTAGCTATTTCACACGAGAGGATAACTGTGGGTTATTACATTGTACTTCACTATAGCCAAAATATGTGAGATAGAGAGAGAAAGAGAGGGGGGAGGGAGATGGAAGAAGTGGAGAAAAGGGAAAAGAAGGAAAGAAATTTCCTCAATTATTTTCAGAATCTGAAAATATTTTCTATTATAGATAAACACCTACCAAAATCATAGCTCTTGATATATTGGGTTGTTGTTATTCTCTTCATAGAAACTTAGTTGAGAGGTCTCTTCTGTAGATATTGAAGAGCATACTCCATAAATTACCAGAAAAAAGGCAAAGAATGGAGAACCCAGGCATCTATGTTAAAAAGTGGCCTACTCAAGCAAATCCAGAGAGGAATCCATTTAAGATAATTTACCAGATACATTCATAGAAGTAAGTCAATTCTACTGGGACGCTAAAGCATTTTGTTGGATTCCCTAAAAAACAACACTTTTTCTTCTAGAGTTCTACCCAAATCCATGAGAAACTTTAAAAATTTTAATTTGTCAATTAGAATTGACATACAATATTATATTAGTTTTAGTTATAGAACATAGTGATTAGACATTTATATAACTTACAAAGTGATCCTCCCCGTAAGTCTGCTAGTAGTACCCACTGGCACCATGCATAGTTATTACAATATTATTGACTATATTCCCTATGCTGTACTTTACATACCCATGACTGTTTTGTAACTGCCATTTTGTACTTCTTAATCCCTTCCCCTTTTTTTATACAGCCCTCCAACTCCACTCCCATCTGGAAGCCCGATAAAAATGTTCTCTGTATCTATGAGTTTATTTGTTTTGTTCATTTTGTTTTTTAGATTCCACATATAAGTTGAAATCATATGGTATTTGTCTTTAACTTATTTCACTTAACATAATTACCTCTAAGTCCATTCATATTGTCACAGATGTCAAGATTTCACTTTTTTTTTTTTTGGCTGAGTAATATTTTATATATGTACCACATCTTAATCTGATCATCTTTCAATGGGAATGTAGGCCAGGAGAACCTTGATCATATTTCATATTTCAGTTTCCTTTTAAAGTACAACTTCTCTGGCCTCTTAGCCATAGTTAGGTACTTTGTGAATGCTGGTGGGCTGTCAGCTTCACTTCACATACTCTGATGTGTATGAGAGATAACGAATAAAAGACATTTTATTTTATTCTTTTCAGTTAGAGTTTGCATTCAGTGTTAGTTGTAGGTGTACAGCATAGTGGTTAGACAATCTGAAAAGCATTTCTAAGCTGAAATTAAATGTAAATTTGGGACAGGTAGAAAAGGAACAAAAGAAACACTAGGTAGAAAGGGGCAGGAAGAGGTAATAGGGTCTGGAGAAGATTTTATCAAAGCTTAGATTTGTGTGATTTTGCCAGACAAATGTAGTGTTTTATTTTTATTTATTTTCTTATTAATACTCACCTGAGGATATTTTTTATGAATTATTTTAAGAGAGGGAGGGAGAGAGACAGAGAGAAATATTGATATGAGAAAGACACACCCATTGCTTGCTTCCCGAATGCTCACATTATCCCAACTCGGGGCCTGGGATCAAACCTGCAACCCAGGTGCATGCCCTTGACCAGAAATCAAACCCACAACTCTTCAGTGCTTGGTTCAACACTCTAACCACTGAGCAACACCAGCCAGGGCTATATGTAGTGTTTTAAATCACCAAACTAAAATACTTTCATATTTCTTGTTCACCCATTGTTGCATTTGGGGAATTAGATTTCATGCATTTCTCAAAACATCACAGACATTCTGATTTGGCAGACGTGGGATAGATCTTCATTTTAAATAGAATCTCGCAAGTGATTCAGGTATGCACCAAAGTTTGAGACCAGTTGTCTAAAGAAGTCCTATATGTCTGCTGTGTATCTTCTTTAAGGAACAATAGTCTGTTATGCCTCGGAAATACAAGGGGCTTAAGTAGAAGAAAATATGCTTGTCTAGATGAATAGTCACAGGGGTGTAAATTTCCAGTGAGTTGTACTTGGAGCTGACCTTCTCTTCCACATTTTTGTTAGGATAAAACTTTGTGCAAAAAAATAAATAAATAAAATAAAAGGCCCAGTCTTTTTGCTGTCCAAGCTGCTAACAATCTGAAGCAGAGTCTGCCTCCTGGAAGTTAAAATTTATAAGGAGATCAGAATATTGGGTGGGGAGGAAGGTGGGAAATGAAAACCTGTTCATAAAGCAGCTCAAGATTTTAAGTTTTAGAAGGCCATTCACTCAGGTACAATATTTTATTTTTATCTTCCCCATGGAATATTTGCATCTGACTGGTGTGCATGATGGCTTCTCTCCCCTCTCTCCCCAAACTGCTGTGGGCTGCCGTTAAAGAAAAATGCTGTGTAAAGAAGACAAGTGTGGGAAGGCAGGCATCAGCTTAGCAGACCAAGGAGCTCAGCAATTCCACCTACTGCTTTTTTCCCCGGAGGAAGCTTCCAAGACATGCTCTACTAGGGAGATGCCTGGTGCTTTCAATGCTTCCCAGCCCTTTCTGATGTGATGATTTTCTCCTGATAGCTTAATTTTATGAGATCATAGGAGCACAGCCTGAGAATGTGAAAACAGTTAAAAGGAAAGAGGAACTTTCAAAGTTGCTGTTTAATGTAGGGTTTAAAAAAAAAAAAAAAAAGAACCTGGGCAGGGGGAAGAAAAACAATCTAAAGCTTTACAGAGTAAAATATTATTTCTACAGGTTAGCTTTCCCTTTCTATAAGTAAAATATTCATGAATTCTTCCACTATAGTATTGTATGTTAGATGCAATCAAAAACTCTTGATGTAGAGCAGAAATCTTTGAAAAGTGCACTGTTACCTTACAAATGCTTCACAGAAAATCCATGAAATCTGCATTGCAAGGCACTGTCTCTTATTGTAACAACAGTGCTTCACAAATTTTCAGGAGAAGGAACAATGATCTTCTCTTTCTGTAATGTTATTCATAACCAGATTCCGAGGGGGAAGTGGCTGGCTGCTGCCATAAGAGCATCTGTGTAGCCCTGATGGGAGGAGAAAGCATTGGAAGGGGCAAATAATCACTCAGGGCCTAGTCGGTGTCTGTGCCCTGTAATTCAAACCAGGAAACATTCGGTGGACTGGAGAGCCGAGAGACAACTCCAAAGACATGCTACTTCAAAAGACAGCTCCCCCTCCATAGTCGATGGCCCACACGAAAAACCATGAAGGTGCTCTCTTTCATGTGTCCATCCACCTATCCGTGCTTTTATTGATCTCTGCCTTCATGGATGTATCTATTAATTTAGAGAGTACTTTAGAATGCCCACCATGTTCTGTGCACCATGCACCAGAAAAATAGGGTGGATAAGATCCCCCCACCATCCTTACCTACTAGTATAAATAAAACAGATTGAGATATTTATGTTTAAAAATGGTACATTGAACACATGTTTATTTCAGGTCGACCTCATAAAAAGTCAGAGAGGATGAATAGTAACTAATTTAGAAATATCTTGAAAGTAGACTCATGAGAAGGGGTTTCTGGGAAACCAACCATTTTAGGTGAAGGGACCCTCGATAAGCTCGCACAAGGCTTAAATTGTAAGGAATGGTTGACTGTCTGCTTAAGAGGCAGGTATAACATCAAACCTCCTTCACATCCCACAGCCAGAAAATTACCTTTCTTCCTCCAGATAGAATAAACAGGAGGTTTATTCTCTGGTGGGGGATAGATACTGAAGGATCTCTGTACTGTAAAACACGAGGAACAGTGAAGAGCAGGTTTCCCTACTGAAAACACTGGGCATCAGTACTAAATTGTTGAGACCTTCACCCCCAACCCCCTTGCTATTTTCCTCTGTAAACTCTCTAGACAGCAATAGCTAGGTGTACACATTCCAGCGAGATCTTGGAAACATGTTTTCTACTGCATCCACCAACCTGAACGAACTGACATGGGGATTCTGTAATTTTAAAAAGTGAACAAGCAAACACGATTTCAGCCACTTCAACATGCAATAAAGATCATCGTCTACAAGCGTATCCACAGCCCTGATTTCCATTTAGTTATTAACTTCCACACTCTTGTATGTGAAGAAAAAGCCAAGTATCAGATTAGAAGAAAGTCTGTAATAGGAAAAGGCCAAAACAAAAAAATAGAAAAAACCATGTGTAGAAAACAGTCTGTGTGGGATAAAAAGAATTCTAAAACAAACAAAAGCATTCCTTAACAAAACAGACATAAGAGGAGATATTGCTGCTATTGGCAACAGCGGTGTGGGTGTGGGCAGGGTGGTGGGACTACAAGGTTTCTCAGGTGGTGTGGGAAGCAGACAGGTTGTTACTCTAAACCTGCACTCTGCAATGCAGTAGCACTAGCCACATTTAATTTAATTTAAATTCCATGCAATTAACAAAGCAGTTCCTCAGTCACACTAGCTCCCCTTGAAGGGCTCATGGCTACCATAGTGGGACGTGCAGATAGAACAATTCATCATTTCAGAAGTTCTGCTGGACAGTGCTATTCTAAAGAGAAGCTTCTTGAACCAGAAACAGAGTGGGAGAATCTTCCATCTGCTTATCTAGATGAATTGTCACAGAGGGAGGTGTAAATATCCAATGAGTTGTACTTGGAGTTGACCTTTGACCTCCTTAACATTTTCCTTAGGATAAAACTCTTCATGCAAAAAAATAAAAAACAAATAAAAGAAGAGAGTGTTGGTAACTTTTGCGCAAGAGGTTACAGAGGAGGTATTTTTCCTGAGTTGCGTTTTGACAAATTGGAAATGGGGTAGGCGAAAGTCCTGAGTTTGAGACCAGGCAGGTCTTATCTCCTGTCAGGCTTCAGTCCTAGTTCCCTTTCCTGTGATTCAGATTTTAAAAAGGCTACAAAAGC
Organism: Cnephaeus nilssonii; assembly: GCF_951640355.1. NCBI lineage: Eukaryota > Metazoa > Chordata > Mammalia > Chiroptera > Vespertilionidae > Cnephaeus > Cnephaeus nilssonii. The sequence continues at coordinate 65,615,156 of NC_137085.1, read as the reverse complement.
AGAAATAAGTGTTCCAGGGAGGATATGCAGGCCTAGGAAATCTGAGAAGAAAAGTGGATATTTAATGTTAAAAAATTTTTAGCATTTGGGTCAGTGGAAGCAAAAATGAAATACTGTCAGATGGATATTGGGGAAGAGTATAAAGATGACTGGAGGGTGTGGATGGTGTGACAAATGTTGAAAAGGTGGAGTTGAATGTCCTTGATTTAGTTACTCTTCATGTTCCCCCTATTTCTGTCGTTATATTATGTTTAGCATTTCATTAAAATATAAGTTCACACCTGCATGCTAGGAAACAGTTTTAAAGTATAGCAGAAAAAGAGGAAAATCTTGCTACCTCTCATGATGTTCAAAATCAATGAAATCTTGTGTCTCATAGAGCCACTGCCATTGGGCTAATGATCCACAAAAAAGAACATAGGAAGGACTAGAAGGGAACTTGTCAGATGAAATCAAAATAATTTATTTTAATGTAGAGAAGAGATGAGACACATGAGTCAGCATCAAGTTTCAAAAATAAAACAGACAAAAATTGGAGACTTCCTAAATGTTTGCTTATTACATGTATGTGTCCTTTTTTATTCATAACCATTGTGAATAAGAACAAGTAAAAAAATAAAAGCAGAAAGGCATTCATGATCTTATTTCCAACATAAAGTTTATTGATAATAACGATAGTTTAATTTTAAGACTTGTTATTTATGATACTAATAAATTTATCACATTTGTAGTTCATATTAGCACTATTCAGGATATAGGCATTGCTATTAACTATAAAAGATGCCATTGGTCTTATTAGTGAATGTCTGTTACAGAATTCATTAATTTATTAAGGACACATTTTTTAAGAATTTAAATTCTTTATTGTTTAAAATATTATATATGTCTTCTCACCCCCCCATTGACCTCTCCCCAGGTGCTCCCACCCCCCAGCACATGCTTTCACCCCCCTACTATCGGTGTTCATTGGTTGGACACATCTTTTGAATACTTATCTAGAGCTACATTTCTAGGCCATAATGACACACAACACATACCTAAGACAAACTAGTTGTTCCTCATTGGATATAGATAGGGAGGTATTTTCCATTAAGGATGTGTATCTATAATAATAAAAACATAATATGCTAATTAGACCAGACAGTCGAATGACCTTCTGGATGAAGCTGGGGCTGCAAGGGCTGAGCCCCTTGCACAAATTTCATGCATCAGGTCTCTAGTATGTATATATGTGTGCATATGTGTTCCTGGTAGTAAAAATAAACAAAATTTACTAAACTATTTTTCAGTTGCAAGCACTATATTATGTTATTTAATTATCCAAATTACCTTGAGGAAGAACTATAATTTTTCTTTGGAGTATCATCTGAAGTTAAGGTTATATCTGTTCAATGGTGGGTAAGGGGGGGTATACTACAAAGTAAAACATAAATGTATTGAAATGTATCTTGAACTAATTATTTAATTCAGTTATCCAGTAATACTATATTTATTCAACAAATATGTATGCTCATTTACTAAGCGCCCAGCTCCATTCCATAAACTGTAAAACAAAATAAATAGCTATTCTTTATATACCAATGGGAGAACTAATATCCTCTCTAATAAAATGGTAATATGCAAATTAACCATCACTCTGCTACATAAGCCATGCCCACCAGCCAAGCCACGCCCACCAGCCAATCAGGGCGAGTATGCAAATTAACCCCAATCCAAGATGTCTACAGCCACAGAGGGCAAGGTTTCCCAGGTAACAGAGGAAGCCAAGCTTTCCATAGCCGTTGCAGGCCTAAGCCTCCACTCAAGCTACAAAGTTTCAATTATAGAAGGTAAACAAATTCAAACAAATGGCAGCAGAATGGAGCTTGAGAGAGCAGGCCAGGGTTGCCAGCGGCAATAGGGGAAGCAAAGCTTTCCGAACACCCTGGCCGGGCTCACCCGCTTAAGGCAACAAAGTTTCAGTTGTAGAAGGTGAATTAACTGCCACAGAAATGGCTGCCAGAGCCCCAGGCTTGGCTCCGCTCCAGGCTACAAAGTTTCAATTGTAGAAGGAAAATAAATTCCAGATACCAGGGCCTCCCCTTGGGTTGCCAGGGGGCGTGGCCAGCCTGCAAACCACCACAGGCCCCTCGCTCAGGCTGCCCCACACCCCAAGGGAACCCCCACCCTTATCTGTGACACCCTTCAGGGCAAACCAGCTGGCCCCCACCTGTGCACCAGGCCTCTATCCTATCTAATAAAAGAGTAATATACAGATTGATCATCACTGCAACACACAATATAGCTGCCCCCATGTGGTCAAAGATCCTGCCCCCATGTGGACACAAGATGGCCACCACAAGATGGCCAGCAGGAGAGGGCAGTTGGGAGGCACCCGGCCTGCAAGGGAGGGCAGTTGTGAGGGACCAGGCTTGCAAGGGAGGGCAGTTGGAGGTGATCAACCCTGCAGGAGAGGGCAGTTAGGGGTGACCAGGCTGGCAGAGGAGGGAAGTTGGGGGCAAACAGGCTGGCAGGGGAGCAGTTAAGCATCAACCAGGCTGGCAGCGGAGTGGTTAGGGGGTGATCAGGCTGGCAGGCAGAAGCGGTTAGGGGCAATCAGGAAGGCAGGCAGGCAAGCAGTTGGGAGCCAGCAGTCCTGGATTGTGAGAGGGATGTCCGACTGCCCGGTTAGGCCCGATCCCACCAGGATCGGGCCTAAACGGGCAGTCGGACATCCCTCCAGGAGTCCCAGATTGGAGAGGGTACAGGCTGGGCTGAGGGACAACCCCCAGCCATGCATGAATTTCGTGCACCAGGCTTCTAGTAATAAATAAGCAAATAAGTGGGTACTATGTAAGGTGGTCATATGTATGCTGATGAAAAACTAAGCAGGCCAGGGGACTTTCTGTGGGAGATAGGAATATGGAGCCATGTGAGCTTCCACCCACATTTTCTGCATTTCCAAGCTGATTGGAGTAATCACTGGGAAAGTGTTACTGGCTTTCCTTCAACATTCCTGTTCTGCTGCACAACACAGCCTTCCTCTGGGCAGTTCACAGTGTGCAACTGATTCTTCTCTTAACAAGAGATTTCTTAGATATAAAGTTACGGTTACATGCGATGAGTAGGTTTAGAGATCTCTGCTTTACAATATTGTGCCTATCATTAACAAGAAGGTATTGTAGCCGAAACCGGTGTGGCTCCGTGAATAGAGCGTCGGCCTGCGGACTGAGGGGTCCCGGGTTCGATTCCGGTCAGGGGCATGTACCTTGGTTGCGGGCGCGTTCCCAGTGGGGGGAGTGCAGGAGGCAGCTGATGGATGTTTCTCTCTCATCGATGTTTCTCTCTATCCCTCTCAATTCCTCTCTGTAAAAAATCAATAAAATATATTTTAAAAAAAGAAGAAAAAAAAGAAGGTATTGTACACTTAAAATATTTAAAGAGGGTAGATATCATGTTAAGTATTCTTAACACAGACACATGCATACAACCACGGACGCGCGCGCGCACACACACACACACACACACACACACACACCAAAACACACTGCAAAGGTTACCCCAGGAAACTTTGGAGGTGATGAATATATTTCCTTGATTGTGGTGAAGGTAACATGACTGTATACATATGTCTAGACTCACCAAATTTTATATAATAATTATGTGCAGGTTTTTTGGTATACCAGCTGTACTTCAATAAAACAGTAAATAAATGAATACATAAATAAATAAGGAATTTTTTTGAGCTGCATCAAGAACTCCTGGGTGGTAACCAACAGCATCACACTCTGATTGCCCCCTCATGTCTTCAGCCATGTTCTTCTAAAGCTGTGTGACCCTGGTTCATCAAAGCCTCAGCCCTCCAGGACTTCCCGCAGACGCACCCGTGCACAGTGGGCCATAGGACTGCACCTAGTTTATGTGTCTGAAGAGTGTGTTCTTGTTATTTTTCATATGGGTTTTAGTGTCTCCAAAGGTAGCTGTGCGTCCCCTCAGGGAGTGGGATAGTGTTTTTAACTTATTTTTTTACTACCTCCATCCACTCTTTTTTCAGTGCAACCTGTTTCTATTCAAAGAGGTCTGCTTAATTATTCAACCAAACTTTCCTGAGGACATACTGCAATGCTCCTTCCCCATGGTTTAGTGGCTTTAGAGCCAGAAAGAAATGTAAAAATTGTTTGTTGCCATGAAATCCTCATAATCTAGTTGTGGAGACAAAAGCATATACTTGCATGGATTGCTATAGGATATGGAAAGGTAGCATATGGACAGGCAAATGTGGTGAGAGCTTAGAAGATCAATGAGCTTAGGCTCAGGGAAATTGGGGCAGAAATTATTTTGTAATTATTAACTAAGACTTAAGGAAAACAAAGAATTTGAATTAAGGAAGCTATTCCCAATGTAGAGAATGTCACAAAGACTTAAATTCTAGGAAGAGTTAAACATAAGTAGGGCATGAAATGGGGATCTGCTTGGCTAAGTAGAGTGTTCTGAGTGGTAAGTGTTGAGAGACAAGGTCTGATAGCCTGATTGGCACTAGTTAATAGAAGGCATGAACCCCCAAAGAAGGGTATTATATAGTTTTATTATAACAGGAGCTGCTATCATTTTTATCTGGAGACTCCTTTAGGGAAATGAGAATAAGAAGTGTTTTAGAAAGCATTCACAATGACTAATTGCTCATTTATGTGCCATTCTAAAATAATAGTAATATACTATGGCATATGTAACCAAATGCTAATATGGCCAACCTGCAACTTGAGCCCTGGTAAAATAAAGATGGTTCAGGTGCCTATTCCACATCTGAAAGAAGTTAGTCTAACATACCTCACCTTCATGCATGGGCTTGGGCTAATTATCTTTCCTGTCCTGTTCTCTCACCTCCCATCCCCTAACCCCTCTGTGATTTCTGCTCAAACACGACCCTTAAGTGAAGCAGATCTTCTTCAGGTTTGAGGATATGGAGAGCTTTAGGTTACAGGCATAAAAAATAATGTTGAGTGTTTGACATCTCTGTCTTGAAAGTTCTTGTTTAGTGATAATCTTTTATTCCTTCTCCTCCTATAGCACTCCCTCCTTGGAAACAGAAATTGAGTAGACTGTCTAATCACAAACTGATCACAATTCTCCTATTTTATTAGCAGAGATGTTCACCTTTTCCTAGCCTGTCTCCTGTCCTCCTTCCGAACTTTGGGTCACCTGCAATGAGTGGCACTACTTTGCTGGGTGAGATGAGAAGTAGACTGTTAGGTTTAGTTATTGTTTGTTTTCTCCAGGCCCTGTAGGATATCCAGGTTTCCCTACCAAGTTAGTATCTCCTAGATAAGACGAAGGGGCACATCTGTCCTACCAACTATTCCCTGGAAAGCTCTTTCTGAAGTCAGATTTACAGGAATTAAGAGCATGTCCTATTCATGCAACTCCAGAGGTAAAGCAGATTTTATATTTCATTTCTTTTGTTGACAAAACCATTTCTTCATTTATTTCCCCCCTACACAAACTATTACTAATTTGTAAGGGCAACATTTGCTCATGTTTCTATTAAAATGTCACATTAATAAACTGAAAACGCTTATTGGTATCTTAATGAAGTTGATGATTCAAACAAATTATCTCTATTTCAGAATCACAAATTCTTCCCCATTGTTCAGGAAATGTCTAAACTGTTATGTCTGGAAAGTCTACAGGGCTTCATTTCAATAACAGAGTGTCATTGTAGAAGGGCTTTTGTGAGCTTTCAGAGCCATTCTTGTTGGCTCTTCGATTTCACTTACACAATTTGTCTGCTGATTTTCTCCCTCTCTGATGTGTAGAACTCCGCATTCTCAGAGAGACAGATGTTGCCAGAGGGTTTGCACATCTAACCTATCACGTCTGGGCTGTGGCTGGCTGGCTGACTCCCTCTCTGAGGAGGAAAGGGAGAGAGGGTAGAGTTCTTTCCTCCCTCTGGCTGAGGGGTGGGTCTTCATGTTCATGGCCACTGATGCAGAACTCCGCTGTAATGATAAAGGACGTGAGGGGGCGGCCACAAGTACAAAACTGAAATAAATTACCATATAGATCATGTTCTGGTGGGTAAGATAGAAGTGATGTGTGCAATGAATCAAAGCTGGAAGCAGTGCTGGCTCATGGTGATAGTGCAGGAGACTGTTCTCCGTGGCTCTCTGCTCAGCCTCAGAGGGCTCTGTGGGAGGGAATATGTGAGTAAGCAGAAACCACTCACCATAATGTGACAAGGGAGGGCATTTGTGAGGGCACAGGAGACCTTTCGTTATTGTAGCAGGGATTTGTTATTTCGCCCACCCAGCACTTGATTTTCCTGTGGGGGACTCCTCCCCTGCTGCATGCAGCGGCGCTTGCACTCAATTACCCAGCCTTCCCCTTCCCTGCACAGGCTCCGCCATGTGACTCGGCCTGGGCCACAGTCTCCTCCTCTTCCTGAGCGGAGTGATATGATGGAAACAGTCTGCAGCTGACTCATCCTGGCAGCAGCCATAACGCCAGGGCCCGTTTGCTCCTGCTCCCCCGAGTTAACCTGGTGGCTCTTTCTTTGAGCCCAGGCTCCTGGTTCCTTTTGTTTATGTAAGCCGGCACATAGCCTTAGAAGAAACCCTGCTTTCTGCTCAAGTTAGCCAGGTCAGTTGCTTTTGTTTGCAGAGAACTATTCCAGTTGTTGATAGTTTCAGAATTCATGGGCCCTCAGGTTCTCAGTGGGTGTCCAGCCAGGGTGAAGGTTATCTGCCTGAATCTCATGGTCAGACTGGAAAAGAGATGGTGAAATAGAAAGAGTAAACTTGGGGATGCAGTTAGACTCAGGCTACTGTTCTGAGGACTTCCACAAAAGGGAGAAAACGTGGTCTCCTTCAGATGATGTGGCCTTTCTAGTTATGAGACCAGTTTGCAAACTCTGAGGACAATTTTCTCATCTGTGACAGAGCTAATCATCCCTTCTCAGTAGAAGTGAGAGTTAAGTCAGATGACATTGATCATGTCTGGCACAGGGCGTGGTGCCTTGAACTTGCTTGATTAATGTTGTATTCTGTTCTTTCCTCTCCTTGATCACCATCTCAATCTCCTTTCAAAGATTGTAATGAGGCTGGTGGATTAAACAGCGCATTGAAATGAGATATGTTTTGTTTCGGTCTTTCCATAGTGGATGATGAAGTGGAATGTCTAGATGTAGGTATGTGTGTGTTCTTTTAGAAACTTTTCATTAATATGAAAAACTTAGTTGGTAACAGTCACAAGGGAAGTCTTAAGAAACTCTCTGGTTTAAAGATGAAAGCACAACATGTTATATAAATTACATGGCTTAGGCCTGACGGGAGAAGTGGGCACAAATTATATCCCATTATCATGACTATCTTCATTTCATTAACTTTAAAACCCACTTGCTAATGAATTATTAATCCCTGCTCACATCTCTTCTAGGCTCAGTGAGAGACCTGCCTTGGGGCTGCCTCTCTCTCTGTTGCATCAGGTGGGCACTGTTGCTGTTGAGTTTCTGCTTTGCAGTCATGATTTGCTTCTGTTGCTTCCTTTGGATTTGCACCCTCTCACTACCCAGCACCCATCCCACCCTGAACTCATGGTTTACTTGGTCCTTGTGCTCCAAGGCAGTCCTCATTGTTATCTGAGTAGGGCTCTTCATTTTTGAACCATCTTCCTTCTCCTTGAGACTCAAGGCTAGTCCTAGGCTAAAATGAGGATGGGAATATGGATTGACAGCGGCTATGCCATTGAGTACATCACTCTCGTATCTCATATCCATGGGTTCTTTGCTTATCCCCTAGAGGCCTGGTGCTTGGATTCATGTACCAGTGGGGTCCCTCGGCCTGGCCTACAGGGATGGGGCTGAAACCAGCAGTCCAACATCCCCTGAGGGGTCCTGGAGGGTGAGCAGGCATTCTGCAGAGTTGCTGTTGTTGAGCATCTGCCCCCCCTAGTGGTCAGTGCACTTCATAGCTACCGGCTGGTCAGCCAGTCACTTAGGTTTTTATATATATCAATATATATGATTGTGTAAGCAGATACTTAAGAGAGTGGTATCATCTTATTCCATACTCCACATTCTAGATATATTCAGTTTCAAACCTGGACCAGTTAGGTTTAAAACTATATCTCTTAGAGAAAGCTAAATCAGGGGATATTATTTTAATGACTGAACTTTTCTTGCTCTCAGCCATAATTTTATTGAAATTTGATACTATGATCAAAGAGGACTATTTTTACTATTAAATATAATCCTTTAAAGAGTAAAATAAGTATTTTTTGCTAGCACATTTTTCCACCTTTTTCAGGGAGGTGATGTTAATAATGAACAAACTCTAATCTGCAGGTAGTGAGACTAGAATATTATAGTAGCAAAAGAAATGGCATTAGTTTTTAAAGTGAACAATAGTTGCTATGACTAAATTCTGTGTAACATAATTTATGTGATTTAATACTCAGCTGAAAGTTTTATTAAAATATTAAAAACCAATTGTGCTGCTATATGAGACAATTTAGCATTTTACTTTTTTTCTTTTGATTTACAGTAAACATCTGATGATCATTGCTAAATCTCAGGAAAGCAAATTGAATTCAGAGAAGTGCAATTTATGGGTAATCTATGAAATTATTGCCAATTCATTAAATTTTTATGAAGCAAATTACCCTGGCTGAGAGGATTTCCCCCTCTGAGATTAGAAAAGGAAGTTTCAGCAAATAAAGCTGGTCATTTTGCATTGCAGTATGCCTTCTTTGTTTCCTTTTTCTAGTCCGAGCATAGGTTCTGAATTCTGTTTAAAATCAACTTGTTCTTGCATTTCCTTCAGTGTCCTTTGTTGTTTTAGTAGTTATGAAATCTCAATTTATGCACAGATGTTTTTCAAAGCAGGATGCAGAGACTAGCCTATGGTTACTGCATCTTATATAGGAAGAGGACAGGGATTTTGAAATGTGACAGTGATCTGCTACCACTTGCTTGCTGTACAACCCCTTAGCACCTCATTTCCTTTAGGTATAACATGGCAAAAAGTCTACCTACCTCAAAAGGAAAAATTTGATTTGGGGAAAATTAAAAAGATGGCACTAACATCTGTATTACAAAAGGCCTGTGGCCGTAATGCCTTAACAACCAGTGCATTAATGGGTCTCGCAGCGTGGCGGATCTGGGGGTCCCGCTCCCGCCGTGGTGTGGCAGAGTCTGGGGATCCTGCTCCCATGGCGGGACGGCAGAGTCTTGGGGTCCCACTCCCACAGCAGCGCAGCAGATCTGGGGTCTCGCACGATTTCGCACGCTGGGCCACTAGTAGGAAAATAAAATCTTTTACTCTGTTTTCATCTTGGAGGCACACTCACTTTTCCAGGCCACCCAGCTGCCATTTGGAAAAGGACTTCTTATCAGAAGAGTCATGACATTCAATCTGAAGCCCTGGGTCTTAGTGCAGCAAGAGCAGCTCTCATAGTCAGGAGAGGATCATAGAAGCTCCATGCTTTCAGGAACAGTGGGCAGTTATGGGTGTTCTTCAGGAGCTGGATTCTGAAATTGGAAATTAATGGTAAAGATGTGACATGTCTTTTTCTAAGAATTTGATCTGTTGTTGAATGCATGCAGTAGTTACTGAATACATCTGGTACATGCATTTTAAATTAGCATAAGCACACTAACTGTGTTTATGAATGTCTTAAGTAAATGCATGTACTAGGTGTACCAGTTAATAATTACAGATTTGTAATCAAAGAAAACACAATAATTTCAAGAGAAACATCAAAAGTGCTTTATTCAAAGTAATGTCCATCACTAGCTACACATTTCCCCCATCTTTAAGGCAATTTGTGCATACCGTCCCAATAGAACTTTTCTTGTTTTGAGGCACACAATTCAGAGACCCAATTTTCCACTTCTTCGTACGTTTTGAAGTGCTGCTCAGAAAGTGTGTGTGCCATCGATCAGAACAAGTGGGTAATCTGAAGGAGCAAGTTCTGGTGAATACACCGGGTGGGTTAATACTTCTCAGGCAAGATGTTATAACGTGTCCTTAACTGGTTTTGAAGTGTGTGATGGTGCGTTATCATGAAGCAAAAGTACTTTGCCATGTCTTCTGGAACATTCTGGTCGTTTCACGATCAAAGTGTGGTTCAAATTGATTATTTGTTGTCGGTAGCGATCAGTATTAAGGGTTTCACCTGGTTTTAGAAGCTCATAATACCCACACCTTACTGATCCCACCAAACGCAGAGCATTGTCTTCTCTCCAAAGCTATTTGGCCTTGCAGTCGATGTTGATGGTTGACCTGGATAAACCCATGATTTTGTACATTTGGGATTCTCAAAATAAATCCACTTTTCATTGCCAGTCACAATTCGATGCAAAAAAGACTTTCTTTCGTGTGCCGTTGAAGCAATCTTTTACTGATGACTTTTCGGTTTTCCATTTGTCTTTCGTTCAGTTGAGGTGGCACCCATTTTCCTTCCTTTAAAACCTTTCCCGTTGCTTGTGAACGATCGGAAATTGTTGGCTGAGCAACGTTTAATCTTTCTGCAAGTTGTTTTTGAGTTTGACTTGCATCTTCATCTGATAATGCTTGTAATTGTTGGTCTTCAAACTTTTTCGGTTGACCTGGACGTTCTTTGTCTTTCACATGGAAATCATCACTTTTAAAGCGTTTAAACCAGCGTTCACAAGTATCTTGAGATGGAGCATGTTCACCATAAGCTTCCTGAAGTATTCAGTAGCACTTTTCTTCAAAATAAAGTAATGAATTAAAACTTCCCGCAAATGCTCTTTTTTTTGGCACTAAATTTGACATTTTTAAGTGTAAAAATATCTATGATGTTAACACCTTCAGCACATTTAACATACTAAGTTTTGAAACTTGCTGTCAATACAACAAAATAGCATACATATCGAATTGCATATATTTCAACATATGTGTAATTCCATCTATTGAAAAAAATCCGCATTATTAACTGATATACCTAGTATATGTTTTTAAAGGCAATATCAATAGTGTTTCTCTTTGTCCCAGAGAGAACATTCATATTTCATGTGGTAAGAATAAAAATGCTTGAAAGCCTTATTCATAAGAATGTACATTAAAATTTATTTAAAATAGGGTTATTTTTCAAAACTTATGTCCAATAATGGAGGATAGTGAGGTAAATGAGTTTGCATTTTTATGACATAATATTACAAGATTTGAAAAATTACTTGTATGTTGAAAGGATAGATACAAGTTAAAAATAACACTTACATACTTTGCAAGTTGAAAGGACCTCCTGTTATAAAGATAAAATATGTTTGCTTTTCCTTTGGACAAAGGTTATTAGATAGTCACCTCAATTACCAGGCACAGTTAGGATGAATGTGTGTGACAAACAGTGCTGCTAAGTCCTCTTACTTATTTAGAAACATGTATGTAATGGGTTGTATCATTGTATCTGGCTACATAAAAGGATGAGATTTCTTTCTGACTTTGCAATCCTTAGCAGGTTGTTGTAATGCTCATCATATTTGGTTTAATGCTTATCCAGTAACAAAAGTGACTTTTTTCTCTTCTGTCTTTGTAGAGAGGATTTGTGGGTTGATCAAAGACTAGGAAGACACACATTAACAAAAGGTGGTATTATGGGTAGTTTTTATTTCTATTTCTTTCTAATTGTTTTCATTATGTTTCTTTAGTTGTATACTGTACTCCTAAGGCTAGGAAATAAATTTCTGAAAAAATGATTTGAGCTCTTTAAATGATATATTAGAACTTGAGTGTAATCATCAAATCAACTCTGTTTATTCCTTCCTAACATTGTGCCCATTTCATGAAATTGTTATTCCTGAGTTGTGGACGAGGATGTGGCTTTAGGACTGTGGAAACTAAGTTGTGAGTGGCGTGGGAAGTAGCAGTAAACCATAGGCTAATGGTCTCATCTAATGGTTTAGCATGGAGAAGAGACATCTTCCCTCTACTTTAGAAAAAAAGAGAAAATAAGTCAGAAGGTATCAGGAAGCAGGCAGGAAGGTATCAGGAACCCCTTGTCCAGCTTCTCTCTGGTAGTGACCACATCTAAATTTAAAATGATAGACAGTTAAAATAGGGGACTAATATGACTGAGCCAATGACAGCAACGAGTTAAAAGCAGAAAAGAGATCATGGATTCTGGCACAAGAGAAAATCTAGTAGCAATTCTCCACAGGCAGCAAATAATTTGTTTGAGTGCATAATTAATAGATTTGTCAGAAAGTACTTAGATTGTGAAATATTGCACGTAGCCCTCTTTCCAGATGGATTAAGATGAATGGGTCCTCCAGCAGCGTATGAAACCTCATTGCTCAGCGGCTGGAGAATTGCTGCATCTAGAGTTGTTTGGGTCTCTGCCTCTCTGCGCTCTTCTCTTCCTGGCTGCAGGGGGAAAATGAATAGAATGCTTCTAATTCCAATACTGAATGGTGTCCTTTACCTAAAGGGCATCCAAGCAGACAAAATTAAATCAGGTGCTCAATGGGGAAACTTTACACTAAGCAGGAATTTAAAATAGGGAAATATATTAACAGGTTGAAAAATGGTTAAAATTAAGCCCATCTGTGGAGCAGAGGTGTGACTTTTCAGCGACAAGCCACAGAAGTATTTCATGTGCAATTGCCTGCACACTGAGAGGTGACATGTGCCTTCTTTACCCTTGGAAATATTCGTGTAATACATTCCTGAGGGACTCAGATATAAATTGGCTGGTTTAAGACAGTAGCTGAGAATACAGATTCTATGTCTCTTTAGAATATAGAAGGAAAATACCTACCAACAGTTGCCCGCTGAAAATTCTTCCAAAAGATGAGCAATTATGGGCCTTAATGAGTGGAGGGAGAGGACTATGATCTCTGGGTGGTGGCCCCCCCCCCCCATTATTTTGCATGCCAAGAACAGTTAAAATAAGCATAAATGAGATTATTGCATTTTCTACATTTTCTTTTATGGTAAAAATTAGATTGTTTTAAGGAAAATTGGGCGATGTTTTAAATTTTTATTTTGTTTTATTTCAGTTTTGTGTTTTACTAAGTGGAGAGGTGAGGTAGAGACAAAGCTCAGCAATTCTCCAAGGGCCTGGTGCCATGCCCTCCCATTACTCTTCATTTCCCTGAGCAAATATTTAGCAGAGCCAGGAGGTCAAAGCTACTTCGGATCTCCAGGCGAGGGAATTACAAGACAGTTGGTCATTTGTGGTTATTGTAGAGATTATTTTCCAGGGCGCACAACTGTGAATGGCACTGGTAAGCACTTAATGAATCGTTGATGTTGCCATTTTATCTTGCAGTTGAGAGCCTATCCCCAATAACTTCAGTTGGCTTATCACCAATCAAGCCAAAGCAGTAGAGTCTAAGGAGGGCCAGTGCGTGTCAAGTTTTTTTTTCATTCACTCAACATTTATTGAGGGTCCATTTCATTGTTCTTAAGAATGATATTCCAAAACCATCTGAACCCAAATCACTTGAGGTATTTGTCAAAGATGTAGATTTCTATTTCCTATCACTAAATCATGAATCAGATTACTTGAGTAGTAGGTCTGAGTGTGACACACCAAGACCCACTCAAATGTTTCTGGGAGTACTTTCACATCCTTAAAGCTAGAATCTTTGGTTGTATGCCGCATGGAATGTTTTACCTCTTCAGCCATTACTTCATTAGAACTAGAGCAGGGAAATCTTTGATAAAAGGAAAGCAGGGAGATTGTGATTTGACTTTAAGATCTAGAAAGATCTTTTAAATTACTTTGAGTTGGTGACTTTCATTTATTTATTTACTCATTTATTATTTTTTATTTCCACACATACATATTGAGAACATGCTCTGTATCAGATATATGCTAAGTTCTGGGACATGAAGGAAATGCAGCATAATGTTTCTTCTACCCTTTGCTTTAGAATCCATCAGGTTACGAGTTCGGTAAGGTTCAGAAAGCCCTCCCTGCCCTCAGATAGAACCAGGTTCCTGTCTCAAGACCCTGCTTCCTGTCCTACTTGATTTGGAAATTTCCCCAGATTCTACTTTTGGAGTTTGTGAACCTCAGCTTTCCCTTAGGTTTTTAATTATCTTTTGATTTCTGTTTTTTTCTCCCCCTTTTGGTTGCTCCATAGTTTCACAGGTTGGAAAATGGGAATAGGTAGGGAGGAAGAAAACTTATATAATGTTATCAGAAAATTCAATAAATGAAATGAAACCATCATGTAAGAAAATTTGTTTTTGATCAGAGTGATCCCAATAACTTAGAAGACACTTGAAAAGTAAGTTGATATTAACATAAAAAACGGACACATGTAGCCCTAGCCAGCTTGGCTCAGTGGATAGAACATTGGCCTGCAGACTAAAAGGTCCCAGGTTCAATTCCAGTCAAGGGCACAGGCCCGGGTTGTGGGCTCGATCCCCAGTGGGAGACCTGCAGGAGGCAGCCAATCAATGATTCTCTCTCACCATAGATGTTTCTATCTCTCCCTTCCTCTCTGAAATCAATAAAAAAAATTTTTTTAAATGCACACCTGTAATATTTTGAGAGCTGTTCAATGGAAGGAAAAATACAAGATTTTACTTCATGATAAAGTAGAGTTTTTAAAGATAACCATTTTTTGTTCCATCCATGCTTTGTTGGTTAAAATCAGATAGAAATCTGGATTTATTCAAATAAATGTAACCATGATGCTAAAATCTTAAGTCTAGTCAAATAAATTACCGTGACACAAGGGTTTCTGATAGATGAAATGAAAATATTCTGGAAATAGGAGAAGTGTGGGCATTAGCTGACCTTTTTAAGTCACTTGGGGTGAAAAATTAAATGGCAAATGAATTCTAATTCTTATCTCTCTCAATATATCACAGCAAACTATATGGAAATATATTCCCCTGGTAAGCCAGAGGGAATGGCTTAATGATTTAAAACATCAGGTTTGCAATGATTAGAAACCATGGAACGGTCGGTCTGAATCTCAAAATACTTAGCTTAATCTTCCCTCCTTCTAAAGCATATCAATAGAATATTTAATTCAGGGTCTGTGTGTGTTTGTGTGTCTGTGTCTTATATAAATTAAGTGATAACCTTGAAAGATCAGAATCTAAAGATTTTTTAGAAAAGTTAAGCACTATTTTCTTCTAGGAAGAACTGATTCCACAATCTTCTTTTAGGATTTCTGCAAAGTACTAGAAAAAAACTGGGGAAATTCATTATTTATTTTTCCTCCATTCCAGGAAAGCAAGCTTACAGTTCTCTGTATAATGTTGCGGTATCCATTTTTAATTAACCCCAGGGAGTCTTGAGAATGTGATCAGTCTGAAGGGTTTGCCTGCTGTCTGAGCCCATTGCACATGATCAAATCATTTCTTCTCAGTCTAGGGAAAGAGATGCTGAGGGTGACAATTCCTTTTTAAAGTATCAAGGTTTTGAAAGAGCTTGAAAAAAATCAATAATCATCCAGTAATATATTAAATGCCTGTGGAGCAAATGTAATTTTTGGATATAACTCCTGTGAAAACAGTTTTTAAAATATAAGTAGGTGTAAATTGTGTTAAATAAGCATGGCTGTGTGCTAGAGAAACTGTGGATGCAGCTATACTTTCTACTGATCAGAAATCGAATTTCTCCTTTGACATGTTGAGTTTGGTATTTTACTCAGTACAAAAAGGCTACCATTTAAAAAAAAATCAGACTATATCAATTTAAAAGCCTAGTATCATAAGGAATACTTGTAAAAGTCCTCCCTATAACTCCAAACTAGTATCAGTCAAAACCTGGTAGGAGACACTGATCTGCTTAGGAAAGCAACTGCCTGAATCATATACTCCAAGTAATCTTTACAAATATAGAGAAAAAAAGAGTGCACTCAATTTGACCACTTGCTTTTTTTTTTTTTTTTTGGGGGGGGGGGAAGTATTATTCTTCAGGAACCTGAATTTCATTTAAAAAAAAAAAAACTTATTCTGTCCCACTGATTCTATGATAATAAAAATTAGCATCATGTCAGCTGTTGCAAGTAAAGGCAGTCCCCATAATGGGATTCAAAGGAATCCAAAATATGCTTCTGTTAACTTTTCAAAGAAGTGATACCCTCTTTAGCCACATCACTTTTTGTGATGGCAACTTACTTTCAGAAGAAATCTTAAAAGGATATGCCTTCTTTTTAAATAAAATGAATTTTGTTTTAATAATAAAACATTCTCATTAAAGAAAAAAATTTAAAAGATGTAGAAAGAAATACTCCTATTTAATAAAAGAATAATATGCAAATTGACCATCACTCCAACACACAAGATGGGTGCCCCCATGTGGACACAAGATGGCTACCACAAGATGGCCAGCAGGGGAGGGCAGTTGAGAGGGACCAGGCCTGCAAGGGAGGACAGTTGGGGGTGACCAGGCTGGCAAAGGAGGGAAGTTGGGGGCGACCGGGCCTTCAGGGAAGGGAAGTTGGGGGGACCCGGCCTGCAGGGGAGAGCAGTTGGGTGGGACCCGGCCTGCAGGGGAGGGAAGTTAGAGGTGACCAGGCCTGCAGGGTAGGGCAGTTAGGGGCAATCGGCTGGCAGCGGAGCAGTTAGGCATCAATCAGGCTGGCAGGGGAGTGGTTAGGAGGTGATCAGGCTGGCAGGCAGAAGCAGTTAGGGGCAATCAGGAAGGCAGGTCTGCGAGCAGTTGAGAGCCAGCAGTACTGAATTGTGAGAGGGATGTCCAACTGCCCATTTAGGCTCGATCCTCCCAGTAGGATAGGGCCTAGACGGGCAGTGGGACATCCCTCGAGGGGTCTCAGATTGGAAAGGGTGCAGGCTGGGCTGAGAGAGACACACACCCCCATGCACGAATTTTGTGCACCGGGCCTCTAGTCTTACTAATAAAAGAGAAATACGTAAATTGACCATCACCTTGTGACACCCACAGCCAATCAGGAGTGAGTATGCAAATTAACCCAACAAAGATGGAGGCAGCCCCTCTCCCCCCGTTGTTCCGGGCCTCTGGGCAGCATGTCTCCTCAGGGCCTCCACACCTGTCAACGTCCTTGCAGCCTCCCTGTAGCCCAGCCCCCAAGCCTCAGAGGCAACCTTCTGGTGCCTGAGGTTGTAGCTCCTGGTGTCTGGCGTCTCCCTCTACCCCTCCCCTGCCCTGCTGCTCTGGTAAACAAAACCCTAGCATTGGAGGAGCCCTGCGGGTACGGACACACATGGGAGCTCACTCGGTGCACGGTTAGTGCACCTTAGGAGCCCCAGGCCAGCCAAGGGGTGATGGTGGTGGCCAAGGTGGCAGTGGCAGGCAGCTCACCTTTGTTTTGAATAGATGAAAGAGGCCACCTACACAGTAACCCAAATTATCAGATTTCCCTCCTCCCTAACTCGCTAAATCAAGAGGGGTGTGGAGGGAGGGCGGACAAGCTGGAGGTGGAGGGCGGAGGAGGAAGAGGATCCCACTTTCACAATGGGAAAGTGAAAGCACTAGTGCACCCAATCTCTCCAGTCCTCCCCGCCTGCCTTGCTCCCCCCACCTCTTCCCTTCCTGCCTGCCCGGGAGCGCCAACACTGCACAGAGGAACTCTCTGAAGAAGGAGGGCGAGGAGGAAGCAGCGCCGGAGTGCGCAGGGCTTGCCACCGACTCCGCACAGGCTGCTGGAGTGAGCCCGTTGCGTGCCAGCAGCCAGGGGAAGGAAGGCCTATTCTTGCACGAATCTTCATGCATCGGGCTTCTATTCTTTATATATAAAAGGCTAAATGTCCGTCCAATCCTCTTGACTGTTGACCGGCAGTAGGTATGATGTGCACTGACCAACAGGGGGCAGATGCTCAATGCAGGAGCTGCTGAGCTGCAGTGACTTAGCAGCGGTGGTTCTCGGGGATGCACCCAGGAACCAGAGAGGAGGGAGCCTTATTTCTCGCAGGGCCACATGATTACACCTTCGGCTGTGGGTTATGTTGTTGCTGGGATGTGCAATTCTACCTTCAGCCATTGGATATGTTGTTCCTGGGGCACTGTTGGCCTTGAATCTGGTTTACTGCACACTTGCGTTTGCGTTCCGCACCCTGTATGACAGCAACTTGGCAGAGTGCCCTCTCACACTCTGGGGCCCCTTGGGAAATGGAGAGCCGGTTTTGGCCTGATCCCCGCAGGTCAGGCCAAGGGACCCCACCTGCCTAAGGGAACCTGCTTACTCCAAAGATGCCACCTTCTAATTAATTTCCTTTGAATGTGCACAAATCTGTGCACCAGGCCACTAGTATAAAATAAAGGATATAATTCATTCATCTAGAAACAACAACTAATAACATTTTGGTATACTTACTTTAATTTAACTAAGGGAAACCTTTCTTTTATTTTTAATACTAGAGGCCTGGTGCACAAAATTTGTGCACTTATGGGGCCCTGCTCCCCAACCCTCCAATATTCATGTATTTTTGTATATGTGTGTATGTATGCACTGTTGGTTTTTTTGTTAATCCTCACCTAAGGACATTTTTCATTGATTTTTAGAGTAGAAGGGAAGGAGAAAGACAGAGAGAGAAACATGGATGTGAGAAAGACATATCAATTGGTTGCCTCCTGCACATTGCCCTGACCAGATCAGGCCGAAATAGTGCTGCCAACAGGGCCTACTGCTGGCAGCCCACTGGGGCTCAGATGTTTAGCATATGGCAATTTCCTGTTTCTGCTTCCACATCTGGTAGAGGTCCCGCTTGTAGGAGCTGCTGATGTAGCCACCACTTTCTGTCTTGATCTTCTTCTTGTACTCTTGTCCTGACTGTCCCACAAACCGCTTCTTCTTCCAGTCCCACTTGAGCTGCTGCCGGCCCCTGGTCAGGTTCTGGGCCTCGCCCCCCATCAGGTCCAGGACAGCACCAGCCACCTGGTGCTCAAAGGCACCTCTGGTCCCCACCAACACTTAGGACCCATTCACTGTTGAAATCTTTGAGCTGATAGGGGACATAGAAATCCTGGTCCAGCTGCCGGGCCTCCTCCTTCCACCTCTTGGCTCCCCGTTCAGGTCCTGGCTGTTGCCATTTTTGGCCCACAACCTCTATGAGACATCCTCCATGCTCTCTCCCGCCACCTCCTCCTTCTCCTCCTCCTCCTTTTCCCCAGGCTGCTCCGCCTGCCACACTGGCAGCTCGAGGCTGGACCAGCCAGGCCCTCCTGCCGCTCCTGCCAGCCCTGCCGGAAGCTGGCGATGGCCTTGCAGTCCTTCTGCCGCTTGGCCCACATCACCTGGCTGCTCAGGTCCTGGCTGGAGGCGTTGATCTCAAAGATGGTCGCCTGTGAGCGGTACTACTTGATGCTGTCCCACCAGCCTCAGCTGCTGCAGCTCCTCCTCCTCAAAGCTCAAGCTGAAGAGGGGTTGTAGGCCCAGCCCCGCAAGGTCCAGCTCCTTGGCCTGCTTAATGGACTCTGGCAAGTACACCGACTCCCCGCTTTTTGGCCTTGGAGCCGGAGCGGACACCCCTCCCCACTTTAGATGGCAGGGGAGCTGGGTATCTGCGGCAGCCCCCCTCAGCGGCCACTGATCTGGTCTTTGAGAGGCGCGGGGGGGCGGGGGGACTCGCGAGTCCCGCCCCACATGCCTCTCAATGACCAGATCGGCCGCCCGAGTGCTTGACCCGCGCCTCTCAACAGCCCAATCGGCGGCCGATCCGGTCATTGAGAGGTGCAGGGCGCGGAACTCCTGAGTCCCGTCCCCGCACCACCGCCGATCTGGCTGTTGAGAGGAGCCTCTCAATGACCGGATCGGCCGCAGAGTCCCGCGCCCCGTACCTCTCAACAGCCGGATCGGCGGTGGCGCGGGGGCGGGACTCGCGAGTCCTGCGCCCTGCGCCTCTCAATGACAGGATAGGTCACCCCGAGTCCCGCCCCCAAGCCTCCTGCTGCCCAATCGTGGGCGTAGCGGAGTGATGGTTATTTGCATATTACCCTATTATTAGGTAGGATAACCTTTTAAATTCTGAATTGTTTCTGTGTCCAAAGTAACATAGCAAAAACCTCTGTATTCACAACTCAGATTTACCACACATGAACAGTTTGCTATAATTGATTCATTTACTTTATTTTATTTCAAAATTTCATATCTATAATTGAAACCCTGACTCATACCATCACATTGCCATCACTTTCCTCTGAGAAGTAGATGCTACCTTGAGGCTTATGTGTATTACTAGAGGCCCAGTGCATGAAATTCATGCACAGGAAGAGTCCCTAGGCCTGGCCGGCGATAAGGGCCAATCTGTGGGGCAGCCACTGGGGCGATCGAGGGGCCCCTGCTGGCACCCGCCTTGGCTGGCCTGGCGCCGCCTGCTCGCTGGCCCTGCCCCCCCCCACCACCAGTTGCCTCCCTCTGGCGAGCGGCGGGGCGATCAGGGGCACCCGCCCTGGTCAGCCTGGGGCTTGCGGGATGAGGCAGCTCCTGCGTTGAGAATCTGCCCCCTGGTGGTCAGTGAGCATCATAGCGACCAGTTGGTCTGCAGGGTGTTCCACCATACAGTTGATTTGCGTATTAGGCTTTTATTATATAGGATGCTTAAATTGACTTTTTGTTGTTAATTCTTACCCAAGAATATTTTTTTCATTGATTTTGTAGAGGGAAGAGAATACAAGGAAGGGTGGGAGGTCAGGAGGGAGAGAGATACATGGATTGATTGTATCCTGCATCCACCCTGACAGGGGTAGAGATCAAACCTGCAACCCAAGTATGTGCCCTTGACCGGGGATCAAACTTGAGACCTTTCAGTGCATGGGCCAGTGCTCTAACCATTGGGAACACTGGCCAGGGCGAAAGTGACCTTTTAAAAACCATTACAATTTCAAGTAGCCTGAAGGGGGTAGTGTGGATAAATATCCATAGATGTTAACCAAAACATATAATTAGATCCAAACTGTCATTTTCCAACAGTGGCTATTTCTACTGTGAATACCTCCAGTGACAGTCATTATGCATCCTTTCTTAGCAGCCTGTTCCATCACTTAATTTTCTAATATTACTGTTACAAATATTTTCATATTTAATCTTAATTGCCCCAGGCTTTCATTTGAGCTATAAATATGTATCTGTGCATTCTCACCCACACATTTAATAATTAACCGCTAATGGTATCTATGTAAAAATGTTTGCTCATAGACTTTCTGTCCCTAAAAAGGTATTGTGTTCAAATTTCTTCACATAAAGAATTGAAAGCTTCAAGAAGTAAAACAGAAATGTAGCCCAGAAATATATCAGAGAACCTCAAAGAGAAATCAATTATCTAGCTGCCCAGCTATAGGCCAAAGCTGGCCCAAGATCAATAGTAGTTACAAAACATTAAGTCTTCTGCCTTGAGGGAGGCAACTAAAATCTCTA
The DNA here is from genome assembly GCF_951640355.1 of Cnephaeus nilssonii. Taxonomy (NCBI): domain Eukaryota; kingdom Metazoa; phylum Chordata; class Mammalia; order Chiroptera; family Vespertilionidae; genus Cnephaeus; species Cnephaeus nilssonii. Next base: position 65,593,858 of record NC_137085.1, on the reverse strand, counting down.
CTAGCAATTAAATAGCCCAAAGCAACAATATGAACCAATTGATCAAAGTTACAGGGAGGCAAGGTTTGGCTTACTGCAAGACAAACTTTCTAAAAGTTGAGCTATTCAAGCACATAATGAAGTGGAGAATTCCTAGCACTTATGGTCCTTCTGCAGCACTTGGATTGTTCTTACCAGCATGTTACAGAGGAGATTCTCACATCAGCGGTCTTGAAACGTTTTTTAGAATCATTTCTTCAGACAAAAAATTTTTATGAACACTGATTACATAAAACAGAGCTGCTCTAGCTGAAGTTTGAGCTATCCACATGGCTACCTTCTTATACCCTAAGTCATCTTTATAGCAACATAGAACACAGTTTAAAAATCCTTTGATACACAGAATTAAACCAGGTAGTGACCTTTAAATTTTGTTCATGTCTCTCTTTTGTGTGTGCACTTATATGTGTTTTGGAGTGGAGTGAGGGAATTGTTTGGTGGAAATTACATATTTTAGAAGTCATAATATATACTATTTGAGTTATAATCTGTATTACCTGGGATTTGTCTTTGTAGGTATTGACTCAAAATGACCAGACCAATTGCATAAGCTTTATTTCTGCATGATAACCAAGCTTTACATTATTTCATGTTCATATTCTTTGTATCCTAGCCCTGATAAGAGGAATTTAAAGATAATAGTTTTAGTGACCATTTACCTTTAGCAAAAAATTCATGCACATAGCACATAAATCAAAATGTATAAATGGATGGAAAGTGACAAGTAATTCTATTTCCAACCTTGTCCTTATTTATCTTGTTCTCCCCTAAACTCATTATTCTTACTGGTTCCTTTTACGTATTCAGGAAACTGGTTAATTGTTTTATTTTGCTACAACAATCAAAAATTCTCCACCTTTCAACCTTACAATTTTAAATATCCAATTGTTGTTGGAACCAATATATTGTATTTATCATTTACAAACAAAACCAGTCGCTGTATACTCGATTTCCCACTGGCAACGGGGAACCCAATATTCACAGAAATACAGATTCTGAGAATTTTTAATTGTTGAAAAAAAAATGAGTAAACTTCCCCATCAAAGTGTCACAGGAAATTGGGTAATACAACAATGAAAAAGATTCTCAGGTTTTGAAATCTCTCTATATAATACCAAGGTGTAGATCCCTCTCATTTCATTTACAAGTATAATGTTCTAAAAATGCCTTTCTTCCAGGGAAAACTGATGTGGTCAATTTATGGGATTTAATTACACAATTCCACTTCAACTAGTCTAAATTCAGTGTGCTTAGTCTAAAACCACCCTTGAGAGCTGGAATTGACCTCATTCATGCAGTACCATAGGAGCTCGTCTAGTATTTAGAAACACTTGCCACCAGCGTGCCTTCCTAGCCATCGCCTCATAAACAATCTAAAACAACATATTTTTTGTAAACTAGAGGCCCAATGCACAAAATTCGTGCACGGGGCCTGCATCCTATCCAATCCGGGACCCCTGCAGGATCAGGCCTAAACTGGCAGTTGGACATCCCTTTCGCAATCCGGGACCACTGGCTCCTAACCACTCGCCTGCCTGCCTGCCTGCCTGATCGCCCCTAATCACTCTGCCTGCCTGCCTGATCGCCCATAACCTCTCTGCCCGCCTGTCTGCCTGGTCTCCCCTAACCGCCACTGCCTGCCTGCCAGAACACCCCTAACCACTCTGCCTGCCTACATGATCACCCCTAACCGCTTGTCTGCCTACCTCATCACCCCTAACCACTCTGCCTGCCTGCCTGATCACCCCTAACTGCTTGCTTGGGGGCGGGGCCAGCCCAGCAAGTTGCCATGGTGATTCTGGTGTAACGGTCGTTATGGTCGTGATGCTGTTATGGTCTCTGGCCTTTTATTATATGGGACTAGAGGCCGGGTCCCCTCAGCCCAGCCTGCCCCCTCTCCCAGTCCAGGAGTGCTCAGGGGATGTCCTACTGATGGCTTAGAGCAGGTCTAATCTGCAGTCTGGCCTTCCTCTGCGGGAGGCGATCAGGGGAAGGTGCTGCCCCCATCACCCTGCTTGCTGCTGCCATTGCCAGCTCTTGGCCCTCACTTTTTAGCGCTGGCCCTGCCCACTGGTAGGTGGGGGGGCAATTTGGGGCCAGGCCAGCTGGTGGAGGGGCTATGGGAGGTTGAGGCACAGCAGGTCGTACACCGTCCAGACTCTGCAGAGGCGTGGCACCAGGACCGGACCCATGCCATACCTATGTGGATGCCTCTGCAGAAGGGGTAGCACTGGGACCAGGACCGTGCAGACCACTATCCTGCTGCCTCGACAGAAGGGGCCACAGCGCTGGACTGGCCCACGCCACGGCCTCTCCCTCACCAAGGCCTCTCCCATGGCACCTCTGCGAAAGGGGCCATGGTGCTGCCCTCTCCCATGCAGCGCCACCCTCCCCGCGGCCTCGGCCTCGGCCTCTCGCGTAGCACCAGTTCTCCCACGGCTTCAGCCTCTCATGTGGTGCTGGTTCTCCCGCGGCCTCAGCCTCTCCCGCAGCACCGGCTCTCCCATGTCCTTTGAGAAAGGGGCCGTGATGCTGGACCAGCCCACGCCACCGCCTCTACCGTTCCGCTGGCCCTCGGCCCTCGCAGCCACTGTGGCTTTGTCTGGAAGGATATCTAGAAGATGTCCGATCTAATTAGTATTTTACCCTTTTATTAGTATAGACTAGTAGCCCGTTTGCACAAAGATTCGTGCAATAGACCTTCATTCACCTGGCTGCCTGCACCAGTTTTCTGCTGGCACCAGGGACCCAGGCCTTGGCTGTGGCCACCGCCTTCTGCCTTTTTCAGGGTCGGGGCTTGGCCCCAGGCGGTGGCCTTGGGCTCGGCGGCACCCAACATCCTTGCTAAGGATCGCAGGAGCCGACCCCCAGTGGTTTCCTGCGATCCGTGCAGGCTGCCCACTGGTGCCCAAAGCCGGGAAAGCCTCCGCCCCAGGCTTTCCTGGCCTTGGGCTCGCCGCACCCAGCGTCCCTGCTACCGATCACAGGAGCCGACCCCCAGTGGTTTCCTGCGATCGGTGCAGGCTCCTGGCTGGTGCCCAAGGCCCGGAAAGCCTCGGCCCCCAGAACCCCCGGGAGGGGTGGGAGGGGCCGGGCCTCGCCCCCCCTGGTGGCTGATCGCCTCCGGGACCCCCGGGAGGGGCGGGAGGGGCAGGGCCACGCCCTCCCAGGTGGACGATCAACCCCGGGACCCCCGGGAGGGGCGGGAGGGGCGGGAGGGGCCCGGACACGCCCCCCAGGGTGCCGATCGCCCCAGGCACCCCTGGGAGCAGCGGCATGGGTCCGGCCACGCCCCCCCGGGGTGCCGATGGGCCCAGGCACCCCCGGGAGCGGCGGCATGGGTCTGGCCACGCCCCCCCGGGGTGCCGATGGGCCCGGCCACGCCCCCCCGGGGTGCCGATCGCCCCAGGCACCCCGGGAGCGGCGGCATGGGCGCAGCCACGCCCCCCCTGGGTGCCGATCACCCCAGGCACCCCCGGGAGCCGTGGCATGGGTCCGGCCACGCCCCCCGGGGTGCCGATGGGCCCGGCCACGCCCCCCCGGGGTGCCGATCGCCCCAGGCACCCCGGGGAGTGGTGGCATGGGCCGGGCCACTGGGCACCGCCATCTTGATCTTCTCAACGGCGGATATGCCACCCGGAGTCCCGCCCCCAGCCTCCTGCTGGCCCAATCGTGGGCATAGCGGAGGTGCGGTCAATTTGCATGTTTCTCTATTATAAGGTAAGATTAGAGGCCCATTGCAGGAAGATTCCTGCAAGAATAGGGCTTCCTCGTGCCTATTCCTGCAAGAATAGGGCTTCCTGCGGCCAGAGCTCCCTCCCATCTCCGCTGCCTTGCTCCCTCCTGTCTCCACTGCCTCACTCCTTTCTCCATGGTTTTTCTCCCTTCTGCAGTGCTTGGCTCCCTTCTGCAGCTTGGCTTCCTTCTACTCTGTCTTCAGTCTTCACTCTGTGCTTGCATATGCAAATTAACTGCCATCTTTGTTGGGTTTATTTGCATACTCACTCCTGATTGGCTGGTGGGCGTAGCAGAGAGATGGTTAATTTGCATGTTTCTCTTTTATTAGTGTAGATCATATACTTCAGTAAATAAACATATGAACAGTAATCAACAAGTATCTTTAAGAATAAAAGGTACATTATTTTCAAATATATAACCTGTGTGCTAAAGTAAAAAAAATTAAAATGTCCTTTAATTCAGAGCTCCACCCAGGCCGTTGTCAGTGGCTGAGCAAGTAGACAGGTCCTCCACCCTGAGGGTCACTCCTGCCGGCCTCCAGTAAGGCTGTGTTTTCCCCTGCATCTTCTTTAAGATACCCACTGCACTGCGGCATGGGGTCACTGGTGGAGAGCGATGGGGAGGGGCTCCCAACACTTCTGTCTTTATTGTGAACAGTAACACTCACACTTGCAGCCATAGCACCTCCTGGGCATTCTCAAGCCCTCCCCAGTATCCCAGGGCTTTGATGACATGGAGCTTACACATTGGACATGTGTGGTGATCAGAAAGCCATGGGTCACTGCATATTCTATGAAAAATGTGCTTGCATGTCAGGATTCTGATAACATCCTTCACCTTAAAATTCTCAATGCACACTGCACAATTCTGTGTCGACGTCGATTCCCTTTTCTCCATGCTTTATAGTATGAAGCGGAAGCTGACCAATAACTTTCTTGTTTTTTTTTCTATGGCTCTGGCTTCCAAACTGTGAGCCAGTATAAAGGAAACACTCTATATAGTAAAATATTAGCCACGCTAATGAGATGATCATCATGGTGATGAAGGCGATGGCCATGAACACCCCTGACTGGCCACTGATAAACTCCTGGACATGGCGGGTTCCAACCCCTTTGGTCATTTTGACTTGAATTTCTTTTTGTACCACATCCAAAATGTATTTGCCTTTCGAGTAGCTAACCATAATGACCTATATTTCCTCTTCCCGCTTGTGTCATGGGCGCGGTGAGGTTCCCGTGGTGCTCCTCATTATAGTTCACCATGGCCGAGGCGTTCCTCCGCGTCACCACCAACACGTGCTTGAAGGTGCAGCCCCGAAGTGCAACCAGGGCGCGGCTCCCCAGCCGCCCTGTGCGGACACCACGAAGCGCGTGTTGAGCGTGCAACCCTCAGGGTCATCCCTGGTACGCGGGAAGCCCACCAGGCCCAGCACACCCTCCTTGGGGGAGCTGTTGCTGAAGCGGCCACTCTCCGAGACGTTGCACACTGTCTGGTTCGTCTGCCAGTCCACGTACTCGAGGCTCACCCTGGCTGAGTACCAGACTTGGCTAACTACCCAGGAAGTCAGAATGCTGCCCAAAGATAAATGTCAGGCCCCAGGAAGGAGGTTAAAGAATGTATAAAGTAGTTAACTGCCTGCTGTTATCTGTTAACTTAGGAATGCATTGTTCTTTCTGGTGATCTATGTGACTACCCACCACTCGGTTTTATTAACCCCCCCCCCCCCCCCCCCGTGAGAAAGAGACCCTGTCCTGGGAGGGGTTGGATTTCTTCCCTGCTAGCCACGATTGGCAGCAGGCAGCTGCTTTGCCCGTGTAGGTAAGTTTCTCCTAATAAAGCTCTTATGAATTCAAATGAGGCTACATACCAATTCTTCGAAATTAATTCTGAATTTAGAATTTGGGGCTTTCCCCCAACAGTTGGTGCTGTGAGCAGGATTCTGAAGAACCCATGAAAGCCAGGGGGGGTGGGGGGAATGGGCTCCTCTGGAGGAAATGCCAGGATGGCCATGCTCATGCTTTGGCCAGTTTGCACAAGCATTGGAGGATTGGGGACCAGTGAGTGAGGATGGAGATGCCCTGAAAACGCCTGCCAGAGTAGCAGAGTTACGGGTGTGGCTGAAGATAGGTAAGGAGAAGAAAGATGGGAAGGCCACAGTGGTCGCAGTAGGCTGGCCCCTCCTTTGTGCTTGGGGTTCTCTTGGGAAGAGGCACTAGCACGAGCCGCTAGGAATCACCATTTGGAGAAGAATCTTCGGTAAGAAAGGGAAGCCCACATAGCACTGGCTGCTACTACTGAAGGGCTCTGGCAACATCTGTGCATTAGTGATGAGAAGGTAGAAACTTCAGCCTACAGGGTAGTGAAACTGAAAGGGTCTGGGCAGTCATGATCAGGGCACATTGGGATCCCAAGACTTGCAACCCCGCAGAGGATTCATCCTGCTCTTCCCCCTTATCAGAGGAGGAAGAGGGGAACATGATAGAGATACTGGAGTTACAAACACGACCAGTAATGGTAACAAAGATTAAGACAGACCACCGTGGCTGCAGGGGTTGAACCTGGCCAATCTCTCTGTGTGAGAGGCGTCAGTTCACTTCCACCAGAGAATGTACCTCAGCTGTCAGAAGAGGTAGGAAACAGGTACAGACAGAAAGGGAAGGAGTCTGCAGCAGGCTGGATGCTGCATTTGTGGGACTCAGGTGTCAAATGTGTCCTCCTGATGGGGAGATAAGTCAAAATTAGCCTCAATTACCACACAACCAACTCACATTGCGGCTCTCTGGAGCTGTGAATGAAGAGCGGGTCTCCTTGCTGGCATGGATACGGTGGCATGCGGGGAAGCTTGGCCCAGTGTGGGCCATCTGCCCTCCTCCCTACCCTGCTAGCAGGTCGTAAAAGAACGGCAGGAATTAGAGCTAGGGATGAGGAATGCTGTTTATGGACAGCATTTCTGGGGACCTGATAGTGAGCTCTTTACCTCTGGCATGGAAGATAATCTACTAGTCTTCCCCAACCCCTGGTGTGGATCCTGAACCCCACAGTTAGATTGCCGGTAAATCACATGTCCCAGGCTATTGAAGATTTAGGAGAAACAGAGAGAGCCAGAAGATGGGCTAATATTCTGACAACCTGCAAGGATGGGAAGTGTGGAGAGAAGGGTGTGATCGGGGTCTCCCCACCGACAATTGTGGTTTGATTTCATGAAAGTGGGTACGCCATTAGAGAAAATTAACCAATTCCCAAATGCTATTTTGGCACACGTGTAGCAAAATCAAGCCTGAACAGCAATTTTAGCAGCTGCTTCATAAGAAAGGACCCCTTTATGGGAGGACCCTGAGCAGCTGAGCTAGGGAAATGGCCTATGGCTCCTCAACGCCACTGTAAGGGCAGTACAGGGGGACCAGAGCCTCCATCTGGAGCTAATCATCCCGTGGACACCACGGAATAAACAACAGGTCTTGGCTCTGGTAGGTACTGGAGCATGCCGAGGAGCTTGCTACACTGACCTATGGTAATGTCCGTAAGTTAACGGGCTATGTTCCTGCTATAGATGGCTATGGGGGTGGTTCTGTAAAGGGGAAGCCAGTCTTGCTCTGCATGCAGATTGTTCAGTTGCCCTGAGGGCTTGTCAGGTGTTCATCTCCCCCTACCTGGATATAAATTGGACATCTACATCCTAGCTCAGTTAGGTCAAATACCCACAACAATAGGAGAATTCCGTTGTTTGTGGCTGTGAGGAATGAAGCCCATGCTTAGGTGAAAAGGTGAAATGGACACTGTGGAGCTCCCTGCAGGGAGGAGGGCTACATTGGTGAGAAGTATCATTTACCTGGGGGGCTTGCAGAGATCACTGATATAGTTAAAGAGCCATAAAGAGTGGGCATAACCCATCCAACTCATAGTCCTTTTTTATAATTTATCTTTATTATTGAAAGTATTAGATGTCCCCTTTTTTATCCCAATTGGCCCCCTCCAACCTAGGCTTTCACCTCATTATTATCTGTGTCCATGGGTTATGCATATCTACACTAATAAAAGAGTAAGATGCAAATTGACCATACCTTTGTGACTCCCACCAGCCAATCAGGGGAGAGTATGCACATTAACCCAACAAAGATGGCGGGTTAATTTGCATACATAGGCAGCCGGGGGCAGGGCAAGACACTTGCATCATCACATGGTGATGACACAGGCGTTCCGCACCGCCCCAGCCGCTCTGCGCCTCTGGGCAGCGTGGGAAGGCGGAAAGGTGGCTCTGGGCGAGAGTGAAAAGGCGAGTCTGGCTGGAGCGAAGGCGGTGCTGGCAGCCAGGGGAAGTAAGGCTCATTCTTGCACAAATCTTCGTGCATCGGGCCTCTAGTCCTATATAATAAAAGCCTAATATGCAAATTGACCTAACAGCCGAATGACAGGTGCAACGACTGGTTGCTATGATGTGCACTGACCACCAGGGGTCAGATGCTTAATGCAGGAGTTGCCCCCAGCCCGCAGGCCCCAGGCTAGCCTAGGTGGGTGCCAGCAGGACCCTTACCACCCTCCCCATCTCCCTGCTGGTCTCCCCACAGATCAGCTCTGATTGCTGGTCAGGCCTAGGGACCCTACTGGTGCATGTGACTGGGCCTCAAGTCCTATCTAATAATAGAGTAATATGCAAATTAACCGTACCTCCACGACAAAAATGGCGGCTCCCATAGCCACAAGATGGCAGCACCCAGTCCGCTCAGATCCGCTGCTGGAGTGTCCAGCCTGTTGGCAGGAGCAGCAAAGCTGGATCCACCTCCAGAGGGGTTTTTGATCCGTCCCCAGACACGGCAGTCAGAGCCAGGACAGCAGGGCATGGAGGCTTCCACGGCAGTGGGGAAGCCCCAGGCCCTGCAAATAGAGCCCGGTCGGGACAGCAGGGCATGGAGGCTTCTGTGAAGGCGGGGAAGCCCCAGGCCCTGCAGACAGAGCCAGGCCGGGACAGCAGGGCATGGAGGCTTCCGTGGCAGCGGGGAAGCCCCAGGCCCTGCAGACAGAGCCCAGACAGCAGGGCATGGAGGCTTCCCTGGCAGTGGGGAAGCCACAGGCCCTGTAAACAGAGTCGGGACAGCAGGGCATGGAGGCTTCCCTGGCAGCGGGGAAGCCCCAGGCCCTGTTAACAGAGCCGGGCTAGGACAGCAGGGCATGGAGGCTTCTGCGGCAGCAGGAAAGCCCCAGGCCCTGCAAACAGAGCCTGATCAGCAGGGCATGGGGGCTTCCTTAGTGTGTCAGTGTCCTCAAAGCCCCCAGGCCTGGCAGACAGAGCACACTGCAGGGCATTGGGGCTTCCTTCACATGGCGCCTGGGGAGGCTGGCAGAAAGCGAAAAGCAGGGCATGGGGGCTTCATCTCCATGACTGCAGCGAAACCTCCAGGCCTGCAGAGAGCAGAGAACCATGGGGAGTGGGCCTAAGCCATCAGTAGGACATCCCCTGAGAGCTCCTGGATTGTAGAGGGTGCAGGTTGGGCTGAGGGACCCCCGTGCACGAATTTCGTGCACCGGGCCTCTAGTATGAATATAAGTTCATTGGTTAATCTCTTCCTGCCTCTCCCCCACCCCCCTGCCTTCCATCAGAGATCTCTCAGTGTGTTCGATGCTTCTATGACTCTGGTACTATTTTTGTTCATCAGTTTATTTTGTTCATTAGGTTCCACATATAAGTGAGATCATGTGATACTTGTCTTTCTCTGACTGGCTTATTTCGCTTAGCATAATGCTCTCCAGGTCCCTCCATGCTGTCTCAAAGGGTAAGAGGTCCTTCTTTTTTACAGCTGCAGAGTATTCCATTGTGTAAATGTACCACATCTTTTTTATGCACTCATCTACTAATGGGCACGTGGGCTGTTTCCAGATCTTAGCTATTATAAATTGGGCTGCTATGAACATAGGGATGCATACATTCTTTCTGATTGGTGTTTCAGGATTCTTAGTCCTTTTAACAGCCCTGTCTGGCCAGTCCATAAACCAGACGGATCCTGGCAGGTGACTGGACTACTGGGAACTTAATAAAGTAGTCCTTCAAACCCAGGCTGCTCTTCCTTATATTGCCCAATTATTGAATGAAGTCAGTGAGTCTCTGGGAACATACCATTCTGTATTATATCTTGCTAATGCCTTTTTCAGTATTCCCATAGACCCTCAAAGCCAAGACCAGTTTGCCTTCAGCTGGAATGGAGAACACTGGACGTCTCAGGTGCTACCACAGGGCTACCTCCATAGCCCCACCATGTGCCATGGTTTAGTAGCAAAGATATATCTATGTGGAAAGGTGGGGAGGTGGTGGCATTATATCATTATATTGATGACATTATGCTAACTGGCCATGACCTTGTTATTTTATATAAGGTGTCAGAGCGTCTGCTGGAGCACTTAGAAGGACGGGGATGGGTTGTAAACTGAAAAAAGGTACAAGGGCCTGGATCCTCTGTCAGATTCTGGGGACTTGTCTGGTCTGGCAAGACTAAAGTCATTCCAGCTGCTATGCTGGACAAGATTCAGAATTATTCTGTGCCAGAATCAGCCGAAATAATTGCAAACGTTCGTGCCATTGCTGGGATATCGGAAGCCTTTTATTCTCTTTTATTCCCCATGTAGCTCAGCTGTTATGCCACGTGTGTGGATTGTAAAGAAAGCAATTGAGATTGGAGACAAGAGCACACTGATGCCTTGACAAGTGCAAAGGTGGCATTTAAACAAACTCAATAATTGGGGGTAGTGGATGCAACCAACCCCTGTGAATTAGATGTTTCGGTCTATCCAGAGGGCTCTGGGTGGAGCTTATGGCAAAAGCAGGATGGGAGGAAGGTGCTCCTAGGTTTCTGGTCCCGCTTGTGGGAGGAAACTGAACAGAGGTTGAGTGCTATGGAGAAGCAACTGCTGGCAGCATACCTTTGTCTGCAGCACGCAGAGAGCATCGCAAACGCCTTGCCAGAGACACTAAGGACACAATACCCCATTGCCGGATGGATCTGGGAATTTGCCAAACCCCAGTCGGGTGGCTCAGTCCACTACCCTGCAGGAGTGGTATGCCTCCCTGCAGCAGCGATGTGCTCTCTTGACCAGTTCAGTAGTGCTGAGCCGCATGTCATCTTGGGCCCAGTCACGTATATTAGTGAAATGCCTGTGGACCCTGACCCAGGTTTGTGGACAGACACACCCACCTTTAGAGTTGCATACTAAAGAAGGTCAGGCATCAGTCCCTGCGACTGCCTGGTACACTGATGGGCCCACTAAGGGCAACCCGCCCTGCTGGACTGCAGTGGCCATGCAGCTGAATACAGACACTACATGGTTGGAGGAAGCCAGCAAAGCAGTCCCTGGGCAGATCTGCAAGCAGCTTGGATGGTACTAATGCATGAATGGGGCCCTATTGCTCTGGTGACTGACAGCTGGGCTGCCTACAAAGCCCTCACTTGGTGGATAGGACAATGAAAAAAGGACAACTGGGAAGTTCAGCACCACCCATTACAGGAGCTGAAATGTGGAATGAGATCTGGGGAAGGATAAGAGGCGCTTTGGAGGTCACAGTGTACCATGAACCAGCCCACAGTGATAACATCCTCTCCAGGAAATCAGGAGCTGCCCAGGTCCGATACACAGAGGAAAGCACTGACCCTCAAGAAGTAGTCCACTGGCTACATAGACTGAACACAAGGTGGTACACACTCTTTGGGAAATTGTCTAACAAGTGGGCATGCGCCTTACCCATGCCTATATTAAGGAGGCATACCAGGAGTGTACCCTTGTTCCCTTGAATGCAAGAGATAATTTCCATGGCATCTTGGACAGACAGCAAGGCCACCAGCCATGAGGTGGCAGGTAGACCAAATCAGACCCTCGCCACCATCTCAGAAGTGCAGATACATGTTAACGTGCCTTGGTACTGCCACTGGCCTGTTGCTAGCATCTCCTAGTAAGAAAGCAAACCAGAAGGCTACCATAGAGGGACTTCGGCAACTGGGTGCTACACACAGACGGCCCAAGGGACTCATTTCACTGGTCACCAGGTGCAGGAATGGGCCAAGGAGAACAATATAATGTGGCACTTCGATCTGCCCTGTAATTCTAAAGCCACTGGATTGATTGAGAGCATGAATGGACTGTTGAGACAGGCTCTGTGAAGAGAAACCCACTCTTTAAAGTGGTGGACGCACAGGTTTCCAGAAGCTGTGATGGACCTCAACAGCCAGGCCAGACAAGCATGTCCTAGTGCAAACCATCTTTTAACCAGCGGACCATTGACAGCGATGAGGATTCAGCTGGAGAGCTGGACTGCTGAATGGACTCTGCTACTGGGCCCCATAGTGCCTTATTGGTGACGGCTCCATATGACCTAGGGCCAGGGACCAGTCACCTACGAGTACCTTGGGTATGGCATGTCCCCCCCAGGTGGTTTGAGCTCATTGGAGCCTACCTGGAGGGACAAAAATCTTAATTGCAGGTAACTCCTTGGTTGCTTCCAACACCCCCTTGTTGGCTAAGGGCACACCCTCATAGCAATTTGGAGTATTATCATTTCTCCCCTTACATTAGTGCCCCCACTTGCCCCATCCCCTACTGGGAGCTCAGTGTGGTGGTGTAAGCCAGGGCAGAAACCACTCCCAGCCACAGTGCTTGGTATAGATGACAAAGTAGCCTGTATTGTTCCTGAAGTTTATGATTTGCCATTGTTCATGCCTGTAACTTCTGTGTCTTTCTGGCCACAGCCTGCAAGGTAACCTGTTCCCTACCTGGGCTCCCACCTTGGCGGCACTCCAGAATGAGAGCCACTGCTGGGTCTGCGGAGAAATGCCCTCTTCTGCTGCCGAGGGACTCGCATGGACTCACCACATCTCGGCTCTTCAGCAGTTAGGAATTGATCCTCTGTCCACTTGGTTTCAGTCTTTTTAGCTACCTTGGAAGGGGGCTCCGTTGGGCATTATTATTAATGTATGTTTGTTAATTATGTCGGGCACCTGTGGAGTATACTGTTGCGGTGCCCTCCGACTCCAAACCATTATGGTGTGAAGGGTCTGAGGGAATCTGCGGAAGATTGGCGCGTAGAATGGAAGGACCCATATTCCATCTGGGGTGGAGTGTGCGGGAACTAACTCAGAGATGCAATAGGGCTCCATCATTAAAGGCCACTGGGAAATGTTGGACTCTCTGCTTAACCCTCTGCGATTGTTTAACTCTCTACCTTGGGAGTTAATGACCTTGTTTTGCCTTTGTATGTCAGTGTCTCCTATTAAAGCTCTTTTTGAATTTGAATAAGTCTACATGTCAGTTCTTTGGAATCAGTCCTGAATTTAGACTTTAACAGTTTTCCCCTAACAATTGGTTCTTTAGAGAAAATGGATAAAAATCAGGATAATTCTTTTCTCATTTCTTAAAAGTGCTTTCTCATTCTTCCAAATGTTTTTTTTTTCTTCATTATCTAAGACCATTCTGATGTTCCCATTTGTTTGTACCAGATGTTTCTGAAATCTGTACATTCAGAAACGGGAAAACATTCTATATAGTGATTTCTCCCCTGCTCCCCCCAAAACTTTGATTGAAAGTGCCACTTCCTCCCTCCCATAGAGCCGCAAAGATACCATGTACTGTCTCCCTTTGCTGGGTCATTTCATTCTAAGATAAGTTGTGATGCTAAAGTTGGAACATAAGACTCAGAGGGTGATATGTGAAAACATGTTGAACTAAAAAAGCAGCTAGCAAGAATTTGGTCTCCATGTAAGCCAGTTTAAAAAGAGAATGAAGCCAGCCCAGAAAGAAAAACAGGTGAGAGAAGGAGGGGAAAGATAAGGGCAGGGGAGGAGAGAAGATGCAAACAAAAAAATGAGAGAGAGGATCGGTATTTCAGTAGGATAATGGGAAAGAGGAAAGATGGAGGATAAGGCCAAGAAAGGGCCTTTCATCTGCTCCAGACACTGGGAACGGAAGGGAAGGAAGGATGCCCCAAACTAATTTTGTGTGCTGGGTAGTTCTGCTTGTAGTTAGCTATATGGTTGAGAGTTTCAGTGCTTGAAAATTTTTATACCATGGTGATTCCTTCACTTATTAAGGGTTTATCATTTTAGTACCTTCAATAACTTGGAAAAATACAAAAAGGAATAAAGTCTCCAATAAGAGATCTTGATAGAATGATAGTCATGACCAGAGAAGAAACCTGCAGGGTAGTGAGCAGTCACCAGCAGGTGCCTCCGCTCCGCGTGCACACTGCAGTGTCAGTAACTCTCAGGCTGTTGTGAAGGATAAGCAGAATCACAAATGTGAATGCTGCTTGCACAGCGCCTGGCACAGAGGAGGAACTCAATATCCTCCTCAAGGAGGCCCGTCATCATGGGAAGTCAGGAAAGCGGTGCAGGAACAACAGTGATGACATCAGGGTCTGTCACCTAACAAGCCAAATGGCTCTACAGGACATTCCTGTACATGGAAGAGCTGCTTTACAGTGGAGTTAAGGGTTGAAACCACTTGCTACTTGGCATTTTAATCCTCAGACATTTCCATCTGTTGGACATTATCCCCATTGTACAGAACATATATATTAATACTGAGCGTTAGTGAGTTTAGGAAACTTGCCCAGGATTTCCTCTGGTAAATTCCCAGCTGAAGTCTGACTTAAAGCTGGGTCTGTGTCCCGGTTCGAGCTGTTTCCATCACACCATGCTTCTGTTTAGCGTGAAATTATAATAACGGTGACAAAATCACCAAAGGAGGCAACATTTCATTCCATCCCAGTCACTGTTGGGGGATTATATTTCCATCCAGAAGTTTATATTTTAAAATATATTTATAGGCTCCACAGAAATTTTGGAAAATTTGTATTAAGTATATAATGGGAATGGCTTCTAGTTTTCTTTAAGCCTAGTGATCAATGTTTTTTATGGAGGTAGTTTTTTTAATATAAAGTTTTGCTTCTGATCTTTGAACATCTAAGAATTGCTTTTTGAATAGAGACTTGTCTACCGTGAACATTTTCACATTTTTTTGAAAAAGGAAATGTTTTCAGGCAGGCTTCTGTAGGGACTGGTGCGCTGAAGTGCTGTTTCAGCCGCCTAAGCCCCCCCTTTCCATTCCACCCCCGCCCCCTGGGTGCTGACGGCGGGCCTCCACAGTGTAGGTCTGAGCAGTCTATGATGCACTTCAAGTCCGTGGTTTCAGAGATTACTAGATCTGAGAGGGACTTTATGGAGGCTTTATCTACCAAAACACCCAGGAAACAGAGAGGTGAACCTTCTTTCCCAAAGTTAGGCAGCTGGTTAAACTAGAACAAAAGGAATTACACTAGACCCTTGCAAAATGCAGGGTCAGGGGCACCAAAGCCCTGCTCAAACATCCACATAAGACTCCTGACTCCTTAGGAATGTAACAGCCTGCTGTTGACCAGAACCCTTACCGATAACGTAAACTGCAGGTAAACACACGTTTTTGTGCTAATTTTTATTACATACTATATTCTTACATTAAAAGTAAGCTAGAGAAAAGAAAATGTTACTAAGAAAATCATAAGGAAGATAAAATCTGTTTACAGTACTGTACTGTGTCAGTACTATAAATTTGTGTCCAATTTACAAGATGAATCATCTGTCAGTACCTACATCAATATTGTCTTATGTGATACAAACTACTGTAGATGTTACACGTATTACTAACACGATATTAAAAATGGAAAGATATATAAAATTGAGAGGTTTTACTGGGCCTATTGGCTATACATTATGTTTAAAAATCTATAATAAAAGTATAATATGCTAATGAGACCAGACAGCCGAACGACCTTCTGCGAGGGCCGAGCCCCTTGCATGAATTTCATGCATCGGGCCTCTAGTATATATATAAGGATCCTGGCCTCACATGTGCTCTCAGAAAAGGGAACCATGGCCCATCTCTGTGATACTAGGGGCTACACATGCCAGATACACTTTTCCCCTTCTTTAAATTCTCTTTTCTGTTTCTTTAACCTTCAAGAGCTAGCTCATAGTCTAGTAGAACTGCATCTTTGGACATGTTTTCTTGGCCTTGTGTGTATCTCTGAATTGAGCGTTGGAATTGTGTTCTTATCCGATAAGAAAAGCTTAAAGAACCATTAGGGAATGTATTTCTGTGTAAGGTGCTCACAGTAGAGATGTTGAGATCATGGTGTCCTTAGTGGTCACTCCCTAAGGAATATTATGTTCAGGATTCTGATAGGAATACCTTTGTTTCTAATTTGCAACAGAAATATTTTCTTCTCACTTTCAGTGAGAAACATGCAACAGGTATTTTTCATTTCTGTTTAGCTCTCTGGAAGCTCAGAATGAAATTCACCTTAATAACAATACAGCATGTTTGACTATTTCTTCATAAATTGTTGCTTTTATTCTCCTTGGATTTTCTCTGATTCTGTATTTGTACATATTTTTATTTTTATAGTGTGTTGACAATATCACTCGTGAGCCACTTTAAATACTTTGTGGAATAAGGAGGGTTCTCGCTAAAGAAATGCACAGTATTAGATTGTGTCTTCTTCATCTAACACTCCAACACTTTTGTCAGGAGTGTCCTACTTGTGTGAATGCTTTCCATTTGTGAGGATATAATGGAATAACATCTCAGGTTAAGTTGAGGTTCTGAAGTAGTGCCTAAGGCAAGAGGGGTTACCCTTGAAAATTCTATAGGGAGATACCACATGAGGAACAAAAATGACCGTTCTCAATAAATACAACACAGATTTTCCTTCAGAATTAAACAGATAGCTATTCTTTGGTAAAACATCATGTAAAATAGTCTGTGTTCGTGACCATGTTGTGGCTGTACATACAATATTTAAACAAAATAACATGCTATAGGTGAAGTGTGAGCATCAAGAGGCAGACTTAGCTCATGGTTTTTCTTTGTTTTTTGATTGATTTCAGAGAGGAAGGGAGAGGGAGAGAGAGAGACATCAATGATGAGAGAGAATCAATAATAGGCTGCCTCCTGCACTCCCCCCTTCCCAATTGGGAATCGAGCCTGCAACCCAGGCATGTTCCCTTGACCAGAATCAAACCTTGGACTCCCTCAGTCCATAGGCCAACTCTCCACCGAGCCAAAACGGCTAGGGCAGCTCATGTTTTATTCTCGCTCCAGAATGTTCACAATTTAAGCTGATCTTCTCTGGTGTCCTCACTACCGTTTTCCCTGTTTCAGTTACTCCATGGCATGTGATGGATGCTGTGCAGCACCAGTTCAGATTCAAGGGTATGGAGGCTCAGTTTCAGCCTCAGTTGGAAGAGTGTCAAGGATTTGTCACCATCCTTAATTTATCACACACCCCTCTTCTTCTGCCTCCATTCTTCCTTTTCTCTGACCCCAAACATAGTGGCTTGGCTTACAGCATCATTTATTTCGCTGATTAATTTCTTGGTCAGAAATTTGAGAGAGGTTTTGTTGGGCCTGTTGGCTATACATTATGTTTAGAAATCTCTCCAGGAAAATCCAAGGGTTCATTAGCAAACTTTATTTTCCATGCAATGGCAGGCAATGGGTTGCCAAACTTTTTATCACTGCATAACAATGACTCCCTGTTCTCTGGAATCCAATAATAGTTTCCTCATTGTCCATCCAGCCTTCACCAGCAGACTCCTCAAAGTCCTTCCGGTTTCTACCTGCTACCCAGTTCCAAAGCCAAGGCTTTATATTTTATGTGTTAATTATGTAACCAACTTTCAGCTACTAGATTCTGTTCCACTTAATTATGGCCATACAACAAATTACCCCAAAACTTAGTAGCTGAAACAGCATGTTTGTTTTTCTCAGTTTTGTGGATCAGGAATTCCAGAAGGGGTTGGTTAGGCAGTTCATGTCCAAACCACCAGTGTCAGCTTCCACGGTGACTTCTTCACGCACGACCTGCTGTGTCAGCTGGGACGCCTGGCAGTTGATCCTGGCTTTACTCGCAGCTCAGCAGGGCCGTTGATGAGTGTCACCTGTAGTCTGTCCAGGAGACTTGTGATTCTCATTGGGTGGAGTGTTGATTCCCAGAGGGAGCATCCCAAGACCAGATATATTTGTTTCCTGGGGCTGACGTAACAAATTTCCACAAACCGGTGGTTTAAAACAGCAGGAGCTTATATACTCACAGCATTGGAGGGTAGATGTCGAAAATCCAAGTGTGGGAGGGGCCATGCTCCCCCTGGAGGCTCCAGGGAAGAGCCCTTCCTGCCTCTTCCTACCTTCTGGAGGGTTCCAGCAATGGGCATTCCTTCGCTTGTAGCTCTGTCTTCACGTGGCCGTCTTCCCCCGTGTGTGTCTCTGTCTCTCCTAACACCTCTCTCCAGATGTATAATAAGGATACCAACCTTTGAATTCACTGCTTATGCTAATACAGTGTAAACCTCATCTTAATTTCAACTGCAAAGACCCTCTTTCCAAGTAAGGTCATATTCTCAGGTACTGTGGTTCATTCAACAACATTTTGGGGGACCCCATTCAGTCCACAGCACTAAATATTTCAGAAGGCTTGGGCTGAAGCTGTGAGGCTTAAAAATACAGCTATTGACCTTCAGAAGTCCTGGAATGTCACTACTGCTGCGTTCTATTGCTCAAGCAAGTCACTAGTGCCAGTTCAAATTCGAGTAGAAACATGTGACTTCCTGTCTCAGTGGAGGAGCATCAAGGATTTGCCACTGTTTGATGTCTCATGCTCTCCTTTTCTCTTTTCCCCTCTCTCTATCCTCCTCATTACCTCCAAAGTATACTTTAAGTTAAATGTACTTATTATGTAATCCACTAAATGACTGATGGAACATTTGAGAAAATAGAACTATTTGTTTTATTGCACTTTCTATGATTTCAATCAATTTTCCTGAGAAAGTATGGGGTAATTACCGTATTACATCGTGTGTGTGTGTGTGTGTGTGTGTGTGTGTGTGAGAGAGAGAGAGAGAGAGAAGAGGAAAGTCAGTGACGGGGGAGAGGTAGGGTGAGGAAAGAAGGTTTGTGTGGTGAAAGCATTAAAATGAATAGCTTGGGCTCTGACTGGTTTGGCTCAGTGGATAGAGCATTGGGCGTGGACTGAAAGGTCCCGGGTTCGATTCCTGGTCAGGGCACATGCCTGGGTTGCAGGCTCAATCCCCAGTAAAGGGTGTGCAGGAGGCAGCTGATTGATGTTTCTGACTCTCTATCCCTCTCCCTCTCTATAAAAAAGCAATAAAAATATATTTTTTTTAAATGAATAGCTTGGGAGGTATCCTTCCAGAGACCACCATAATTGGTACAATGTTTTCTCACCAAATACCACACATAAATCTTTTTACTCTTAGAAGTTTATCTTCTCCTTTCTTATAATAGCCTAGCAGTCAGGCAGATATTGAGTAAGCATTAAACATCCCATTAAAGAGATCATGGAACTGAGTCACAGAGAAGGACAAGAAATCATTGTTCTGTCAGATGGTTTGGCAATGACATTCTGTAGATCCCACAGTGGTTCTATCAGTAGTAAAATAAAAGAAGTGACATTCTCTGAAGGTTCTTACAATATTTTAAGATATGCTTCAATTTCTGGTAATTATAGTCTGCATACAATGTATGTTAGACAAGGGTTATAAAACCATATGCATTTAAAATGTTATATAAATATG
Source organism: Cnephaeus nilssonii (assembly GCF_951640355.1). NCBI lineage: Eukaryota > Metazoa > Chordata > Mammalia > Chiroptera > Vespertilionidae > Cnephaeus > Cnephaeus nilssonii. The sequence goes on along the minus strand of NC_137085.1, from coordinate 65,574,476 downwards.
TAATGCGTAAAAGTAAACTGCCTGAATAATATATTTACCCAAAGAATAAATAAAAATCTGCTCCAATTATTCGGGTAAACACTACCTTCTATGCTTGACTTTTTTTCATTGCTCTGAATCATGAGAATAAAACTCAGAAATATGGTCCTGCAATGAAATCAATAAATGATGTCATTTAAAACATCCCAAAAATCTAATAATAAAGTGTCACTGTCCTAACTCTGCTTTTGTTAGGACAGTGACACTTTATTATTATCACAGGCACTCCAAGAAATGATTTCAGAATCTACTCTTCCTAACAAACTGTACCATAGCTGATCATTAAGGCCAGGAATGAACTATATGGAAAGCTATTGGTCTTAGTGGAAAGATTGGCAGATATTTGGTTTCCAGTGCTGGTAACTAACTGTCTGGTAACCTAGGACACCAATTTTCTAGGCATGAATTTATTAATCTCTAAGATAAGCCTATAGGGTTAACCCTCCTCTACATTCCTCTCCACCTTATAAATTATATGAGTGCATGTCCTCGGAGGCCCTGTTTTATATGTATAACCTTTCAGGTTCATGGGAGCACTGCCCTTGAATGTCATTTAAGTGGGAGTATACGTGGAAAGATGCACCATTACTGATTCACCGTTTTTTCCTATGTTGGAGTATTGCTTTGCTTTTAGGCTGTAGCTGATTTTTTGTTTGTTTTTAATTTAAAAATCTAGCAGGAGGCTAGCCTCTAGAATTCAACAATAAGAAAGCATAGTAGCCCTAACTGGTTTGGCTCAGTGGATAGAGTTTCGCTCTGCTGACTCAAGGGTCCCAGGTTCAATTCCGGTCAAGGGAGTGTACCTTGGTTGCAGGTACATCCCCAGTAGGGGGTGTGCAGGAGGCAGCTGATTGATGTTTCTCTTCCATCGATGTTTCTAACTCTCTATCCCTCTCCCTTCCTCTCTGTAAAAAAAATAAAAAATCAATAAAACGTATTTTTAAAAAAAGAAAGCATAGTGAAATATCCTCCTAGATATTTTCATAGCAAATGATACTTGTAATAATAATAGCCATCATTCTGGTATGGTGCTTTGTGTCACATTCTATGCTATATTTTACATACATTATCTCAGTTCATTTTAACAGTAACCCTGAATGTAGACATTAGCCATTGTCTGTGTGGATAAAGTAAAACTTAGCAAACATTCAAAGCTATGTAGCAATGTGTGATTCCATCAGTGCTATCAAGCCAATGCATGGTCTAACCACATGTCTTATGGCTAAATGCCATTATTTGACACCTTTTTTCTGACAATGATAACAATATGGACTTCTTAGAAAGTGAGGACACATTGATCTTTTTGACTATATGATTTACTTTTGTTTGTTCTATCCAGGTATCTTCTCACGTGTATCTCTACACTCTCATGGACAGCTACGCAGTCTTAGTTTCCCTTCTCTCGGGCCAGCTTAGGGACGGAATGAAAGGCCACAGACTAGCCTGAGATTACGGCAGGACAGAAAGTTGATGGAACAGTTGTAGTAGATAAAATGAACAGTGATTCCCTTCATCTGTTTCTCCTATCTACCACATGGATTCTGGGTGGATTTAAATAATTCAGGTTAGATTAGGAAAATCTAGCTGTTCATTTATCATGTTGCTCATGTCGTTGGAAGTCCTCTTCTTCTAAACGGAGAGAGGAAAATGTGTTTTATTTACTATCTTTATGAAAGATAAGATTGTGGTCTGAAGAAGACATCACTGGTGACTTCAAGTGCTGAGGCTTTGGGTTCCATTCAGGAACATGGCCCAAAATATGAGAATGCATACTTATTCTTTTTAGAGTCATAAATTGTCTATATCAATATCTTGTTCTTAAAAAATAAATAGTATTTCACTTCTACTTATTATTTAATGTTAAAAATCTCTAAAGTCTCATAGAGTGCAAAAAATATATTCTAGGAGTTTTCTACTTCTATTTTTATGTAATTTACTATGTGCCACTTTTTCACCTATTATGTTTTTTTTTATTTTATTGATTTTTTACAGAGAGGAAGAGAGAGAGATAGAGAGTTAGAAACATCGATGAGAGAGAAACATCGATCAGCTGCCTCCTGCACACCCCCTATTGGGGATGTGCCTGCAACCAAGATACATGCCCTTGACCAGAATCGAACCTGGGACCCTTCAGTCCGCAGGCCAATGCAATATCCACTGAGCCAAACCAGTTAGGGCTCACCTATTATGTTTTTTTAATCAACTATCCAGGTTAAGTGCTATTGTTATCACGATTTTACAGATGAAAAAACTGAGGGTTAGAGAGTTTAAAACTCGCCCTGTGATCCACAGCTAAGAGATGGCAATTACAAGACTTAATCCCAGGCCACAGGACTATAGTATCCATGCATTTAGCCATTATATCACTTGATTGGGCAAACAAATCAGATTCAACCACCCACCATCCAAATTCTTCCACCGTAATTTTTTAAAAAGTCCTTATGAGAAGATATTTGTTATTCAGACTTTTATATAATTTTTCAGTTCAACTCTGAGCAACTCAGACAAAATTACTTCAAGATCTGACAGTTACAAATCAATATATGCTGTACAGATTGGATTCATGAAAGTGAAATCTCTTAATACAAATTATTATATCATATAGGGATCGCTATGGCTTCTATGAACTCTTTTTTTGCCATGATCTAAATATATTACACTTAACTGTGTTGGTGGCATTCCTACCATGGATCTGAAAATCACCAGTGATCTGACTTTTATTATTATGAGTTATATAATTCTGCAATTGCAATAGGACAAGTAGACTGCCTACTAGACTCAGAAAAGATGAGTCAATTTTCTATAGGCTGCCTTGGCTCCAGAACAGACTGGAATCCTGACACAGCTCCATTTACATACCCAACTTTTATTTGTGTGTGCATTGCTCTTACCTGGTTTCTTTAAATTACATTGAGAATGAAGGTCACACAATTCTTAAAACATAATAAAAGTTAAAGAGGAAATAAACCAACAGTTGCACTGAAATCTCATGGGGCAAAATGGAATTTGTTTACTCTGCAGTAGTATGGCAGATTTAATTTTATAATTTGTATCCCTTTCTGTTATTTGTTATTGAATTTATAGCTGAGTTCTTGGTTTTTCTTTTTTTTTTTTTTTTTCATCTTATAATGTCTGCATGTGTTTCTTTGTGTAATTAATATGAAATGTTTTGTTTTGCTTCTGTTATTTAATTTTAGCAAAGTCCTTTGAGATGCAATTTTATCCCTCAAAAGTGGGAGCACTTCTGTTGAATCTTTGTAAATTCTGATTTACTTTAAACTCTATTAAAAAAGAGTTTACCAAGGTAGCAATGCAATTGTAAACTTGGAGAACATTTTTTTGTGCCTTGATTCATTCCCTTTAACTCTTACCTCAGTTTTGCTATATTGTCATCCCTGAAATCTGCATGTTCCCGGAATTTACATCGAGGAAGGAGAAGATAAAGAAGAAAAAACGGTGAGGAGGGTTTGCTCCTTAGGATTTTTCCGTAAAATCTAATTTAGGAACACAACTAGAAGGGAGATCATTAAAATAGAAAGTTTATATTATTTTGAAGTATTCCGTTTATAATTAAGATCGATCCTGTGCAAAACTTATAGTGAAAACATGTCTGACATCCCCAATCTTTTCTGTCTGTGCTTCACACCCACTTATATTTCTCATCCCCTTTTACTCCATCAACCCCTCCACAAACTCCCATCAACCCCTCCACAAACCCTACACTCCATCAACCCCTCCACAAACCCTACACTCCATCAACCCCTCCACAAACCCCTATCAACCCCTCCAAAAACCCTACACTCCATCAACTGCTCCACAAACCCCTATCAATCTCTCCACAAACCCTACACTCCATCAACCCCTCCACGAACCCTACACTCTCCATCAACCCCTCCACAAACCCTACACTCCATCAACCCCTCCACAAACCCCTATCAACCCCTCCACAAAACCTACACTCCATCAACCGCTCCACAAACCCCTATCAATCTCTCCACAAACCCTACACTCCATCAACCCCTCCACAGACCCTAGCAGATTCTCAGAATCCACCCAAAGTCTTATTCATGAGTCACAGGAAATGATGCTATTTCATATACTTACATCTAACTAGTGAGTAAACAGTCTGGACTCAGAGATTGGGATGTAAATTCTGCAATAGAGTGGAATAAAACTTAGTCCTAGAGTTCCAGGATAGTAACAAGGTCAGAGGAGTGGGAGGAAGAGACAAATCAGTGTACTACTTTGTGTGTGAGTTCTGTGATATTCTCAGAACAAAAGTAAAGCTTTCTACAGTATACCTTATATTTACAAAAATATATTAAGATATTGTTGATACCATTGTAATTAACCTAGTTATAAATATTAGAAAAGGAGCAAAGGAAAGGCCAAATACAGGGTGTCCCCCCAAAACAGTATACACACTTTGAGTGGTTAAAAAGTCAGTGTTTATTAGCATACAGTTCCTTTTCAAAATTAAGTGAGTTATCAGCTAAGTGTGTATATATTTTGGGGGACACCCATGCCATTTGTGCAGCTTTGCCAGGAAGCTACCGTTTAACATTCCCCAGGAAGGCACCAGTCTATTCCTCACAGATCACTAGGGGAAGGGATTGAACAGGGAGGAGAATAGATGCATGCCCAGTAAAGTCTAGGTTAGACAGGGAAGGTACTTGTCAGTCACACCTGGGGACAGGTCATTGGCCAGAGTAGGTGTGGCCACTGCAAGCCTGGGAAGATTTGAGATACTTAAGCTCCTAAACAAAGGAGTTTTCTCTCTTGCTCTCTTGGCTCCTGGTGCTCTCAGGACTCTTGTTGCAAGGGGTGCACTCTCTTGGCTCCCCTGCACTCGCCCATATGGCCCACGGCCACGAAGACCCCGCACAATGGATTGGTGGACAACAACTACCCTAATGCTGTATCGGACTCAGCTCCACCATGGAACGGGAATTCTGGACATTTTAGTTCTACTGAATCCCCAGCTGCACTTCCGGGATTGGATTAAGGGAAATGGGACTTTGGAAACCCAGAGATGTAATTCAATGCAAATAAAAATCACCCATCCTCCCATGTGAATCTCAGAAAATTATTTTTCTCAAGATATCATAAGGACCTACTCCAAACACTCAGTAAGGAAAGAGATTCCCCACTTTCACCAATAACATATTATATATTCAAGGCATCCATGCTTTTTAAGTTAGTTCTTAACAATTAGATCAGTCCCTGAGAGCTTAACAAAAATCTATGACTGACCCTAAAGTTTCATGATATATCTCCCCCTAGTGAGCCAGATTTACAAAGAGTAAGAAGAAAGTGCTGATCAAATAGTGGATTGGACAACTTCAGATTCTTTGTAGCAAATATGGACACATGAGGTTAATTATCTTGTCCTAAAAACATTAGATTTGTAAGTTATCCAGGCAATTCTCTTGTCTTTGAGTCCCTATTCTCCAAGGAACTAGCTATACTAATAAAAGAGAACTATGCAAATTGACTGGCACTTCACGATGCCCACCAGCCAATCAGGAGTGAGTATGCAAATTAACCCAGGCCTCTGGGCAGCACAAATGCATGCGCGGAGTGGCCGGGCAGGGTGTGACACCTGCTATGAGGGGGAAGGCGGGCGGCAGGGGAGCTACAGGAGCGGCGTTCTAGTTGGAGCGAAGACTGAAGGCTCCGGCTGCAGCAAAGACTCTGGCCGAAGCGAAGATGGAAGGCAGCAGCCAGAGCAAAGGCATGGGTTCCGGGTGCCGGAGGAAAACTGGTGCCTGCATCCAGGGGAAGAAAGGCCTATTGAACAAATTTTTGTGCAACAGGCCTCTAGTAGGATTATAATTTAGCATCCAATGCAGATCTGTTCAAAAGATACTGAATATTCTGGCCATGCCCTCATGACTGTCACAATTTTCATTGTCGATTAATGACTTGATAAATTATTTTACACCATTCTCTGTGAGCTTGGCTAATGTGAACTGCCCTCTTCCAGATTGGATGCAGCAGATTTCTACTCTATCACCCAAGGACAGACCTTGGACTGGGATTAACTGGGTAAAGGAACTGTCCTCTTACAGCCTCGTGGGGCCACCCCCTTGCTTCTCTGGAGACCTTGTCACTTTACTTTGTCCTTTATTTTGAAATTCTGCATTTATAATTAGAAGAGAAAACTCAACACGTAAATGTGCTTTGTTGCTGGGCATTTGTCTCTGTTCAGTTAAGTGTGCGAAGATAGGTTTTTTCCTTCCTTTTCTAAATTTTACATGGACCTTGCCTCTAGAATTAACAGAGGTTAGGAAATGTTTATATTCATACATTGAAATCATGAAAAAAAATCTGCAGGGTTCAATTGACAGTGGGAAGAGCAGAAGGAGAAAAACAGATTTCAGCATTATATTTTCATATTTTATAAAAGTTATTTTCTTTGTGGTTAGAAGATGTGTAATGTGAATTGTTGCTGTTCATGCTGATGTCAGAGGGCAAAGACGACTTAAGTCCTTGATTAATTTGTGAGTATGTTTGATGCAAAGGACAAACATAACTTCATAAATAAATAATGTTGTTGATGGCAGCTGAAATTATTTCTAGTCATCGTATGGTTTCTACCCAAGGTCATTGCTGCCTGTTTGCTGGCAAAATCACTGAATGGTTTTGCTATCTTACTTGAACTGTATCAAAGCAGCGGTTTGATTTCTGAATCACTTATTCCAGATTCTGTGCTTTGAGTCATTTCACTTCCCAGCATCTCAAAGAATTCCAGGACTTGGAAGGACTGACTGGACAGGAGCCTCTGTCAAATGCTGAGCTCCGGTGGCTTCTTGATTTCCACATTGAAGAGAAGACTTCATTGTGGTTCCTTAGGGAGATTTCTCAGGGCACTGACCACAATTTTACGAAAAAATTCAGGGAGGTGGGATAACTCATAGAGGCAATAGAACATAATAGACACTAATGAATGGCATGGTCACAGTATTCTAAATCACATGCTCCCTTTTCTCCATTTAAATGTGTTTCCCCCCTCATTAAAAATGCCAGTCCATGTGTCCTAGAGAAAATTTAGAAATATTTTGTCCGGTACTTTTTCTAGTCATAAGAAAATTTTTCCTGCCAAGTTCATTGTATACATGTTGAATTAGTAATTAAAGGAAACATAAATGTATACTTCCAAGCTAAACATTCCCAATTTCAGATTACTATTAACAACCCTCCAGCACTGTGTAACATTCTATGGTTTATCAAACATGTCACATATTACTAACAGGGGAAGGTAACATTATTCATTCTAGATTCAAATGAAGAAATCAAGTTTGATTTTGTGTCAAATGGCCAAGATCAAAATCACATAGCTTATAAATACTTGTGGTCAATGTTGGTCTTTAGGGAATAGCATGGGGGTGGGGAGAAGGGCCCCCAAAGTCTTTACATTTGGCTCGTAATATTTCCATCATAACGCACTCCTGTATATTAATGTAAGAATACAAAAGTTTAAGCTGAACTGAGAAAAGCATGGAATCATTTTACTCTCCTGCAATGTTAAAATGAATTAGCCCATAACAGGAGCCAATGGTGGAGGCATGAAAACAGACAGGAATATCCAAAAGTCATGTTACATTTATTAATTCATTAACTTCGCCATTCAACAAATATGTAAGCTCGGTTTGCCAGTTATTTTATTTTTTAATATATTTTATTGATTTTTTTACAGAGAGGAAGGAAGAGGGATAGAGAGTTAGAAACATCGATGAGCTGCCTCCTGCACACCTCCTACTGGGAATGTGCCTACAACCAAGGTACATGCCCTTGACCGGAATCAAACCTGGGACCCTTCAGTCCATAGGCCGACGTTCTATCCACTGAGCCAAACCGGTTAGGGCAGTCAGTTATTATTATACTAGATCCCAAGATACCATCATAAAGAAAATAGACATGATCCCACCTCCCACTTAGAGTTCAGTCTAGTGGAGGAGATAGACATTAATTATATGAGTATATAGTTATAAACTATCACAGAAGCAAGACAAGAAAATCAATGGGAAGCATGAAAGTGGAGAACAGAGGCACCTGATTTAGTCTGACCTATCAGAGGAAGCTTCCCTGAAGAAGTGACACTGGATGCGACATGTGAAATATGGCCTGAGAGTTGTAGGCTGAGCGGATTTAGGAGGTCTGTGTGTGTTCCTGGCAGAGGGGCACACACTCGAAATGCCCTAAGTTAGTAGGAAGCCAGCTGCTTTGAAGGATGGAAAGAGAACCCTGCATGGGGTGCAGAGACCAGGTAACAGGGCAGTGTTTGATGGGAGAGAGCAGGAGACAGGAGATCTTTCTGACCTTTTAAATTTTAGCCTAAGTACAGCGAACTGCTGAATGAGTTACATCAGAGGCCATAAGTTGATCAAGTATATGTTCTTCAAAAGATCACTCTGAAGGTCCAGTTCTAGTGAAGCAGATATGTCAAACTACCCCTCCTGCACATAAAAATAATAAATCAGGTTAGCCCTCACATCTCTTAAAGTAATTAGTAAATAAAACCCTCTCCTGAAGAAAACTCTAGGCCCAGATGGCCTCATTGGTGAATTCTATCAAAAATTTAAACTAAGAAAAGTCACCACTCTTAGACAAAGCCTTTCAGAAAAAAAGAAGAGGGAACATTATTCAATATATTTCATGAAGCCAGCATAACCCCTATATCTATATGCTAATTATAAGAAAAGTAATGACCAATATCCCTCACATAGATGTAAAAATCTTTAACGAAGTTTAATAAAATCAGAGAGGCATATGTAAAAAGGATAATGCATCATGCCAAGTAAGGATTATCCCAGGAATTCAAGGTGATTTTAATATTTTAAACATATCAATATACTAAATCATACAAGGTAAAGGAGAAAAAGTCATATAATTATATTATTATTATTATTATTATTATTCAATCAATGCAAGAAAAGCATTAGACAAAATTCAACATCCATTCATAATAAGACCTAACAAAACCTGGGAATAATAGAGAACTTCCTCCTCCTGATAAAAGCTATTATAAAAATGTACACGTTGCATCTCTGTATTTTTAAGGTTAATAATAGCATCACAGAAAAGAGCCAGAATACTAGGGGGGTCTGCCCCTCACCAGTGTAATCATTTTTATCACTCACTCAACAGACCTCTGGGAAACTATTTTGTTCATATACAAAATGGGGACACTAGTAATACCTTAAACAGTCTGAGGGGCTCAACTAATTCAAGAAAGGCTTTAGATGTTATAAAGTGCTAAGTAAGCTTGATTGGATGGTGATAATGATTATGAACCTAGAGAATTTAAATTCTTTCACTTTCTCTATCCAGCACCCTGAACGCCATGGAAAGGGCTTTCCACCAGCTTTAGATTGCCTCAAAGTAGCTTCATTATGTAGGGCCTAGAAAGCAATTAAGATATTTAAAATTCTTGGCTTGTCCAATGCCTCCTTTGAGTTATCTGACTTCTCTTTAGCTCTTTCATGTGGACAGTTTTTGAATGTCAAAGCCAAGCAGATAAAGAGGCCACATCCTTGAACCCCTTGTGGAGGAGCTAGTAAAAGTATAAATAGGAAAATAATAGATAAATTATTAATTATTAATTTTTAGTAGCTTTTAATTTTTTAGACTTTTCCTAACCCCCTCAAGCCAGGACAATTTATGGTCACTCCATCTCTTTCTTCTGCAAAATAAGTCACATTCTTCTTATGAATCCAGGAGAGAGAGAGAGAGAGAGAGAGGGATGGAGAGGGCAGGGGAGGAGAGGGAAAAAGTGGTCTGTGAGATATAGAAAGTAATCCTAATAATTTCTAATATTCTTTACTCTGTGGACCATACTGATTGCAAAGCTCAACAAGTGTCCTTGGTGCTTAATAAGAGTTTATAGCAGAAGAAACTGGATAGTACATGATATGCAGAAATTAGCAAGGTCATTATTTTTTAAAATTATTTCTATTATTGATAACATATAAATCTTAATGAGATTTCCCCCTTAGGGCTCAGGTATTTCTAATTCAGATGTCAAAATGTAAGAAATTATAATTCCACTGAAATAATAAAACAATAATTCTTTTTTTTTTTACGTCTTAAGAAATTCTACAAATCTTATGTTAGTTCATTGATTGTCACTAGTCCTGCATTGTATTTCAGACATATTTCTCTGTTTCTATTTAATTTGATCTCAATCCACCCAAGTAGAGTCTACAAGTACAATAGTCGGCAAACTCATCAGTCAACAGAGCCAAATATCAACAGTACAACGATTGAAATTTCTTTTGAGAGCCACATTTTTTAAACTTAAACTTCTTCTAATGCCACTTCTTCAAAATAGACTCGCCAAGGCTATGGTATTTTGTGGAAGAGCCACACTCCAGGGGTCAAAGAGCCGCATGTGGCTCACGAGCCGCAGTTTGCTGACCACAGTATAGTAGATCTGGGACTATAATGATGAAATAGATTTTTGTTAGGGAACCAAAATTTTAAGAAAAGTCAGTGGTTGGGTGAACTGTTGGCATCTGGCAATGTACAAACAGAGATTTGAACTGTGAGGGTCAACTTATATGTGGAATTTTTTCAATAAATACCTGTACTATTTTCAATCCATAGTTGGGAGTCTACAGATATGGAGGGCTGAATGTATATATTGATCTATGCTGTTTTATACAGGAACTTGAGCATCCGCAGATTATAATATCCATCAGGGTAATCCCCCATGGATACTGAGAGACAAGTTAAGTTTCTGGGGAGTCAAAAGTTATAAGCAGATTTTTGAATGCATGGGTTGTTCCAGCATCAACTGTAATAGACATTGGGATTTGCAAGGACTGTAAAAATTGCTTCTTTACAAATCTTTGATTGCAGAAGTGTGAAAATAGTACTCATCAGGATGTAGGGCCCTGAGGTCAGTGGCTTGACTTCAGACCCCAGAATAATTTAGGTGTTAGGTTGGAGGCCTAAGATTCAGAGAGATTGTCAAGTGGGTTAAGAATTATTAGGCCTGGACCTATCTGGTTTGGCTCAGTGGATAGAGCGTCGGCCTGCGGACTGGAGGGTCCCAGGTTCAATTCCAGTCAAGGGCACATGCTCGGGTTGCAGGCTCGATCTCCAGTAGGGGGCATGCAGGAGGCAGCCGATCAATGATTCTCTCTCATCGTTGATGTTTCTATCTCTATCACCCTTAAAAAAAATAAAAATAAAGAAAGAATGGTTAAGCCTAGGCTCAACAGGCCTAAACCATAAACTAGGAACTGGAGGTTAGCCTCATCTAACAAGGTTAGAACACAGGTGATGGGGGTAGGTATGTGATCTCAAAGACCCCCATAGCAAGAATGGCCTCAGGTACTTCAGAATGTGATAGACTGAGAGCCCTTTTTACTTCTTTCTGATGAAGGGATGGTCCAGATTCTGACCCCATACTGGGAGGTTAGTTTTCTAAAGGGAAAACCTGAAGCCTGGGGGCCAGTGTCTAAGGAGGGGGGCTCCTGCAATGGGTTAGGTAAGAATGAAGGAAACTGGCTGTTCTTTCCCTACCTGTATGCCACCCCAATCCCCCTGTGCTCCTTCTTAGCCCTTGTGCTACTAATTCTATTAATACCTAAGAGCGATTTCTCTGGAATGATATCACCTTGGCTACAGTATGATGCACTGAAATAGCAGCATGCTCACAGTGTGCAATACTGCTACTGGACCAGAAGAACTGAACAAATCACAATGACGACGATCACTGGCACATGGTGACTTCTCCATTTGGGGTGATCACAAGGACTGAATATTAGCGGGGACCACACGCAGATCAGATTTCCTGTATTGTCACATGCAAAGCACAGTCCAGCACCTAATGGCAACGTGTTTCAAATTTTAATTGCATCTCTTGAAGCACAGTAAAGGAGATCCGAATTATAACCCATAGCACCCATTCTTAAAGTCTGGGATTTCTCCTTCCCAATGTTTTCATCTTCTAAGCCTCCCCGGAGGCTCTCTTCCTTTGCATAATGAATGTCTTACTCTCAGCACCATGGAAACTCCTCTCCAGCTTACATAGCCTTTCTCTGCTCTACTCCACATCTCTTGCTTCTCACGTGGAAGAGGCTGCCAGGAATCCAGGCGAAGGACACAGGAGACTCATCTGCTCCCCCTAACCATAATACAGAGAACTCTTATGTACAATTCTTTCTATCTGACTGTTGTCTTTTTCACAAAATGTTTTGCAAGTATTTCTATGTGATTAAAATTCTCCACATTATTAAGAATAAAATGAAAGTCAGGGCTTCTGAGGAAGGTTCTAAATTTGAAATGAGTTCATGGACACGGAATGGAAAGTGATGTATAAGTTTAAATTTGAAATATCAAAGGGTTACACTGTAAATGGTTCCATGGTCATGTTTGAACTCATCAAAACTAGCAGATACCATCAGTATACCATCTGTGTATCAGCTAGTACCAGCAGATACTAGTGTAGCAGAATTTTTTGGACTGGGACCCGGATTCTTTGTCCACCAGAGTCGAAGAATGAGTCCAAGGACAGAGGGTGGTATAGCAAAGGTGGAGATTTATTGAAGAATAAGTACAGACTCCCACATGGGGAGGCAAAAGAGTCCCACAGAATGGATTCCCACGTGGGGAGGGGGAAAGGGTCCCACTGAGTTCCTTTCCCCCATGGCTTATAAAGGCTGCAGATCCTGGTGCCTTGATATCCCCTCTGATTGGTCACTATTCCCTCAGACTGGTTACTATAGTAACTCCTAGACTCACAGGTCAAACCTCACATGTCCCATCCGAATTATAACCCAAAGCACCCATTCCTTACTCAGGCTGTGGGCTCCCCCTCCTTCCTTATTGTTTTCCTATTCCCCTTGGGCTTCCTTCTTCTCCTTCTGAATGAAGGGCTTCCTTCTCTTTATTTTGTAAATGTAGACCTTTTGCTGTTCCCAGCTCCCTCATTCTATGGAAATGTACCTGTGGCAGCTTTTCAGCTTCCCTATTCTATGGAAATGTGCCTTCTGCTGCTCTGCAGCCCTGTGCTTCCTTTATGGTCCCCTTAATTTCCAAAATTTCTAAAATTTTCTAAAACCTGTTTTTTTTCACCCCCAAAAGTTCCTGTTTCACTAGCAGATACCATTCAGTTCTAACAATATTCTCATCTAATTCTTGCTAAACTACTAAGTAAATCCATGATCTTCAGTAAGTTTCTTAAATGCTTTGGTCCTCATTTTTATCATTATAAATGAGGGAATTAGCCTACATTTACCTCTGATTTTCCTGAACACTACAAAAATGTATGACAAACAACAAGGGATGGCATAAGTTTCTGGGATGTCTTGTTTTTATACATAACATTTTCCGTATTTGTTTCCTATGACCTCATTCACTATTTATTGCTGTTTATTTGACATAATTCATATTTCATTGAGACAAGTTCTCAAAATTTTTCTTTAAATGCTTTTTTGGTGTTAACATATCTACATTAGCTTACTTTTAAAAAATCTTTATTGTTGAAAGTATTACAGATGGCCTCTTTTTTCTCCCATTGACACCTTCTAGCCCACACCCCCCACCCTCCCACCCCAAACCTTCATTTTCTTGAGTCTTGGTCGTGAAGCATCCATCTTATATAAAAACTGCTGTTTGAAATTTTAATCCAGCTATTTGGCTTCTGTAAATGCTTGCTTGCTTGCTTGTTTGCTTAAATAATAAGGAAAATAAGACTACTCCCACTTCAGAGAAGCCATTAAACCTTCCCCAGACAAGGTTATCAGTGCTGGCACCAGGCCAAGCCTTTGGTTGAGGTCTCAAGGCCCCAGCACATAGGGGCTCTTTAAGAACTTGCAAAGGAGGCCGGAAACACCCCATTTCTGGGAGACAAAGAAGGTAAAAACATATAAATAGGGAAAATTCCTCCATGTTGGTGCCAAGAATTTGAGAGACATTTTCCTCTGGACCCGTGCGTAATAAATGTAACTCCATCTCTCTAAGTATTGCTTGGTTCTTCTCCGGTTTTCTGTAACAGTAGTATTCCTTTTAGTTGTAATGCATTATTTTTAAACATGTGGGCTTATTTTGTTATTTATTTTCTTTTGTGTTTTTTTATATTTTTGTTGATTTCAGAGAGAAAGGGAGAGGAAAAGGGAGATAGAAACAACAATGATGAGAGAGAATCATTGATTGGCTGTCTCCTGCATGTCCTCTACTGGGGATCAAGCCCACAACCCAGGCATATTCACTTGACTAGAATCAAACTTGGGACCCTTCAGTCTATAGGACAACGCTCTATCCGCTAAGTCAAACCAGCTACAGCACTTTTCTTTCTTTCTTTCTTTCTTTCTTTCTTTCTTTCTTTCTTTCTTTCTTTCTTTCTTTCTTTCTTTCTTTCCTTTTTTTTTTTTTGGCATTTTCTTATTTATTTTATATGGAAATTAGCCTCATCTGACATGTAGACTTTTAGTATGTTAATACAATTAAGGTGTTTTGCATAAGAAAGGTTCTTTTTGATTTATTGCTTTAAATTTATGGCCAAAATGTAACATCTTCCAACTATTTCTAGAATAAAAAGGGAAGGAACTAGCTAAATTTTTGAATGAGACTTTGCTGTTGCATCCAGAGGAGAAATGTTTATTTCTTAAAAACCAGAAAAGTAGACTTTTGGAGTTTCATGTTTACAACTAAGAAAGAGTGCAGATATGAAACTGCTTTACATTTTATTATTGACTGGAAAATTACTTAAGCTCTCTATGTTGAGTTTCTTCAAATAGTAAAATGTGAAAAATATGAGCTATCTCAATGGATAATTTAAGGATAGAGCTAATATGTGTAAAGTATTAGAACCTGGTGAATACTCAATGACTACTAATTCTATTTCTTCAAAAGATTTTCCAGTGAGTTAAGAATAAGTAAAGACAGGAGCATCCTCAGAAGCAGAAATGGCAAATGGGGCCCATGTAAGGTGATATGGGAATCATTTCTATTGGCTCATCAGTATTTTAATTACACCTGTGTTTTTTCATAAGCTCCAGATAAAGAAAACTGAATTAATGTAAGCGTAATTCATTCTTCTATAAACTAAGTGGTTTAAAAGGTGTTCAATTGGCGTGAATTGCATTGCTCTATAAAAGTTGATGCATGAAGTAGGTTCAATTATCCAAACTGATGTACATGTAGTATTTTATGGCCCATATTAAAAAGTCAATTTGCTACCTCTATAGAGGAAAGGGCATTTGAGTTTGCTGAGGTATTAGGCAGAGGAGGGAGAATTTGCTTAGAAGTTAGCAAACTTGAGTTCCACTTCCATCTTTAGCCAAACTCTTTATTCATTTATTCCAGGGTCTCCCATGTTCAAGGTAAATGATGAGGTGCTTTCAGAGAGCTTAATATGAAGCCTGACACAGAATACATGCTCACTTCAGTGATGTCATAGGGAAGATGATTTTAAAAATCAAAGGTAAGTGTGGTTCTTACAAATTAATAGCATAATTTAGAGGAATGAGAGATTAAATCTTGCTGTTGTGCTCAAAAAGGCTCATTAAGGAGGTAATACTGATGGATACAGTCAGGTCTGAGTAAGATTCAAAAGGGGAAAATGGAAGAAAGAGACATTGGATTCTAGAAGATAAGATATAAAATGGTTTGCGTTAAAGGTCAGTGTATAGTCAATGGACAGAGTTGTGTTACTAACAGAGGGGCCTGACTCGTTGCTTCATTCTTGTCACTGCCTCTGAGCCATGTTGTCCCAGAGAGAGGATCAGTGTCACTGGCCATTCCAATGGGACCTTTCACTCCAGATCCTCAAACTGTATCTTCGCCGTATTCTCTGCCACTAAGTTCTTTCTTTCCAAATTTCAAGCACCATCTATGCCACCATCACCCTCCACCCAGAGCACAGCAATGGCCTCATTAAGTAACCGGTATTCCTATTTTCCCTTTTGTCCCATTTTCCCCAGCTTATTATAACAATCTAATAACCAGAGTAAATCTGTTCAAATTTAAGTTGTAGCATGTCTCTTCATTGTTCAATCGTCCAATAGATACTGTGATTTTTCAGAATTTTACAAGGCCATATAGGATCTGGCTCCCTCTTACCTCTCAGACTGTTAGACAGTTTTACCAAAGGACTTCACATCCATCAAGACTGACCATATCTATTAAGACTGGTCATTATTTCTTGGTAAATTTCTCTGACCGCGCCCATTAAATTTTTATTAAGTTAGTATCAGTGTACCTCTCATGGAACTACTCAGGGAAGATGGAATTTGCCATTGGCATTCAGTTGTACACTGTTAATCAGTGTGGAAATGACACTTTCGAGTGGGCAATGGAGGAGGGGGAAGCCTAAATGTGTAGTTTGCCTTTAAAGATGTACTCATGTTGATGTCAAATTTGGCCATGCCTTTTACTATTCTGAATGTACTCAACTATGTTTGACAAGGTCAGAATAGGAGGTATCATTAAAGAATTGATGACAATACAAATACTGTGTCCAAGAAGAAAGATCTTGAGATGATAACTTTTTTCTTTCTTTCTATAAAAGAAAAACAATTGTTTTTTTGACCCAAAGCATGTAAGGGTCATTCTTAGTTACTGAAATTATAGTATAATTTATTTAAGCCTGGAGAAATATCATAAATCAAACATCTCACAATCAAATATGTTAGGGATTTATGCCTTCTTCATTGCCTCTGACTCACATGTCTTAACTAAATATAACTCTTGGATTTCACATCTTTCACTTTCAAAGCAGTTGGCTCCCTTTCGCTCTGACTCTTGGAGACCTTTGCCTTCTCATTGGACTTCAGGTGCAGCTCTTTAGATTCATGTTGAAATCACTCTTAGTAATCAATCCTACACAACATGTTTCCCTGCATGCCCACACACTTCCACTATGCAAATAAAATCCAATATCCAAAGTAAGAGGAGATTTTTGTCTCCTTTCTTGAGCTCCACCTCCATCACTATCAACCTTAACCACACAATACGTATTTAATCACAAACATGCCATCTATTTTACTGTCTTTTCTCATTTCCTCCACATAGTAGGTGGTGTCTTAGATTAGGTGGAAACAAAAAGGAGAATTTAGATACCTTGACTGGACTTTGACCTCTGACACTCAGCATCTGGGAGTCTCAGAGCAATTTGTTTAGCTACTTTTTCTTCATGGATAATAAAGAAGCAATTGTGTCTATCTTCAGAGCACAGTATGAGCACTCAGTGAGAATATGGTGTGAAAGACCTAAGAAACTATAGGTACCGCTTTATTTTTTTTCCCCATCTAAACCTTCCTTTCCTTAGTGAACACTGGCAACGTGATTGTTATGATTTCACATAACAATTTAGTTCAATATATGTTGATTTTTTTTTTGTGGGGGGGAGTGATTATAATCTTATTTACCCATTATAAAGAATATTGAATATTTACTAAATATATTTTGACAGCCTTATATACTGTTATATTCCTCTTTTAAACAATATACTTCTTTTTTCTCTTGATTTGACTATTGCCCCAAAGGTCATTGACCCTGCTCTGAAGGCAGGGTGCAGTATCATGGGGGTAGCAAGGTGGATTAAAAACTTGACCAAGACATTGTCCTTGTTGTCAGGAGGCTTATCGATTAGTGGAGATATAAATACAAGTAAAGAGTGCAGTTATTGGTGATAGATTTATTTTTATTGAAACTATTGGGGTGATATTGGTTAATAAAATTTCATAGGTTTCAGGCATACAATTCTATAATACATCATTTGTGTACTAGTATTTTATTGTGTGTTCACCACCTCAAGTCAATTCTCTGAAGAAAATCAAAACACTAATTCGAAAGAATATAGGATAAATGTCTAAATAGGAGCCTTTTCAGGCTAGAAACAGATGCATAAAGAAGAAGAGGGAAATGCACCTCATTCAGGCCAGGCTTACACGAAAAATAACAATTACATACAGTAATGCCAGTTATTAAATGCCATGAAAATTCAGGAACACGGATATATTTTATAACTCGAGGTAAGCTTTAACCGATATGATATATTTTTAAAAATTAGAAAATGTTAAGGATAATTCCATGCAGATGAAATTTCAGAGCCCTGATATTTCTCTGCTTCCAGTCAATGGGAGGTAGAAGGACAGTTAGAGTGTCTGTAAATCCTTGGGATGGTAGACAGCCCTGTGTGTGGATGAGCTCAAGGTTAATTTTTGCAGGTAAAGAGTCCATAGCTTAGTCCCACCGGCGTGGCTCAGTGGTTGAGCATCTACCTATGAACCAGAAGGTCCAGGTTCAATTCCTGGTCAGGGCACATGCCCAGGTTGCGGGCTCAATCCCCAGTGTGGGACTTGCAGGAGGCAGCCGATCAATGATTGATTCTCTCTTATCATTGATGTTTCTATCCATCTCTCCCTCTCCCTTCATTTCTGAAATCAATAAAAATATATTCTATAAAAAAAGGAGTCCATAGCTTGCATCAGAATCCCAAAGGGGTTTATAATTCAAAAGAGGTTACAGGTTTTGTTTGTTTGTTACGTGTTTGTTTGTTTGTTTTTTACTTTTTAATAGAATTTGTTAACCTTTAAGTTTTACCATTGGAAGATAAGTATTAATTTCAATAATAAGTTTTCAGTTTTAAGAATGAATGCTCTGGAGTGCAGAATACGTGGAATTGTAGTAATTGATAGCTTCTAACAGGTAAATGTGTCTGTTATTTCTAGAGTTTTTTCTCTAAGCCCCTAAAGATGGGCCATTTTTGTTTTTATATTTTGACTAAAGTTAAACTAATAAGAAATCTTTTACCCCAATTTATTGACCAGCAGATGTGGGGCTAACAACCATTTCCCCCCCATTGACATTTTAAAGCATAAGAAGATAATCTTTTCCATACTTCCACCTTGAGAATAGTCTCACTGGATAGTAATAAGTTAATCCCAATATTGCATTGATTTATTGCTGGATAGATTTACTATTTCCTTCTCTGCTTTATATAAAATAAATTTGGTTATTTAATTGTTTTAAACTGAACCTTTATATAAAGTTATGATAGAAAAAATTTTAGGATTGTATTACTGTTCATCTTTATAAATAAATTAAATCGCAAACATAGGGCACAAGACAATCAGAGGATAAGGTTATAAATATTTCAAGAAACATTACTTAAACTTTAATACACCTGGATTTGTTAAAACAAAGCAAAACAAACTTTGGGTTTTGATAGTGTCCTGTAAATTTGGCTCACCACTTAAAAATGACAATGTTAGTTAGTCATGGAACTAGTGTAGCAGTGAGTTGAAATTCGTAATGATTTTGCTCAGCTTCTATGACTAAACCTGAGGCTATGTTATGAAAAACTTGACAGGTGTAGGTTATTCTATTTTTTGAATCGTGTCTGGATCAGATAATATGACCAATGGAAGTGGGACCCAGAACAACACAGCAAAATCAATACAGGTTTGAAGGTCTTATCCTGTCATTTACTGGCTCTGTGGTGTTGGGAGCTTACTCATTTCTCTAAGAATCGGATTCCTCATGTGTGAAAAATAACACTGGTACTATTACGTATAATGCTTATTAATAATGCACATAAAGTATTTATGCTAGTGTTTTACACATATTGGTGACTAGTAATATAATTATTGCCATGCAGAAAGAAACACATTTAGATGATTAAAAAGAATAGTGGTGTGACCACATTGTAAGGTATAAAATGTCGAATCACTATATTGTATATCAGAATCTAATACAACTAATGTAAGATTGTATACCAGCTATATTAAAATTAACAAAATAGTCCTAGTCATCAAGGAAAAACAAAAAGAACAGAATGGCATCTACTAGAAAGTGCAGGACAAGTTATCCATTTTCCCCTAAACTTCAGTTTTTTCATCTATGAAATGAAATTACTAGAATATTTTGACATTCTATCCAACTCTAATTTTTGTACTTTTATGAAAAACCAATTGAATATGTGTCTGTATCAGAAATAACTGTTCACTTGAGCTCAGCGATTTGGGCCAATTGAGTCGATCTGGTCAGACTAAGAAGGTACATTGCTCACATAGGTTAAAATAGGTGAAATGACAGCAGAAATCGTTGTTATCTAACTGACTGTGCTTTTTAAAATGAATTGGTTTTCTTATGTATTAATCCAGATTTCTAGTTTAGCCATAGAAAAATCATACTACTTCTTCATTGTGTCACTTTCTAAAAATATGTTTTCAGCATTTAGCTATTCCATGTTTTACCGTTTAAATGGGGAATGTTCACTTGACAAAATGTGATTTGTATAGTATTAAGTATGTTTGCTTTTTGCCTTTATTCTTTATTCCTGATCAACATACTCTAGGTTACTCAAGGAAATGAGCCGAGCCTCATTTAACATTTCTGATGTGTTTTGTATATAGGTGGTGGGTAGCAACCTTGTTAAGCCAAGTTGACAATGTAGTGTTTCTCATCTGGAGAGACTTCCAGGTGAAGAAAAATCTATTAAAAAATAGATCAAAATAGTGCAATTATTTCAGTGTCACTGACAGAAACAAAATTTTATTAATATTTTGTAACTAATTTGGTTACTGAATTTATTTATTTTTAAAATATGTGTTTATTGATTTTCAGAGAGAGAGGAAGGGAGTGGGATAGAGAGGCAGAAACATCTATGAGAGAGAATCATGGATCAGCTGCCTCCTGCATGCCTCCTACTGGGGATGGAGCCTGCAATCTGGGCATGTGCCCTGACCTGGAATTGAACTGTGGCCCTGGTTCATGGATCCACACTCAACCATTGAGCCACACCAGCCAGACAGTTAATGAGTTTATTAATACAAGGTGATACTATATTACTCAATTGGAAGTGGCTTTACAGGAAGAAACTATTACAGAAAAAAAATTATTTTTTCTCCTATCATAATTTTGATTTATTCCTTTATGTATTTATAACTCTACTTTATTTTAGAATAAACAGTCATCAATTTTCTTTATCAAATGAATGGTTTAAATGGGAATACTTTAAGAAGTAGTAAATATAATGTGAACCTATATTTGATGAAGGAAATTTGTGGAGGGAAAAAATGAAAGCATCAGTAAATGAGAATTTATTATTGTAAGCTATCCTGATTTATTTCTTGATTTAAAGAAATAAACAAAATGTTTCAAAAAGAGACTTGTTCTTGTTTGAGAAAAGGGTGGTTCTTTTAGGTGTTTGCTACATTATCAGGAAAACCTGAACTAAACTGACATTTAGAATTATCAATGTAATGGATGTCTGGAGCTTTGAGTTAAATAGACCTGAAATGCTGATAAGGAAACTATCACAATCTTGGTCAAATCCATGGGGTAACCATCTTTGTCCTTTTTTAAAAAAAAAAAATTGCAGACATCTCTTTAGGAGTTCTCTGCCCCTTCCTCCAGTCTCCCTGTACTGATTATTAGGCCCTCTGCACAGCTGTTTCCTAGGACCACGGGTTTACTGATCCTGCGAATTCCTTTCACCTCTTAATTCAATATGATGCTAATCCTTTTTTGTTGTCTTGGATCTGATGGGTTTTGTGTGTTTTGTTTTTGATTTTATTTGGGGGGTGGGGGGAAGTTGGTTTGCTCTCTTGGATATGGCAAACTCCCTTTCCAAAGTTTCTTGAGACATAGTTACTTTGAGGTCAGATGTTGAGTTTGTCCTCATACGCAATTGCTGTTTTGTCTGGGGGGTAGAGATCTGGGTTAAAAATCATTTTTATATACTTTTAATGACATTGCTCTATGGATTTCTAACTTCCAGAGTTGCAGTTGAAAAGACCAATTGCATTCTAATACCCAGTCTTTTGTATGTAATGGGATTATTTTTCTCTCTGGAAATTTTGATTGTCTCTTTATTGGTGTTCTGAAATATCAATATGATATTACTTACTATGGGTGTATTTTGTGTCTATTCATTTTATTGTCAGTGGGCCATTTAAATCTGGGAACTAATGTGTTTCAGTTTCAGAAACATCTCACGTTATTTCTTTATCTTCATTTTCTGTGATCTTTCTCTGAAGGCTATTCATAAGTCTGATATTGGCCTTCCTGGATAGGTATTCTTCTGTTTATCCAAAATCTGTTATGTATTCCTCTCTTCACCTTTTTATGTTGCCTGTTTTTGAGAGATTTTCCCAACTGTAACATCCTGCTCTTGCTTTAGAAACATACAGATATAATCTCATATCTTACCTTGCTGAGATTTTTTTTTTCATTTTTTTTACCCTGACTTGACTCCACTACATTGGGAAGACACCAAAAGTTGGAACCTGACGTTTTTTTTTCTCCTGAATGGATTAATTTTATTAGAAAGAAATTGTGCAAAATCTTAACTAAGTATCAGTAGCTTGTCAGCCTCCTGAAAGACAAGAATAGGAAAGAAATTTCTAAATTCAGTGTACAGAGTTTCACTTGCTGCATCACTGTACTCACCTGGGCCAGGTACACACCCAAGTCCAGATATTCTCTGCTGCACAGTCTCCAGAGAGTAAGCTTCGAGTATTCTACCTGGCCAGTATCCTAAATTCATGGGCTTATTTCACTTACCATAATATCTTAGAAGCCCATCTCTGTTTTTGCCAATGGTTAAGATTTGAATAGTATTCCACTACACACACACACACACACACACACACACACACACACACACGCACACACACACATCACATTTTTTTTTTATTGTATTTATTGGGGTGACACTGGTTAACTAAATTATACAAGGTTCAAGTGCACAGTTCCACAAAACAACATCTGTACACTGTATTGTGTGTTCACCACCCCAAGCCAAGTCTCTATCCATCACCATGTATCCCCCTTTAAGCCTCCTCAATTTCCTCCCTTACCTCCACCCAGCAATCACCACACTTGTCCATCTCCATGAGTTTTTTCCTTTTTTTTCTCAATTCCTCTATGGCTCCCCTCCATGACAGCTGTCAGCATGCTCTCTATGAGTCTCTCTCTATTTTGCTTGTTAGTTCATTTTGTTCATTAGATTCCACATATGAGTGAAATAATATGGTATTTATTTTTCTTTCTCTGACTGGCTTATTTCACTTAGCATAATCTCTCCAGGTCCATTCATGCTGTTGTAAATGGTAAGATTTCCTCCTTTTTATGGCCGAGTAGTATACCATTGTGGACCACAGCCCTGTTGTGTGTTTTTTTAAATCCACTTATATGCTGATGGACACTAGGCCTGCTTCTAAATCTTAGCTATCCTATATAATAAAGAGCTAATATGCAAATGGTCATCACGCCCTCATGCCATCACGCTGTTATGGCTCAGACACTCAACACTGGGGATAGAGGAATGGGGACCAGCCAGGCTGCAGCCTGGGAGAGGGACAAGCCGCCTGCCCATGGTCCCCTGTGGCTGTGGCTGGCCTGGGCGAAGCTGGCCTGGGTCCTGGGTGCCTGTGGCTGGCCAGAGGAGGGAATCCTGGGTCCTGAGTGCAGGGCAAGGCAGAGGCGGTTAGGGGAGATCAGGCCAGCAGGGGAGCAGTTAGGGGCGATCAGACTGGTAGGGGAGCAGTTAGGGGCAATCAGGCAGGCAGGCAGAGGTGGTTAGGGTTGATCAGGCAGGCAGGCAGAGAGGTTAGGGGTGATCAGACAGGCAGGCAGGTGAGCGGTTAGGAGCCAGTGGTCCCGGATTGCGATAGGCAGTCGGACATACTCTGAGGGGTCCCGGATTGGAGAGAGTGCAGGCTGGGCTGAGAGAACCCCCCATGCATGAATTTCGTGCACTGGGCCTCTAGTTATAAATAACACTGTAATGAACATATGATTGTATATAATCTTTTGAATTAGTGTTCTAGATTTCTTTGGATAAATTCCCAGAAGTGGAATTGTTGGTTCATAAGGCAGTTCCATTTTTAATTTTTTGAGATAACTCCATATTGCTTTCCATAGTGGCTGTGCCAATCTGCATTCCCAACAGTGCACCAGGGTCCCTTTTATCCACCACCTCCCCAACACTTGTTGTTTGTTGATTTATTGATGATAGCCATTCTGACAGGTGTGAGATAATACCTCATTGTGGTTTTAATGTTCATTTCTCTGATGATTAGTGACATTGAGCATCTCTTCATATGTCTATTGACTATCTGTATGTCCTCTTTGGAGAAGTGTCTATTCAGGTCCTTTGCCCATTTATTAATTGGATTCTTTGTTTGTTTTTCATGTTGAGTTGTATGAGTTCTTTAAATTTTTTGTATATCCATTCATTTTCTTTATCCATTCATTCACTGATGGACATTTAGATTATTTCCATATATTGACTATTGTAAGTAATTCTACAGTGAACATGGATGTACATACAACTTTTCAAGTTAGTGTTTTTGTTTTCTTCAGATAAATACCTAAAACTTGAATTGCTGGATTAAATGGTAGTTCTAGTTTTAGTTTTTTTGTTTGTTTGTTTGTTTGTTTTTAAGGAATCTCCATGCTGTTTTCCATAGTCACTGCATTAATTTCCATTCCCACCAATAGCGCACAAAAGTTCCCTTTCTTCCATATCTTCACTAACACTTTTTTTTTTTTTTTGGTACTTTTGATAACCATTCTAACAGGTGTGAGGTGAAATCTCATTGTGGTTTTGAATTGCATTTGAAATCTCATTGTGGTTTTGATTAGTGATGTTGAGCTTCTTTTTCTTTTACCTATTGGCTATATGTGTGTCATCTTTGGAAAAATGTCTATTCAGATTCTCCATTTGTTTTTTAATCAGATTGCTTGTGGGGTTTTTTGTTTGTTTGTTTTGTTTATTTGTGTGTGTGTGTGTGTGTGTGTGTGTGTGTGTGTGTGTGTGTGTTTTGGCTCTAATTTGATTCTATTTTTTTTAGACCAGTGTTTCTCAAATATTAATCCATATGTGAATTACATGGGGCCCTTGTTAAAATACAGCCTCTGGAAAAAAAGCACAGCCTCTGACTCAGTAGAACTTTGGTGGGGACTGAGATGCTGCATTTCTAACACACTCCTAGATCATGGCGTGCTGCTGGTCCATGGGCCACACTTTGATTATCAAGACTCTAGAACATTTTTACAGTCTTATATCATCCAGAAAGTACATTAGAAATAGTACTCCAGGGTTTTCACATTTATTTCCTTTTTAGTAAGATTGGAATTTTCATGTGTCAAATGATAGCTTCAGCATTAAGATACATGAGAAGAAAATATATAATTCAGGCAAGATTTAGTAGTGGTATATGTTTAACTGTGTGTGCATGTGTTTGCATGTATATGTGTTTTGTTTTGTTTATCAAATACATTCTGATATCTAGGAAAGAACATGTGGTATTTGGCTTCAAAACATGAACTCTAATACCTACTGTAAGTTAAAACATAGGCACTTCTCTATTTCTATATTCTCCTCTGATTATGGTATTGCTCAGTGTGATATCTCAAATTTAACTTTCAGCTGTTACAAAATATGCTATTTATGCAAAGAGAAGAATATAAAAGGTGCTAGGTTGCTAAAGTTATTATAAATGCATGCTGATTTAAATTATTTTATGGATCCTTCATGAGAATCCCTTATTGAACAAAGATTTATTGCATTCCTACTATGTTGAGGAACCTTGAGTCTGAGGGATCCAAAGATAAGAAGGACATGTTCCTCAGAGTGCTGGATGACAATTGCAGAATGAGATGTGTTTCAGGAAATATTTTTGAGGCCATGGGAGGGCTGAAGAGGGACTTGTCATTAGTGCCGGAAAAAAATCCAGGAAAATCAGGTAGAGGACAAGGCCTTAGAGCTGGACTTTAATATGTGAGTATAATTTGGACCAATAAAGGTACATACAACAGAAAATACAATAATGTATAAGAAATAGCCATTAGTGTCATTAAACATAAGGAGTGTGGAGTGAAAGAGAAGCAGTAAATGATGTTGGGAGCCAGATCATAGGGAAACTTTTAATGGCAACATTCAAAGAGCTTGAACTTAATTTGCCAGACAGTTGGGAACCAATGAAGACTTTAGAGCAGAGAGATGATATGATCTGTATTGTACTATAAAAAGGTCACTCTCACTGCACCTTGACTGAAAAAAAAATTATTATGATGGTGATAGAGAAGATGGACTGCAGCAGTGCCACAGGGCTGACTTCACTATCTGAGAAAGAACTCCTCACCAAGCCCAAATGTGTTCTTTGAATCTTTTTCACGGTAGCACTCTGGGCTTCTATTACCAATCAATTAAAATTGGCACAGGAAACAAAAACAATTTGCCATTCTGGGATAGGAGAAATGGAAGACATGGAGGATTATGGTAAGAGTAGGGATGTAATTAATTGGGGCACAAAATAGCTATTAATAGTGGGAGGATATTATATGAGAAGAAATGGATTCCAGGCACCTTTTGGGTAATAGTTTGGCAGAACGTGGTAACTACTTTTAAGTGGTGCTGGGGAATAAGAAGGCTGGGCTGTTTCTTTCATGAGAGAGTAAGGCTACAGTTACTGTCCAAGTAGAGTACATGTGTTGTTATCCAAGTCGTCCCTTGAGATAAACTTAACTGTGCAGGTGTTCGGACATTAAGTAGTTGCTAGCGAAGAGACTACTCTAAGCAAGCAGGACCGAGGGTAGGCATCATCATCTGACCCTATATAAATATAGTTAAGACTGCCGGAGGAATTACGCCACACTAAAATATGCAGTTGCAAATCACACAGCATACTTTATTACTCTCAAGGTTCCTGGTGCGGTGGGCTCAAACTTAACGGGGTCCCTGGGGAAGAGTGGCATCCTGAATTTTTGCTAAGTGGACAGTGGCGGATCTGTCTTTGGCTGGCCGTCTGGTTGGGTCGAGTCAGCAGGAGGAGGGTGACTGAAGTCTCATAATGGGAGGTTTAGCAGTTCTGCCATCTGGCGTGGAGCAAAGCAGTGTGGAGCGGGGATCAGGAGGATGAACCATGTCTGAAGTCGGGGACCCGTTTTTTTAAGCCTGTTCTGGCCCACAGCAGTACAAGTGACTATCAGTAACATACGTCATTACAAAAGTGTTAATCAGAGAACAAACTTGTTATCAGTAACATGCGTCATTCCTATGGGTGGAGTACAGGAGGAATATGGGGTAAGTTTTATCTATGTCACACACAAGCAGGGAGGTGGCTACCTAAGTGGTCAAGTCGGAGCCTTAATGTGTCACTCTAAGAGTTCACCCTAAAATTACAAACTTATAAACTAGAAAATTATTACTATTACAGTTACATATTTGGTTGTTGTATAAATAAGATAAAATATTTGAAGAAACAAGACAAGCTTACAATGGTTAGTACAGAAAAGAACACTACAGATAAAATCCTTAGAGAAATCTAGACTCTGGAGGTGGAAGTTGGCATAGAAGTTAAAGAAAGTAACAGAGAAGGAGCAGAGAGGTACTGAGTGAACTAGCATATGGTAGAAGGCTGCAGAGAGGATGGTTTGAGAATGAACTAAGGGTCAAACACTGTCAAATAGCTAGATGGTTGAGGAGGATGCTGGCTGAATAAATGCCATTGATAAAAGTTGAAGAGAACCATAGTACCAAAATCAAAGACAGGGGTGGTTCTATAAGAATGTCTTCAGACAAGAAGACCTATAATTCAAACAATTCTAATATTTTCCAGCCAAATGAAACCTTATGAACATTCTGATATCTCTCTTCATATGTGAAAGATGTTGACCAGGACTCTGTTGTGCTTGCTATTTGAACTAAAATAACAGTAATCAATGAAATGGTCTGAAAATGTAGTATGCAAGGTAAAGACTTGAGGGAACTATGTGTTTTTCATTTAAATTTATTTATAAGTTTGAATTTTTGCTAAGTATGCACTGCTCTAGTTAGAAAAAGAAATAATGAAAGCATATGAAAAATGTTAGGAGTCAGGATAAGTCATTAAAAATATTTTGGCAAATGCTGAAATAGATTATGGAACAGATTTTATATCCCTGGAGATAGTAAAGTATAGACTGAAAAAACATCTTTTATATGATGTAGTTTAAATATTAGTCAAAAGCCACAGGGTACTTGAAACTCCCTAACTCTTGTTTTATGCAGTAAATAACAAATGCTTGATTCACAGACGACACATTTTTAAATACCAAGTCTTGTCTGGACTCCACTCCTGACTGATAAAGCATCTTAGGTCAATTCAGTTGCACTTTTTAAGTTGAATATAATTTAGACTTCAAAACTTAAGTGTATCTACAAAATTATAATTGAAAGTCATTAAAGATTATCTGAGGGAGTTGACTATTATAAGAATCAACTTTATAGCTTTACTAGAGGCCCAGTGCATGAAATTTGTGCATGGGGGGGGAGGGAGAGGGGGAATTGTGTCCCTCAGCCCAGCCTGCACCCTTTCCAATCCGGGACCCCTCAAGGGATGTCCTACTGGGATCGGGCCTAAACGGGCAGTTGGACATCCCTCTCACAATCCAGGACTGTTGGCTTCCAACTACTCACCTCCCAGCCTTCCTGATTGCCCCTAATCACTTCTGCCTGCCAACCTGATCACCCCCTAAACACTCCCTGCCAGCCTGATTGATGCCTAACTGCTCCCCTGCCAGCCCGATTACCCCTAACTGCCCTCCCCTGCAGGTCTGGTCCCCCCCCCCAACTGCTCTCCCCTGAGGCCTGTGTCCCCCCAACTGCCCTTCCCTGTAAGCCCAGTCACCCCCAACTTCCCTCCTCTGCCAGCCTGGTCACCCCTAACTGCCCTCCCCTGCAGGCTTGACCACCCCCAACTGTCCTCCCTTGCAGGCCTGGTCCCTCCCAACTGCCCTCCCCTGGTGGCCTGATCACCCACAACTTCCCTCCCTTGCATACCTGGTCCCTCCCCTGCTGGCCATCTTGTGGTGGCCATCTTGTGTCCACATGGGGGCAGCCATCTTATGTGTTGGAGTGATGGTCAATTTGCATATTACTCTTTTATTAGATAGGATAGAGTTCTGGTGCATGGGTGGGGGCCGGCTGGTTTGCCCTGAAGGGTGACCCGGATCAGGGTGTGGGTTCCCTTGAGGCGTGGGGTGGCCTGCGCAAGGGGCCTATGGTGGTTTGCAGGCCAGCCACGCCCCGGCGACCCAAGAGGAGGCCCTGGTATCTGAGATTTATTTATCTTCTGTAATTGAAACTTTGTAGCCCTGAGAGGAGGCTAGGGCAGGCCAGGGCTGGCAGAAAGCTTGGCTTCCTCCATCGCCGGGGAAACCCAAGCCTCCTGTTCACTCAGTGGCCGCAGCCATTTTTGTTGGGATTTATTTATCTTCTATAATTAAAACTTTGTAGCCTTGAGTGGAGTCCACAGACCGCCAGGGTGTGTGGGAAGCTTGGCTTCCTCCATTGCCTGGGAAACCCAAGCCTCCTGCTCGCTCCATGGCTGTAGCCATCTTGGTTGGGTTAATTTGCATACTTGCTCCTGGTTGGCTGGTGGACGTGGCTTGTGGGTATAGCGGAGGTGCGGTCAATTTGTGTATTACTCTTTTATTAGATAGGATAGAAATTATTAACAGAGGTCAAGCAAATTGAGGTAAAGATACTTAAATTATTATAATTTAGGTTTTGATAGAAATATTTACACCCAAATGTGTTTCTTGTTAAATATTATAATACCAAAAAGTTAGATCCAAATATATTTACTATATCCAAAATACATGTGTTAAATAGCCAATCACTTTTAGATTTTCTTTTATTAGACTCTATACCATTTTATCCTATTATTGATTAAAATGAACTCATGATTTTTATTGAAAACTCATCTTTATTTTATTTTTGTTTCTTTATGTATTGTTGAAAGTATTACATATGTCCCCTTTTTTCTCCCACTCTCCCCTTATAACTTGCCTCCTTGACCCCCCCCCCCCCTTTCCCACCCCAGGCCTTCAGCACCCTATTGTCTGTGTCCATGGGTTACGCATATATGCATACAAGTACTTTGGTTGATCTCTTTGGTTGAAAGTGACTCAATAAAAAACTTCACTAGTCAATACTTCTGACAAATTGATTTGAGTCTGATACTATTCTTTTGCACTTTCTAATTTTTTATTAGAATTTTAAAATCTATGAAAAGCTTTTCCAAGCACGTATAACTTACTAAGAGAGGTGTTTCGTTTTACCCAGAAATAGTTTTGTCAGCTTTTACAGAGCACTGAGGAGAAATTACTTGTTATATGTTTGCACTATATAAATTCAACATAGACATATAATTGAAACAAAAGATGTTACTACTGCTGGGTTTTAAATGGCAGACAAAAGAGATTTTGGTGTTTTATAACGTATTTTAAATTGACCTTTGAATTTCATGGTGAGTTTGATTCCTCTAGTCTATGTGACGATGCACAGAAGTAACATACATATGATATCTTTAGTTCGCTATTGGAAATAAACTACTTTGCTCTGTGATTTTAATTGAATTTTCAGACAAAGGTTATTGTTAGTTTTTCTCAGCTACCCTCAGCTCAACCCAGAACTCCTGTAACTTAGAATGGAAATAATATCATCTGTCTTCTGTGTCTAACTCTGAAGCCACTGTAGAAAAAGGAGAACATTTAATAAAATGTGCTATTAAAGTTCAGATTCTACCTTGAATCTTTTCTTTTCTTTCAACAACAAAAAGGTAAAAAATTATATGCCCTAAAAGTAATCATGAACTAGAGTAGATCTAAGATTTTATTTATACATCTATTAGTTGTTAATTACGAATGAAGAAAACAGAAATCTGTTGAAACTGAGGTGCGATTCTGTGAAATCTACTGAAAGTACTGCTCTTGATAAGGAAGTAATAATTATTGCCCAAATCAAAACACTTGTAGTTTTACTATCTGGTACTTCAAATAATATTAATAGTATTAATGATAATAATTACTACTACTAAACCAATTATAATAACAGCACAATTCTTGAAGCCAGCATCCCAGTATGTAATCTCAAAATAATCAAAAATGAGGAAATCTTTGCTAGTCAAAGATTAAATTTAATATAATTAATAAGATTTATATTGTTTACTATGCCAGTTACCCAGGAATTGTTCATGCTGTAGAATTACTAGGACCAACATATCTATCCATAAACATCACAACCCTTATTCTTTACTTCCCATTCTATACTAACTTTAGACACTGCCTGTGATAATTGCATGAAGCATAAGATATTGCACAAAAAATGTGAAAGGGATATTGCAGTCTAAATGGGTACATGGACGCTTTTCTTTTTTTATATGCATATTGGTAATATCCAGTTATATTAGCATAACACATCAGAGAGAAAAAGGGTTCCCTGGTCAAAATAATCAAATATTCTCATAGGAAAATAATTTTTTATATTTGGGGGCACAAGCTCTTCTAGTTATTAAAATTGAACATGCAACATGATATATAACTTATATTCTATACCTGTAGAGTGTCAAAAAATTCTAACAGTTAATATTCCTGAAATCTGTTGGGGCTCTTTCAAAACTATTGACATCATATTTATTTTGTATTATACAGTTATTCTCTTTCATATTACTACATTAGTTCAACAGTTTTGCCATTCCAACAGAAGAAAATATAAAAGGATGATGAGAGGGTTGTTACTTAAGGAAAATTATTTAATAAAACAATTTATTGAGCTTACTAATCAGTCCTTTTGAATTAAATTATTTCTTTGAAGTAGACAGAAGTTAGATGATATAATGAGAATAAAATAAGCCTGACTATTCCTGTTTAATCTTGAAATTTCAGCCCCTGTGTTGTTGGAAGAAAAGATTATTTTTGTTTTATTATAAAATAGTAAAGAGAAATATAAAAACTCTTAAAATTAGTCTTTTCAAGTTTCCAAGCATATAATCGAATTTTCTTGTAATATCAAGTATGAAAGGTAGAAAAGAAATTTCAACACTGTTGTAAACTCTTGAAAAATGTGGTTAATAACAAAAGTGCAACCCACTCTTATTAAACTATGCAATAAAAGCTTACATGGAAACATAGATGAAGCAGGAATAGATAGAAAACTTTTGGTTATATTTTTGAAAATGCCAAATATTTGAAAGGAGTTGCTCATAAAAGAAATATACTTTCTTTAGAGCAATTACATTTAGGTTTAGCTATTCCACTTTATTTTAGGCCTTAAATTTTCTATTCTGGTTTGCTTAGTAGACATTCTGAGGTGATCCTCTCTAAGAATTAAAGGTATGAAGAATGACTATGACAATACCTTATAGCATGTGTACGTGGAATTATATCTGAAAGGGCATTTTTGTTAATGACAACATGATCTGAAGGTTTGACTGAGGAGATGAAATATATGCAACATATATATATATATATATATATCTATATATATCTATATATATCTATATATATATATCTTCATTTCTGAAAGGAAAACAGTTAAACTTGTATGATAGTCAGAAGTAAAATTTCAAACGTATTTAATTTCTGTAACAAACTTTTTGGCTTCTTGGAAGTAATCATTTGCAATGAAAGATGTGATTATTTTTAGAAGAAAAAATTTTTATTCAGTCTATATGTTGATTCTATGTTTAGTCACAGAAACTAAGATAACTGATTTCATTTTAAGTTACATCTGTGT
This sequence comes from Cnephaeus nilssonii, assembly GCF_951640355.1. Taxonomy (NCBI): domain Eukaryota; kingdom Metazoa; phylum Chordata; class Mammalia; order Chiroptera; family Vespertilionidae; genus Cnephaeus; species Cnephaeus nilssonii. The sequence goes on along the minus strand of NC_137085.1, from coordinate 65,541,910 downwards.
TTTTTTAAGTCCTTTAATTCTATATCATTAAGGAAGGTTTGGCAATATTTTGTTGTTGCTGTTGTTAAACCTCACCAGTGCATATTTTTTCATTGATTTTTAGAGAGAGTGGAAGGGAGAGAGAGAGAATGAGAGAGAGAAAGAGAGATAGGGAGAGAAACATCGATGTGAGAGAGACACATAGATTGGTTGCCTCCCTTACATGGCCCGATTAGGGCCAGGGGTTGAACCTGCAACCCAGGTATGTGCTCTTGACTAGGAATCGAACCTGTCACCCTTTGGTGCAAGGGCTGATGCTCTAACCACTGATCAACACTGGCCAGGGTAGTTTGGCAATAATTTTATGTGGTTTGTTTGGGTGTATAAAACACAAGGGTCCCCATAACTCAAACAAGGGACATTTCTGGATCACCCAGGTCAGATGATCAAGAAGACTGCACTACTGGGTCCCACAGGACACCTACTACATAAAGTCATTCTATTAATGAGTGGGAGTAATACAGGATTTACCTAATACATACAAAATCAGAGGCAGCCAAAATGGGAAGACAAAGAAACATGCCCCAAATGAAAGAATAGGAGAAATCTCCAGAAAAACAGCTAAATGAAATGGACAGAAGCAATTTACCAGATATAGAGTTCAAAGATATGGTTTTAAGGATGGACCTGGAGAGCATTATGATAAGTGAAAAAGCCAGTCAGAGGAAGACAAATACCATGTGATTTCACTCATATGTGGAATCTAATGAACAAAATAAACAAAATATAAACATACTCATAGATATAGAAAACAGACTGACAGATGTTAGATAAGACTGGGTTGGAAGGCTGGGTGAAAAAGGCTTCTCCACCTCCCCCTGCTCCTGAGGTTGCGATCAGGGCCAGCGGTCACCTCTCGTGACTGCTGCTGGTGATGGCCCCAGTCACACCCACTGCCGGCATCCAGCGCCCGTCCTGATCACTCAGCACCATCAGTGGGTGTGAGCAGCGGCTGCCGGCCCCGATCGCCCCTAAGGGCTTCTCCACCTTCCCCTGCTCCTGATGGGCGATTGGGGCAGCAGCTGCTGTTCGCACCTGCTGACAGGACTGGCCCCGCTTGCACCCGCTGCTGGCACCAGCCCAAATCGCTCCGTGCCTTCAGCAGGTATGGGTGGGGTCGGCGGCAGCAGGAGCAGGGCTGCTGGCAGACAGGGGACCAGGGTAGCGACAGGAGGGGACAGGCAGGGGTGTGGAGGATGGTCTGAGACCTACCCCTGTGCCCACTGCAGCCTCGCGGCCCACAGTTCCTTTCAAGGTGCATGAATTCGTGCACTGGGCCCCTAATATATTCAATAAAAAATGCAACTTACTATTTTATTTTTATGAGGCGACTATGCTACTGAATCACACCGTACAACAGAAACTGAAAAAAAGTACATTAGAATGGTAAGAGGAGTGGCTACAGTCTGACTTCATTGTCCCTCCATCAGGCTTACATGGAGCCACATCAAGAGGGTCCTCTGGGCCTATACTTTTTCAGGGGGTGTGCATCCAGTCCCCCCATTCTGTAGAACACTTTCCAGGAAGCCCACTCAGTACTTCACAGGAAACACTGGGCAAATGTGCAGGGCTTGAACACTGGGAATCAGAGAATGGGGCGGGGCTCACAGAAACCAGCACGCAGAGCTTGGCAGACTGCATCCCTGCTTGCAGTGAACCTGAGCAGCGATCCTAAGCAGTGACTCTGTCCATCTGCAGAGCCAAGCTGGTGACTCCATCTGGCCAGGGAGCTCAGTTGGAAATTCTGTGGAGCCCATTTTACACCCCTTCCTGAGAAGGGAAAAATATTCACCATGGCGCCCAAACACGGAGTATAGCCTCTAGTTCAGTCCAACGAGAAAGCCTGGCCAGAAAATGTGGGCAACTGTGCACTCTATCCTAGAGCCCTGCTTGGCCAGGGAGCCAAGCCAGCAGCCCAAGTCAACTGTTAAGTATGAACTCCAGCCCCACAAAACCAGGGAGCCTGAACAGTGGCACTGGGCAGCCTGGGGCCCAGCCTATAGCCCAGACGAATAGCAGAGTTCAAACTATGGCCCTGCCAGTTTGTTGAACACAGCCTGCAGCCTTACCCAAGAAGGGAACACCCCACCAATCACAGAGCAGAGCTTACAGCACCACCTGACATGGGAGCCTGCACGGAGACCCCTGTAGATCACGCAGCAAAGTCTCTAGCCCCATCCAGCTGCCGGATACAACTGGAGGCCCCTCCCAGCAAGAAAGCTCAGCCAGTGACCTTGCCCAATATGGGAGCACAGTGACCAACTTGATTGCGAAGCACAGCTTGTAGCCCTGTCTAACTTTGGGGCACAATCTGTGGATCCATCAGAATACAGATCACAACCCGAGGCCCTGTCTAAATGTGAAACCCTGCTTGTGGACCCCTAAACATAGAGTCTACCCAGTGGTACCATCAGGCTGGGAAGCACAGCCTGAGACTTCACTTGACCAGGAACAATTGCAGAGCCCAGTGCTTCGTCCTGCCCAATCACAGAGTTCTATCAGTGGCATCTCTCGGCCAGAGAACATAGCTTGTGACCTCACCTGGCCAGAGATGATTGCAGAGCTGAGCTGGTAGCACCACTTGACCATGGAACATAGCCAACAGCCCTGACTGATCTAGGAGGTCACCCATTGGTCCCATTTGAAAGCAGAATTCATCCAGCTGGCCCACCCAACCATGGAACCTAGCCAGTGGTTCAACCCCTGACCTCAGAGAATGGACAGTAATCTTGCCTGTTCACAGATGCGACCAACTGTTCAGTATCCCAAACTGAGCTAATTGTGATGGTCTTTTCTGGCTGAAGTGAACCTATAAAGTCTGGAACAGAAGACGTCTTACTCAAATGCAGAGATACCAATGCAAGGAATCCAGGATAACGAAGAGTCAGGGAAACATGACAACACCAAAAGAAATTAATACAGCTCCAATAACTGATGCTAAGGAAATGGAGATCTATTTACTATTCTGCAAAGAACTCAGAATAATACTTTTCAAGAAGTTCAGTGAATTAAAGGAATATAAAGACAAGTAAATGGAATTGGGAAAATAATGCATGAGCATAATGAGTTCACTAAGATATAGAAACCATCAACAGGCAGAACAAAGAATCAGTGAACTGAAAGAGAGCTCATTTCAAATTATCTATTCAATAGAGCAAATAAATGGAAGAGTGATGAAAGCTTATAGGACTTGTGGGATACCAGTGATATACAGAAATTAGTTGCATTTCTATTCACTAACAACCAAATATCTAAGAAATAAGTGAAGAAAACAATCCCCTTCACAATAGCATAAAAAACAGTAAATAATTAGAAACAATTTAACCAGGCAAGTGAAAGATTATAAAATGAAACTATAAAACTTCAGTGAAAGAAAGTGAAGAAGAGAAACAAGTAAAATGTATCTTGTGTTCATGGATTGGAAGAATAAGTATTGTTAAAATACCCATACTACCTAAAGTCATCTATAGAGTCAGTGCAATCCCTATCAAAATTATGATGACATTCTTCACAGAAATAGAAATAACACTCCAAAAATGTTTATGGAACCACAATATACCCCAAATATCCAAAGAAATTCTGAGAAAGGAGAACAAGGCTGGAAGCATCATACTTCCTGATTTCAAAATATATTACAAAGCAATAGTAATCAATACAACATGGTATTGGCATAAAAATAAACACAAAAACCAATGGGACAGCATTGAGAACCAAGAAATTAACCCAGTGAACTAATATTAACAAGAGAGACAAGAATATTCAATGAGGAAAAGATAGTCTCTTCAAAAGAATGAAACTGGAACATTCACAAAAATTAACCCAAAATGGATTAGAGACTTAAATCTGAGACCGAAAACCATCCATAAAACCCTTAGAAGAAAACATAGGGAAAAATTCATTGGTATTGGTCTTGGCAATGATTTCTAGGTTATGATATGAAAAGCACATGGGAGAAACACAAAAATCAAGTGGGATTACAACAAACTAAAAAAGCTGCCACACAGCAAAAGAAATCATCAGCAAAATGCAAACACAACCTACGGAATGGGAGAAAATATTTGCCAACCACATATCTGATAAGGGAATAACGTGAGCTTCTTTAAAACGAGTGATTTCTCAAACAGGATCCCTAAGAGGTACTTTCATTTGCTTATCTCTCGGGAACAGACACTAATCTATGAATTTAAAGCAATTGTTTCTCCAAGGATGCTTTAGAAATCATTTTCTGCTGGGGAAGTAGTTGGTTAAGGCAACAGAATTCTGTAGTGGTAGGTGTCTGTTCCATGATGTTCTTCCAACACAAAGCACAGACACCTCAAAGTTTAAAACGTTCACTTCCTGAATGGCAGTCTTTGGTACTGCCCAAAGCCTGTGGTACTTGAAGAACATGGGAGCAAAAATTCATATATTGTCTGTCTATATGCAAATGGCTTTAACAAATGGAAGTCTAAACACTCACATGCTACTGTATGAACTGAGGTAATGCATTTTATCTCTTTGAATCAACTTTTCCTTCACCCTAAAATGAAAAACCTGGCTATATCACCTCCTGGTCACCTTATATTTAAGCTATGTTAGTATTCTATAACTCTGCCCATATTAATAACATTATTCTCTTATTTCTTCCTCTGAAAGCTCTATTGACCCAAAGCATATCGATGAGTAATGAGCTGTCCCCTTTGAGTTTGATAGGAAGTTATTTAAATGTAAGAATGTTGCTCTATTAAAAAAGAGATTTATAAATGCCTGACAGAAAAAAAGAAACAATTGAAGAAATTTGGATAAAAGGAAGTAAAAATAGGAAAATAATAAAGCCAGAAATAATGTTAGTAGAAATTAATATCATACAGTCATATATTATTGTCATAGGTGGGAGTAAATTTTCCTCTAATCTTTCTAGCGGGCAAAGAAATAGAGAAAAACAATAATTTAAAAGATTTATTGAATAAAAAAGTATGACTTTTTCCTGAGAAAAAAACTTTTTTTATATTTTCTCAAAGGGAACAACGTTCAATGTGGTAGATAACATCTTCAATATCTCAGAATTTTATAACAGCTGAGTTTTATAATATTTTCAGTAGCTTGAAGGTGAACTCAAAGTACACATTCAATGTAATGTTATGCCATTGAGCTGGGCAGCATTTCTAACCAGCGGCTGTGATGACATTTTGGGCTGGATGATATTTTGTTGTGAGTGGCTGTCCTATGCATTGTAGGATGCTTGGCAGCATCCCTAACCTCTGTCCACTAGATGCCAATATCAGCCCTCCCTCTGCCCCAGTTGTGACAATCAAACATGTCTCTAGAGTCTAGACATTGCCAAAATCCCTGGGGGACAAAATCACCCACAATTGAGAACCAGTGAACAGCAGTAATTAACAAATTAACAATTATTCAGCTACATTTGTCAAAATACACTATAAGAAAGAAATGGGTTTGGGTATTAAGAAATGCTTTCTGCCCTAGCCAATTTTGCTCAGTAGATAGAGCGTCAGCCTGCAGACTGAAGGGTCCTAGGTTCGATTCCAGTCAAGGGGATGTACCTCAATTTCAGGCTCCTCCCTGGCCTGGGCTCTGGGTCAGGACACCTGTAGGAGGCAACCAATCAATGTGTTTCTCTCACATCGATGTTTCTCACTGTCTTTACCTCTCTCTTTCACTCTCTCTAAAAATCAATGGAAAAATATCCTTGGGTGATGATTAAAAATATATTACCTGAAAAATAGTTGTAGTAGTATTTATAGAGACAAATGTAAGTGTTGGCAGTAAGAACAGCACCAGGTGTTAGTCTGGTGGGGTCAGACTGGACCTTGGTTCAAACCTCGGGCTTAGGAAAGAGAGAAGAAGAAAAAATGCACCCGGGGGAAGGGCTAGGGAAAGGTGCAGGCATTGCCCATAGAGAGAGTTGAGGTGGGCGCTCCATCCTATGGGTATTTATCTGGAGGTCTTAGGGGAGGATCCCAATAGAATAGTCATCAGCTTTCCAGATGTGTCCTTTCAGAGTTGTGATCTCTACTGATTGGTCAGCACCAGGGTAGGGGGTCAATAGTCAATGCAGCTGGTCCTGAGGTCAACCATGGCATCCCTTGTCTGGTCTCGGACCTAGAACTGAAACACAACGGAGGCCTAGATGTATTTGATGTGGTCAGAACCACTTTGTCCTGGGGGCTTAATGCTTAAGAGCTAGGCTCCAGCCTCTTATTAGGTCCCCCTCAGAGTGGGCCTAACCCACATGGCTGGCAACATGACCAGCACTATGAAAGGTCAGGGTGTCTAAACCTTGTGACCAGCCATATGCCAGGGGATGAAAGGTCACCCTGGGGGTGAGGTCCTTGCTTTCCCAGTTTTGCCCATTGCTAGACATCCAACGCTTTCTGCCCTGGTGACCTTCTGTATCTGGCCCATCATCCTTGCTCTGATTGTCTAACTGCCTATCACATTAGAATTCAAAGATTTTCATTGTCACACACCATCCTTTCTGTAAATCATTTGTCTTTAGTTGTCCTCCATAATTTTAAATGTAAAAGCCTCATTGAGGAAGTTGTCCTTTAGTTTTCTTTAACAAGATGGAAAGGTCATAAAGTTTAATAGGTTTTAAATGTCCCGTACCTTACACCTTTACAGCTGACAAAGGAAACTGTTTAACTGTCTGAAAATTCCAAGGGCTGTATTACATTAAATGTATGCTTTGTAATTGCTTGTGGCAAATTATCCTACTGGTAGAGAAATGTGTACCCAAGTTCCATGTGGATATTATTTCTTTGAACATCAGAAATTATTCTAAGTCAGTGTCTTCAAAGTAATCTTTTGAAATGAGTTAGCTATGTCTTTAGTTTGTAAATTACATATGTACCATTTTCAATCAAACAGTGACCACTAGAAATCAAAGAATTTATATATTAGAAGGATGGCTTTCAAAGCTCATTGCTTGAAAAATTACCTAGAAATTAGTTTCATTTTATCTTCCCAGACACAGAGGTTTTATGATGTGTGATACTATTGAAATAGTTTTATTTTTTTAAATCAGCTTTTCATTTTCTTTACTACACTTAGCAATGTAGTTAGACATTGGGAACACACTTTGTACTAACACTTAAAATTCCCAAAAGGAATCTCATGTAAATAAAAATATGCAATTAAAATTATGAGGAAAAGTAATATTTTTGATTAAATATTTTCATAAGAAATATTTTTATTATAACTCCTAGTTCCAAAATGTTCATTGGCATGACTATAAAGCTATAAGGGAGCTTTGAGTGAATTTTATCTCTTCTTCTCAGAGAAGAGGAATTTTCCTTGCCTTAGTACATATAATTCCATAAGCACAATCAAATCTTTTCTTGATAACATTGAATTTTATAATGTTTCAGAGACATTATTCAGGAATTCACCGATAGTATATGAGAAAGTGTCCTTGACTGAGAGTCTACCATTTGAATTTTGGATAGATTGTTTGACCTCTCTGATCCTCCTTTTGTTCATTTGTAGTATAAAAGTATTAATCTCTGAAGCCATTTCTAGACCTTAAATTTCTTTTTTAAAAAAATAATTCTTTATTGTTGAAAGTATTACATATGTCCCTTTCCTCCCCCATTGACTCCCTCCAATCTGCACCCCCACCCCCAGCCTTCACCCCAGGCCTTCAGCACCCTATTGTCTGTGTCCATGGGTTATGCATATATGCATATGAGGTCCTTGGTTGATTACCTCCACTTAATGACTCTTATTTCCCCTTATCCAAGTCCAGTCTTAGCAAAATACCAGCTGAAAGTGACTAACAATAGTTTAAAGTATTCTCTTTCTTAAAATTAAAAATATGAATTTACAGTAGATTTTCATATAGTAGCCTGTATATAGGAATAACATACCTCCTTTCCTTTTATTGATAAATATATTGCATGTCTATTACAATGTACACTTCCTTATAAAAATGCATTAAGTAAAACATGCGTATGCCCTATGAATCACAGGGCCTTTCGAAGCTTGACTCTAGTGAGGAAGACAGTGAATTAAGTCATCATTACAAAACGTAAGTGCTTAACTTCTATGATGACCTGGTACATGAACACACAGTGGTACTTAATGTTTTGTTCCTGGTATTTCATGTTCTGTATAACAAGAGAAGTCATTAGGCTCTTCATTTTCTTTAGTTGTTAAAAATAAAACAACAGTAAATAAGATTTCTGTCAAAGAAAATAGCCATGGCATAATTGGGGGTTTGCATGTTACAATTGTTATCAAATGTTGTTTTGTAAAATATTGCAGCGATATCTTTGTAATTATTTATTTTAGGGTAGACATTATATCACTTTATGAAGAGATGCCATAATTTACTTGAGCAATTCTGTTTCGTTAAATATTTACTCTTTTCAAATAACATTGCCTAGCACAAAACATCATCATTGATAGATTTTCTTTTTCTGTTGAATTATTTCATAGAAATAAATTATAGGGTCATAGGTATGAACATTTTAGTATTTCTTGTCATGAATTCATCATTGTTTTTCAAAGATGCTATCCCAATTTCCTTTGACATCATAATTAGGTATTTTATTTTGAATAAGTTATTTTATTCAAGAAACATTTACTGAATCTTAGTATGGCCAAGGTTTGGAGTTGAACGAATTAAAGAGATGTAAAGCTAATCTTATCACTTGGGTTACCTGAAGGGGTAGAAAACGATAAAGGCCCCTGGAGCCATAATGAATCTCAAAGTACACAGGAGAAGACATTAGACAAGACATTTCATGAAAGCTACCACAGTGAAGCATTAGAACATGTTTTGTCTGCCCTAGCTGGTTTGGCTCAGTGGAAAGAGCATCATCCTGTGGACTGGAGGTCCCAGGTTTGATTCCAGTCAAGGGCACATGCTCCGGTTGTAGGCTCAATCCCCAGTAGGGGGCATGCAGGAGGCAGCCAATCAATGATTTTCTCTCATCATTGATGTTTCTATCTCTATCTCCCTCTCCCTTCCTCTCTGAAGTCAATAAAAATATTTAAAAACAAAAAACAACAACAAAAAAACCCCAAACATGCTTTGTCTGAAATCTGGTTCCAGCCAACATTGACCTCTATGCAGCATCCGGGTACTCCATCCAGCCCGCTGGCTTCTCCCTGAGGACTGCTCACGGTGCAATCAGCTTTTCAAGGTGCTCTGCCTTTATTCATGTCTTGTCTAAAAAATTCAATGGGTAAACACATTCCTGGCCCAAACAGTGATAACAGGCATGCAGCAGTAGGTTAGCAGAAGATTATTTTAGAGTAGTCTGGAGGTATATGTCGTCCTATTTTATCTGTATTTAAGGGAGAATTGCCAAGTAGACAGAGCACCTTTCAAAGGCATAGCTATCGCAGGCACACCCACATATAAATGCTGCACTAATTTACCTCTTCTTATGTTTTATTTTCCCATTTATTAAATTTCAGAATGTTGCATACAATACTTCCCTTAATCCTCACACCTCTGGGGCATTTGTTATTAACTCCTTTTTATAGATAAGGAAATAGAGGCTCAGGAAATTAAGCAATCTATCTATCTATGTAAAAAGCCAGCGATCAGAACGCCATAACAACCAGAACAACCGGTCGCTATGATGCCCACTGTGGCCAGCAAATCCGCTGGATCAGGGGGTGGAGCAGCCAGCCAACCCCCCCCAATAGCCCCTCCCCCTAGCCAGCCCCGCCCCTGATCTTCACCCCCACCCCAATAGGGAGTGGGGCTGGCTGGGGGAGGGGCTGCAGGAGGTTGACCAGCCAGCCCCACCCCCAATGGGCCCCCCATCCCAATCAGGGGTGGGGCCCACCAGCCAATTGCCTGTGGCCCCTCCCACCAGCCCGCCTGGCCCTGATTGGGGCCCAATCAGGGCGGGCCAGCTGGCCAACCTCCTGCCATCTCCTTCTCCCAACAGGCCTGACCTTGATCTGCCCTGATTGAGGCTAGTCCAGCCTGACCCTACCTGTGCACAAATTTATGCACTGGGCCTCTAGTGTGTGTGTGTATATATATGTATGCTAGCTTGCTATGATGTGCACTGACCACCACGTAGTATTCCATTGTGTAGATGTACCACAGTTTTTTAATCCACTTACCTGCTGATGGGCACTTAGGCTGTTTCCAAATCTTAGCTATTGTAAATTGTGCCTGAAGATTTTCAGCCTTTTATTGAAACAGTGGCTTCCCAGGTTGTTTTCCATGTGATACCATGCCAGGGTTACTTGCATTCCTATGTTCCTCTAGAACTGATAGTGTAGAATCTTATGGATTATTTGCCAGATGAGAAAAATGGAAAACAAAAACAGATATCTCCTTTCTTTAACTTTTTGATATACCATTATATTTGAATCATGGAATTTATTCTATTATACTCCAACCCAATATTTATAGGGAGGAATTATAAGCTTCCTCCCATCCTTCCATCTTTTCATTCACCCATCCATCCAATAAATCTTGGGCACCTGCTGTGTTCTACATTATGCCTAGATTCTGGAGTTACAAAGCATTGGGAAAGCTCAGACTTCAGGAAGTTCACAACAATCTAGTGGGAGAAACAAATAAGCTACCAAGTCAGTAAAGTATAGACAATGTTCTATGGAAAATAGAAAGGGACGTGTATAGCTCTGGCTTTGCCATAAAAAGGTGATTTAAAACTTTTTAAATTTATTGGGGTGACATTGGTAATAAAATTATATGTTTCAAGTGTAAAATTCTCTAATATATTATGTGTACCTTGCATTATGTGTTCGCTAGCCAAAGTAAAATCTCCTTCTATCACCATGTATTTGACTCCCTTTAACCTTTACCACCTTCCCTTTCCCTTTGATAACACTATACTGTTGTCTATGTCTATGAACTTTTGTTTGTCCTTTTGTTTATTTGTTGCTTTCAGTTTTATATCCCCCAGGTGAATGAAATAATATGGTTCTTGACTTTTTCCATCGGACTTATTTCACTTAGCATATTCTTAAGATCCAGTCACACTGTCACAAATGGCAGTATCTTTTTTCTTATAGCTGAGTAGTATCCCATTTTGTATACCTACCACATCTTTCTCATCCAATCATCTATCGAAGAATACTTTATTTGTTTCTATCATCTTGGCCACTGTGAATAACGCTGCAATTAACATAGTGGTACATATAACTTTACAAATAAATGTTTTCAATTTTTTTCATGTAGATACCCAGAAGAGGGGTTGCTGGGTCATATGGTAGCTCTATTCTTAATTTTTTGAGGAAACTCAATGCTGTTTTCTATAGTGGGTGTACCAGTTTATATGCCCATCAGCAGTGAATGAGGGTTCCTTTTTCTCAAAAGGTGACTTTTTATTGGAGTTATAATAGGTGTTTTCCATGTGGACAAGGAGGAGAAAGAATGAAAGCCTTGATCAAACTCAGTTATATGGCAGGCACAAGATTTGGTTTTATTTTTACATAAGATAACATTTAATTTACTGTGGGAGCAATCTTATTATCTCTACTTTACATATGAAAAACAGGGAATTAGAGAGATGCAGCAACTTTCTCAAGATTACATGGGCAAGTCCTATAAAAGCTGAGACATAAGTCCAAATCTGCAAAATCAAAAGGCTCACTAGTTCCACTATGATATCCTAAAAAAGGGAAGATTATTTTTCAAAACATTGCTTAACATTAACAGGAGACAATAGGGACAAGAATGACTCTCAGCTGTGAAGCAAGCAGAGCTTATCTATGGCTCAACATGACAACCCCGATACAAGCTAAAGAAGTGTTCCCTCCTCTGGACTTGTTCAGTCTTCTCAACAGCAGCACTCACCTGTCATATTTTTCCTATCCTCAGACCTTCTTATTCTGCCACTATGGTAATGAAATAACAGTTTTAAATAGGCTAATCTATAGACAAATCAGTACAAATTTCCCAACCTACTGTCTTTGGCACATCAAAATAATTTCCCTAGCATAGCAATTTCCAATAAAAATATGAAATGAATCACAAATGTAAATTTCTTAGATACAATAAAAAGTGAAATTAATTTCATTAATATACTAGAGGCCCGGTGCATGAAATCGTGCATGGGTGGGGTCCCTCGGCCTGGCCAGCTACTGGGGCCAATTGGGCTGACAGGCCTGGGGGAGGGACCGCAGGAGGTTAGCTGTAGGAGCACACTGACCACCAGGGAGCAGCTCCTGCATTGAGCATCTGCCCCTTGGTGGTCAGTGTGTGTCATAGCGACCAGTCAACTGGTCGTTTGGTCATCTGGTCACTTAAGCTTTTATATATATAGACAATGTTTCATCCACATTCAAAATATAATTTCTTTTTAAAAATATTTTTATTGATTTCAGAGAGGAAGAGAGAGGGATAGCGAGATAGAAACATCAATGATGAGAGAGAATCATTGATCGACTGCCTCCTTCCTCCTGCACTCCCCCTACTGGGGATTGAGCCTGCAATCCGGGCATGTGACCTTGACTGGAATCAAACCTAGGACCCTTAAGCCTGCAGGACAACACTCTATCCACTGAGCCAAACCAGCTAGGACTCAAAATATCATTTCAATATATAATCAACATTGAATTATTCTGGTATTTTTGCATTCTTTATTTCCTACTAGTACTTTGAAATATGGTGTATATTTTACTCTTAGAGCATATCTCACCTTCGGCTAGCCACAAAGCACTCAATAGCCTATGTGGCAGGCTAATGACTACTGTATTTATTCAACAATGCAGCCCATTAGAGATGTTTAGTGAGTGGTTTTAATGATGGAATATCAGGTACTACAGCAAGTTAATGAAAAGGATACTTTTAGTCTGTTGTGGCTTTATTGCTTCTCAAATCACAACAAATAAATAGATTAGGGTCTCAACCTTAGCTGAACTTTAGAATTACTTGGGGAACTTAAATGTTTGTGTCCCACCAAAGTTCTGACTTGGTTTGCCTAGTGTGGGGTTCAAACATCACTGTCTTTTAAAAATATCCTTGATGATTCCAGCATGTAGCCAGGGCTGAGAATCACTAAGGTAGATATAGCCAATTCTTATCGTTGCTTAATATAGTACCTGGAAAGGGTCAGAATAAATGGAATATCAGACACTTTGTTGTTCCCTTCCTTCATGAGAAATAGGCCATTAGAGTTTTCTTGGAAATTTTTACTGAATAATAGAGCTCATACTTGCTTTAGTTTGAACATAATGGATCCCCAGTAGGGAATATATGCCCCAGTGATCCATCCTTACCAATCTGTTATCAATGTGGGTATTTTTGTAAAAAATCACAATAGAAATGATGCAAATCTGAAAAATAATGTTGTTTTAAGCATCTGATAAATTACTGAACTAAAAAGCTTTGGTTAGATATCTTTGAAATTATATATTTATCATATATATTACATATAACATGCACATATTGAAAAGTTAGGAGTATGTAGACTTCATAGGAACTGATTTCTTTAACATCGTGGAAAAATAATGCTTTAGACCTTTGACCTTGATGTGGAACAGTCTAGACTTCTGCATTTGCATTTCTGTGCATAGTCTTCATGTTCTGGAGTTTGTTAGGTGAGGAGGACCAGGAAGAAGGTGGGGCGTAGTATCCACAGGCCTGATGCTCTGTTAGCCATAATAGAGCATTAAAATGCATGCATATCCTGGACTCCATCCTGAGCTAATGTCTCATTTGTATCTAATGTTATAGATGCCATTGTAAATTACTCTTAAATTAATGATTACAATCTCTCAATAATAAGGTTAAGTTAATAACTTAAGTTTAAAAGGAAAACATCAAGCTTTCCTAATGCTGATGCAAATACCATCCAACTGAGTAGACCAATTTGACTTTAAGTTTTCATTAATAGAGTAAAATTATTAGCACCTGGTTACCCAGAGAATAGCTAATACTGGCATGCAATTACTTTTTTATGATTATTACAATAGTGATTTATTCTCTTTTAACTCCCAACCATTCTCTTTGGAATGTGCTTTCTTTTAATGTGTATAGAGAAGCCTTAGGCTCATGACGATATTTACTACTCTTTTTTTTTTTGATATTTACTACTCTTAATATCAGGATATTTCTTCATTTTTGTACCCATTTACAACATTCATAAAACATCTGCCAAAATGCTGAAATCAGCTTTGAGAAAGTAAACTAATGGTGGCCTGTGAAATGAGGAGGTCTGAGAGTCTAGGATTTGGAAGGCTGTAATCATTCCAGTTCTCACACAGTAATCTGTATCTATAGCACTGGGAGACATGGCGAGTCGTTAAATGAAAGGCTGATGCCCATATAATGTCCCTTCCAAATGAAGCTACTGCGCTAAATATAAAAAAGGCCCAAACCTGTGTGCACACTCATACCCTCTCACTCTCTCTTTCCAAGAGCAGGGTTAAAAATGCTGCAAAGAGGACCTGAGAATTTAAAAACCTCACAACCTACATCATTGTTTTAATGATGAAATAGTGGATCATTAGTGATAGCCTCTATTTCCATTTTTTTGCACCCTAATGACATTTGCTAGTGTTGGTCATATTTTCAAATTTTGAAAATAGAAATCAAAGCTTTAAGAAAATAGCTAACTTGCCTGAAATCACAGAGATCGAAATCTAGAACCATCCTGTGACAAATAGTCTAGAGTCTGTAATATTCCAATGTAGCCAATCATATCAGGGACCATTTAATATAGTAAGAAACCAGTCAGCTGCATTGAGTCAATCCCCAAGGGAGCCATTAAAAGCAGATGAATCAGAGCAGTATGGCTGCTAATCTTGTGCTCATCCAAATTATACGTGAACAGCCTCAGATTTGGGCTGAGAAAAACCTAAATGCAGTCTCTTCTTAGATATTGAACACAAACTGATTGGCACATTTCAAAAGGGACTTCAGTTGGATGCACTGAACAAATCTTATCAAGAACTTCCCGGTTCCTCTCAGACACATTTAAAGACATCATCAGCCATTTCTGTTTTTGACCAATAGGAAGATGATGTAAAGAATTTACAGAGATTCAGTCTGTTTCTTCCGTTTGTTTTATGTGTAGAGGGAGGCCTGAGTTTGTCAAAAATGAAATGCAACTGCAAAATGTTTTGCTTTGGTGGAATACTTTTTACCCATGTTTTTTTGGCCTAGACTTCATTAAGTCTCCTTGGATCAATCTTCTCTCAGCTAACAACTGTAAATCATGGAAATAAGACGATTAAAGGGATAATTGTTTCCTGGTTGGATGAATATCTATTTGAAGACATTGTAGTGTGCAATGAGAAGTATTCTTATCAGCAAGGATAATGCTAGATTTCTTTTTAAATAATTTCAGGGCAGAAAAGTTGAGTTTACCTTTATTAAGAGTTGGAGATATTGGAGCAGCACTTAGCAAAGTATATTCCTAAGGCATGTGCAAAACTTGAAAGCATAAATATACCATTGAATAATTAAGGACCCAATGTTGTTAAAAATTATTTATGCCAGCCCTGGCCAGTGTTTCTCAGAAGTAAGAGCATTGGTCTGCATACCAAAGGGTCAAAGGTTTGATTCTTGGTCAAGGGCACATATCTGGTTTGCAGGTTTGATCCCTGGCCCTGGATGGGACACATTCGGGAGGCAACCAATCCATGTGTCTCCCTACACTGATGTTTCTCTCTTTCCCTCCCTCCCATCCTCCTTTCCAGTCTCTCTAAAAATCAATGGAAAAATATCTTTGGGTGAGAATTAACAACAACAATTACTTATGCAAAATTCCTATAAATTTCCAATCATCTGAAGAAGTGCATAGAATTAAGTTTGACTTAAGTCTGTGGTTCTCATTTTTGACCACTCAGAAGCTTACAATATTGATAAAAGGGAAACAAATTTAGAGATTTTTAAGGCCCAGCACTTGGCAATTATTTAAGCATGGAAAATCTAAAAGTAACTTTGAATTCAAATTTGCAATAAAATATTTTATTTTATCAATAATGTCTCAATAATGTTTTTTTTAAGGGACAGACATGGAATGTGTATTAATTTTTGACAAGTGATAATGTTTTCCACTTTTGAAACAGTTTTGTGTTCCAATGTTGTAGAAGCAAATTAACATCTTAGTTTCCACATCTAGTTTAGAGTTCACCAGCACTGGAATGTGAAAAAAGGGAGAAGACAATAAATTCTGTCAATTACCTGTTTTGAACCTGTTTTGAATTACCTGTTTTTAACTATATTTTCATGTAGTTATCATTCCAGTTTAGCTGATGAAGACTCTGATGCCATTGAAATAAGGAACTCATGTAAATTTCCCCAGTGACATAGTGTGAAAGAGCTAGGGTTTGTGTAGGATCAGAATTTGGGTTAACACACACTGCTGGAGAGTACTGAAGTTGAATTTCTAGAGCTACACTTTTATTTTTGGCCCATCCAACTTCAACCAGAATTTACTGGACAAGTATTTTGTGCAAAGTGCTATGTTCTCACAGTTTACAACTGAGTAGGTGAAAGGGTCATTGGGGAAATAACTTGTACAGCAAAACAGTTCTTGCCCCCTCAGTTTGGATTATGCCCCACATAGCACCCACACAAATCTGGATGGTTTGGGTTACAATGTAGTAAGTGAACAAACCCAAAATCTCGGAGACTTAGCACATTGAATGTTGATTTCCTGGCCATGCTTCACATATATCACAGGTCAGCTGAGAGCCCTGCTCTGCATCGTCCTCCCTTCAGGACCCAGGTCTCTAGATCAGACATCTGGGGAATGATGTCAGTTACTATGGAAAGGATTACACAAGAGCATGGTAACTTGTACCCTGGTTCCTACAGATTTTGCCCAGAGGCGATGCACATCACCTCCACTCCATATTGTTGGTCAAAATAAGTCGTGCAGCCACAGCAAACTTTAACAGGGTAGGGTGTGTCCTTTCTCATGTGCTTGGGAGAAGAAACAGAAGTGTTTTTTGACAATACTGACGACCATAGCCTCTGTTTTTCCTCTAGCATTGGACTCATTCACTTTTAGTGTTACTGTTCTTTAACAGAAATCCCATGATGGTCATGTTTCTTATAGTGTGTCCAACACCTATCATAGTGTTTGGCATATACACTATTTGTTGAATTAAAGACACATTCTTTTTAAAAATATTTTTTATTGATTTCAGAAAGAGGAAGGGAGAGATAGAAACATCAATGAAGAGAGAGAATCATAGATCGGCTGCCTTCTGCATGCCCCTTACTGGGGATCGAGCCTGAAATCCGGACATTTACCCTGACCAGGAATTAAACTGTGACCTCCTGGTTCATGGGTCAATACTCAACTACTGAGCACACTGGCCAACTTAATGACACATTCATCATAATTAGAATTTTGGAGTTTATAGTTAGCTGGGAAATCACAATATTCTCTAATTTCTGGATTAAAATCTCAAAAGAAAAAACAAAAAACACATTGGGCAATTTCAACTTATATTGCCAAAAGGGATATTTCAGGAAAAAAATTAACAAAAGATTCTGATGCTATATAGAGCCTGAGTTAAACCTCGGAAAATGTCCACTCATCTTTCATGACATGATGGCTTGAATTTCCTACTCGTCTATTTGTGGTGCACCAACCATGTAGAAAAAGACTTAATCCAAGACACGTTTTCATCAATTACGAGTGCTCTAACAACATTCTATCTCAGGAAGCTTCAGAGCTTTCTCAAGTGTGATTTACTTTCCCTTTTCATCTCAAGATGAAATACAGATCAGTACAGACCATATCAAACTTTTTCTGTAAAACCATTAACTATCTCACCCTTTTCCCACAAAAAGAATCCCATTGTTGTGTGAATTTTGGAATTTAGTTGCTTGTTTTTCAAACCTCAGTCTCCAAAGATAGTACTTAGGATAGATTTTAGTACTATACAACTTCTCCAATATTTTAAAAAAACTTGTAAAATTGGCACATTAACCTGAGACAAAGTTAAACATGCTAATAAAAAGGCCACGCTCCTTTGCTTTGAACTGGAATCATATTAACATCCTCATGAACCTAGTTACTAAGTTATACATGAGACTGAATTTTTTAATATTAAATTCTTATAAATTTCAGATTGTTTGGAAGACACATGTGTTTAAAAATTGGGCTTGGTGATAGTTTTATATGTGATAGATGGATAGTGCTACTGTGAGGCTACTTCCAGTGGACTTACAGGGAAGGGAGTGCTTGCCAGGCGGGGATGAGATGCTCTAGATCCTGTCCCATTTGAAGTCTCTGCAGACATCCCCCCCACCCCAGAGCCATATTTGTTGGGTGGGGATGTGCGGTGTAACCCAATGCTCTTGACCACAGGTTATTGAAGAATGAGTGGGAGAAGGAGAAAGAGAGAAGGAGGAGGAGAATGAGAAGAGCAGACAAGAGGAGGGGGGAGATCTTTGGGCTCTGGAGCTGTCCAATTCCTTAGCCCAGATTCTTTATTATTTTTTTTTTTACAAATGTTCTTTTGATAAACTGTTTATTTTTCTGAGGCAATTTGACCAAGACTGTGTTATTTTTCTAACAAAAAATGACCTTGTTAGAGTAACTTCCTATAAACAGTGAACTCTCCTGTAGCACCTACAGTAGAACTGATATGCATGAAGCATTTTAGGAAACACATCCTGTAGACAGTTGTTTCTGGATTCCCATTTTTGTTTCCTCGCTTTCTGGCCCGCCCCTATGGTGCTCCTCTTGTCACTCGTGTAACAGTGGGAATTGATATAAACCGCGTCTTCTTTAGACATATTCAGGGACTCTAAAAAGAAAGTGAAATAAAACCCCAAACCCAAAAATATTAACAAACTTCCTGCCCCCAAACAACTGACTTTGCTAGACTTAAAATGAATATTACATCGTATTTTGAGGACTACTAGCACTATCTGCTGGTCTTCATTTTCTCCATGCAGTTTTGCTTTTGTATTAGTGAGGTTTAAGAAACTTTTATCCACTTAAAAATAGGCAAAGACGTTAGTAATTGCGAACATGCGGAGGCCTTACTGTGTGGCAGGTGCTGTGTATCAGAACTCCCATTAGGACACTGAGGCTACGTCACAGGAAGGATGTGCAGCCAGTGAGTGTGGGGCTTGCTTTCGAAGCCAGGCAGTCTGACTTCAGGGCCCAGGTATACCTGTCTGCTTCTAAAGGTCTTTAGAGAATGCTAGGGCTCACACTTTGACTAGATTATTTTTGCATATTTTAACCTTCTACACACCCCTCTGAGGAGCTGATAGGTGTATAAAATAGCCTTCTCACTTCCATTTCCTTTCCGCATGACGCAGTCTTCACATATTACTTGCAGAATTTTAACCCTGATTTTTAAGATAAGACAAGCTCAGCTAGTGTTAATAAAACATGTTGTCTTTTTCTCTATTTAATCCACAGTTCCAGGAACTACAGTATTGCTTCATTAAATTCCCACTTAAGAGCCCAGCATGAATAAATAATTCAGAGTCCGCTGTACTTGGGGAGAATCTTGGATAAATATACTCACCAGAGTAGTCACAGCCCCTTCGCAACAGGCCTTCTGCTCAAGGCTTACATCCATCTTGTGTTTTTAAATTCTTCCATCGGGATCACATTTTTATTCCATACTGTTGGTAAGCAGTGGCCCTTGTTCATAATATGGATTATATGTAAGGATTAGTGATTATTAGGAAATGTCTAAATCATTGCTTTCACACCTGTTGGAGTGGAACAGAGAGTGAAGGTTAAATTTTTCCAGCTTTATCGAGGTATAATTTACAAATAAAATTGCATATATTTAAGGTTGTACTGGTAGCTTGACATACATATACATTCTGAAATGATTGCTACAATGGAGCTAGTTAGCACATCATCACCCCACATAGTTACCATCTTTTGTGTGTTGTGCCTGTTAAGAATATTTGAGATCCACTCTCTCAGCAGACATCAAGTATACAAAAAGTATTAATAGCAGTAGATGAAGGTTAATTGCTTGAATAAATGGTCTGACTGCCCAAAGGAACTGCCCACAATTCTTCCTTCACTTTGAAACTTTAAATGCAAGACAAAGGCTTCATAACTCATTAAGTCTCAGTAACTGGCCGTTTACAAGTCACTGGGAATGAACTTAAACGATCTCTGTAGAACCAGGACCTATTATGTATGCATCCCTGGGCTATGAATACAAAAGATAAAGGGATGTTTAAGCATCAGTCTTTGTCTACTCTTTTTATGTAAGGGATTTCTTGGTCTTTTAAAAAATATGATTACTTGCCTACATCTCATCTTGGAGTTGTAAACAGCAACACAGAACCCAGTCAGTGAATTTTATCTGTTTGTTCAGAAAACTGACTGAGTGCCCGAATGGGGAGCCAGAGCCTGAGCTCTGGGCTAGTAAATACCACGATAACATCACCACTCTGGGACCTCAAATTCTCCAAGCCCCAGCCTTGTACCTTACAAAACGGTGTCCTATTAGGACCAATTTAGGGTAGTTTTGAGGATTGAATGAGATAATGTACCTAAAGCCTTGATAAAGAGAAGAGATTTATGATTTGATATTTACTCAATACAACCTAACCGTTTATAATGTTGGTGTCTAGAACATATTGAATGGTTAATAGAAATGTGGGCAAGAATTTATAGGTGTTCAGAGCTTGTGTTAAGATCTGTGTGGAAATAAAATGCATAAAAAGTAGTCCTTGCCTTTTAGACACTTTTGCAGTGAGTGACAAAGGTCAATGTGGATGTGGAGAGAGACAAACAGACAGGATAAAACACTGTATGAATTTATAAAAGCAGAGCCAGTTTATATCTAGGGGAGGCATCAGGGAAATCTTACGAAGGAGGTGGCTTTGAATGGAAACATGAAATATTAGACAGCGTTTGTATTTGTGGAGCTATTATGATATTGGCGATAAAGCTCTGAGAGAATAAAGTCATTTTCCCCAGGGCTCTTCCTCAGCAAAGGTGTGTAGTAGTGACGTGAGAGTTGCATGCATTCCTCTTTTGAATGTGAGTAGTTGTAGTAACCGCACAGCACCTAGGGAGTGTAGGACTCCTTTGGACTTGTTAGGAAAACTAAACCTATCCTGGGTTTAAACATTTTAGAAGTCCCTTCTTTTAAATTATCTAGTTATTCAAACAATTTTAGAAAATTGATGGTTTAGCTTTGAAATAATTTTAGAAAATTATTTCTGGTATATATAATATACACATATAACATAACACACAACACATAACGCGTAACACGTAACACATTACATATTATATATATATGGAGAGAGAGAGAGAGAGAGAGAGAGAGAGAGAGAGAGAGAGAGAGAGGAGGAGAGAGAGAGAGAGAGAGAGAGAGAGAGAGAGAGAGAGAGATTCGGAAGAGTACACTGACCTTGTTCACAGTCTTGGCTATATTTAAACATCTTCGTTTCTTTTTCACCTTCTTGGGCTTATGAAACATAAGCCTTTTCTTGCGGCAGAGACAGAAATTGTAACAAGCGCCTTCACCTGAGATGCAATTAAATGGGAGGTTCAGTTTAATCATGTGGCCTGTGCTGTGATTTATCTGCATCAGGCTTAATCATTAGAACCTTTTTAAAAACCAGCATTCTATTTGAGGTCAATCTCCATGCTTGTCACAGGCTCTAAAGTGGCCATTAGTGCCTTACTCTGGACTTCCAAATGGTATTGGGGACAGAAACAATTTATTGAGCGCATTTTCTATGTTAACCAGTGTGCTAAGTGGATTATTTCAATGCCGTTCTCAGTAATTCTGTGAGGTATCATCCTTTCCTCACTGATGAAGCCCAGTCAGGCTTGGGCTAAGTAGTAAATTGTGCAAGTGGCATACCCAACAACCAGGGAGGCAGGATGGAAATGCAGCTCTGATTTTAAAGACTGTTTTTTTTTACTACTATGTCTCCCCAGTTGACTGTGGAGAAATTACTCTGGAAAAAATTACATGTACATGCATACATATGCATTTTGCATAAGGTATGTAAGGTTTTCTTTATTTGCATTGCTTTATAATCTAGTTGGTACTCATTAAGGGATTAAAAAGAAAAGCAAGATGTTCCCTTCTTAGATTGAGTTTTAAGAATCTAGACCATGCAGATACATTTTTGCTAATTTTCAAATCGGAATGTATTGTGAGAATTTTGGAAATAGAAGCTCCTCTCTGTTTTTGGAGGAATGCAACTGATATAGAGATAACTGATGGTGACTTAGCCAGTAAGTAAAATCAACAAAACCATTGGACCATTGATGCTATTTATCAAAATGTGTTCAGTAATTATCTTTTGCTTTATCTTCATGTTGTGTTCAGTTCCTGGCATCTCGCTTCCCTTGAGGGGCCACATAGTGTGACAGGAAGGGTATGTCTTCCAATAACCACATATCCAGGATAGAGCCCCTGGCGGTGATGTTAACTTCAGCAAATTATTGAACCTCTCGATGTACCAGTTTTCTCATTTTTTAAGATAGAGTGAACATAAATACCTTCCAGCGTTATTCTAAAACTGAAGATGATGATGCATATGAAGTGCTTAGCAAAATATTATTTTCTTTTTAACCCTTAAACTTTGTTGCATTATTTATAACAGGTGAATAATATCTACTTTCTAAGTGTGTGTGTGTGTTTGTGTGTGTGTGTGTGTGTGTGTGTGTGTGTGATATGACTAAATATAAATAATATATGTAGAGAGCCTAGCACTTAGTAGAATCTCTGAACTTTGGATCCCCTCTCCTCCCATTAATTCACATTAAAATCACATTTCAGTCACCTTTATTTTATTTTGCTTATTGGTGTGTGTATCACTTTATTGTGCAACACAATGTGATTGACTTGAATGCAATTTGCAGTTCTCGAGTTTTAACTTAAATGGTAAAGGAAGAGAAAAAACCCACGCAAAATGCAATCTCAACAAGAAAAGAATGAGCTGCTTTTCAGGCAAAGAGATGATGAACTTAAAATGTAGGTTCCTTTCCAATATTTCAGGGAAACACTCTACATACAGTTCTGGGAATGTAGCCAAAATGAGAAAGTCAAGAGTTATATCCAACAGATATTATGAGAGGGTAAGAGGAGTCACAGATATCCAATTACTTCTATAATAAGAGTACAACATCCCACACCTTTCTATCCACATCTTTGTTTTAGAAGAAAAGGCAAGGGGTGGAGGTTATGTAGTGAACCTTTAAAGCTTATTTGAAAAACTTCTATCTTTTCCTCTCATTCTCTCCTATTATTATAGAGTAGGTTTAAGCTAAAATGCAAAGAGAGCACCTGCATAGAACATTATTCTTACAAAATTCTTTGGAAACAGATTTAATAATGTATATCTATCCATTCAATATGTTTTTTTTGAACACCTACTATGTGCCAGGTACTGTGATAGATGCTGAGAATTCAGTCAGGGAATTGGAGGAAATTTGCTTCATGCTCATACATCAGATCTACCTGTATGGGTGTATTTGCATACAACCACTCTCCCTTCTCTCCTTTGCAGTGAAAACCTGCCCCAGCTCCCACCCAGGGCCTATTCCTTCCCTCAGATAGTGTGTCCCACCCCCATTCTCCTGCTATGGGACTTCACTCTTGTCATTGACCCCAATCAATTTTCTTCCCTTTTTGTAAACATCCTTATCTTTTTAATATAGTGGCATCCCCCTTACAAAATATACCCCCATGAGCTTACATCATCCCCTATTTCTCTAAAGCTTCTTATAGCAAACTTCCTTCAAAGATTTGTCTAGACTCCACTTCCTTCCCTTCCAAGCTTTCGTCCAGACTGCTCCCTTAAAACATTCATCCCCGTGTTTCCACAGAACTGCCCAAGGTGGTCAGTCCCTGTCATATTGCCATACTCACACTTTGTTCTCAATTCTCACATTTGTTAACAAGCTTCAGCAGTAGACCTTGGTTTTCAGGGCACTGTGTTCTGGTTTCCTCCCATCTCAGAGGTAAGTCCCTGTCGGTCTCCTCTGCTATTCCCTCTTCATCTTCCCCAGCACTGAACGCTGGTGCTGTGGAGTCGGTCCTCAGACCTTTACTGTGTTTTCTTCTTCAGTGAATCCATCTACTCCAATGATTTTAAATGCCATCTATATTCTAGCAACTTCCAAATGTATATCTTCAGCCTCAAAACTCCTTAACTCCTTAAGCCAACTGTTTACTTGACATTTCCACAGCTGGAAATTTACTCATCTCAAACTGAACTCTTCACTTCTGCCTTTCGAATTTCTTTCTCGCCAAATATTTCTTATTTTGATCAGTGGAACTCTAGTCGTCAAACTGTTCTTTCCAAAAAGTTTGGAGTCATCCTTGAAAACTTTCATTCTGCTATCCTCATCCAGTCTCTCAGCCAATCCAACCATCTTTACTTTCAAAATATAGACAGAATATGACCTATATCCCTCACCTTTATAGCAATCACTGTATTCTATCATGCTATATTCTCTTAAATCACTGTACACCATCATGCTCTTCACTTAAACTACTGCAATCATCTCTTATCTGTTCTCCCTTGAGCAACCCGTTCCAGCCTATTCTCCATACCACAGGCAACAGCAGTCCCTTTAAAGCATGTCAGATCCTGACACTGCTCAAAACTCTTAAATCTTGTTCCCATCTCACCCAGAATAAAATTGCCATTCCAACATAGCCTTCATAGTGCTCCATAATGATTCCAATCTCATCTCTCCCTCCTCTCCTCCCTTTCACTCTGCCCTAGCTACCATGCCTGCTTGCTGTTCTCTGAACACACTGTTGCCTCCACCCGAATGCTCTTCCTCTTCTTGTCATCATGGGCCCACTTCTGAGGAAGATTTACCAAATTACTTCTGATATTACAGACCTCACCTGCCCCCTGCCTTCTCACTGCCGCGGCCCAGGAGCACTCTTTGTGCCCTCATATTGCTACATTCTTCACGATACAACCTACCTTTGTCTTTTTCCTTTTTCCCCCCTGTTGGTCTATTTCCCACCATGCCAATTTATTGCTGCATCCCAGTACCTACAAACAATGCCTGGCACCTAGGATGTGTTAAGAAAATATTTCTGGGTGTGGAGGAATGCTAATATGGTTTCTGCCCTCACAGAATTCACATTATAGCGGGTGCTAAAGACAAATACAAGTAAGCAGACAAACAACTAAAAGAGCGTGCACATTGTGAGAAGTAATTTTGATAAGTATTTTAAAAGCCACGCTCAAGGCATTGATATGGAGGTTAATAGGGAAAATTACATTTAGATTGATTGGTTGAGGAGGCTTTTCGGAGGAGGCGTCAATTCAGGATGGAGAAAAGTTAACCATTAAAGGGAGAGCACTCCATTTCTTGCAAATGCAGGAATGTGTAATTACAGGCATTTGATCGACAACCTTCTCATAGCAACGTGCACACACCTCTCAGTTTAAATAAATGTTTGCAGGAACGGAAGAGCAAAGACCACATTTTTAGTCAGCTAGTGGAGAGTAGGAGGAAAGAAAACTTTATCTGGACCTCAGTGAGATGACTGCATGCATGAAAAGAACTTCCGCCTTGGGAAGCAGGCGGTTATGAATCCAGGCTTGTCTCAGAGTGATTTTGCCAGTCTCCATGATTTATGTCTCATTGAAAAGGAAAATCTGTCTGAAATTTAGGTTAGAAGTAGAATTAAAACCCTTCATTCCAACCTCATCTGGCATCAAGATACTAACAGACCTTTATTAACAACACCATTGAGCTTAGGAATTAACTAGCTAAAAGGAGCAGCATCCGTGGTGATTTTAATGGTAGCCACAATTTATTGAGCACCTAGTGTGAGTCTGACAACCTAAAAAGAACTTCAGCTACGGTACCTCATTCATTTATACATCTACTGTCTTTCCCTTTTTTGCATAATGATTGTATTTCTCTCTGAGCTTTCCTTTCCTTACCTGGTGGTTTAATATAATGGACACAAAATAATCTGAACCAGGCTTCTCCTCAGGGATTTGCTCCCTGGCGGGCTTTCGGTCAAGGCTGACACCTTTCTTTCACTCCCTTTCTCCTCCTTTCATTCCTTCCTGCCTCCCTGGCTCGATGGCATTATCGCCCTGCATCTCGTTCAGTTTCCCTGTCCACACGTCACCCTTCCTCGCACACTTCAAATGTGATCCTTGGCACCCTGCACCAGAGCGCATCTCTTTCCTTCCGCCGGGCGCCACTCTCCCAGCTGCACGCCGTCCTGCAGCTGGTCTCCCCTTGGTGTTAGTGCCCAGCTCCATGTCCACGGGCAGCTTTGTCAATGGCCTTGTGGTGCCAGCCTCCTGCTGCTGCCTGTGGCACCCCAGGGAGAGGCCGGGAACTATTCCCAGCTCCCTCCTCTACTGCCAGGCTTGCCAACGTTTCCTTCAGGCCAGCCAGGTCTCTACTTAAGAGCTACAGATGGTCTTTACCCCCCACAACCTCTGTCCTTTCTGAACCACCAACCAGCCAAGCCATGCAGGGAAATTAAGCTGTAAAACGCCTGTGAAGAACCTAGTTCGTGTTTCAGCATTGTACTAGCAGCTATGAAAGGCAAGCACAAGTTTTTACAAAATATATTGTTCTGTAGGGTTTACTTTGTGTCCCCAAATCCAAAAATCTCTTTTCACGCTGTCTCTGTGCTGGTTCATATTATCTTTAAGAGGAGTTAGTAGTGTAATTGGTGAGCATTGAATTTCGCCTGGTCCACTCAGCCTCAGGGCATGAGTACGATAGGACAGCAGATGAGAGAGCTTTGGAGTCAGAGAGACTGAGGGCTGAAGCCCAGCACCATCATAAATGAGCTGTGCTATCTTGAGAAGCTACTTAAATATTTCTAGCCTGGTTTTTTCATCTATGAAAAGGGAGAGAGGGATTCCTACTTTGTAATGCTGTTATAGGGATTAATTGAGGCATTCGATATGTAGTGTGAGTCAATCTAGTCATAAAACCAGGGCTGGTGGAAAACAAAATTTCTTTGTTTTCTTTAACTCATAATTTCTGACTGAATGCTTGCTTCTTCTGCTGGGCTAGCAGAGATACCAAGATAAAAGCTCCATTTAATTTGTACCTGCGATTTTACTCCCACGCTCCTTGGGAAATAATATCCAGTGTTGGAGGATAGTATATGGTGGTAAGATTTTGGCTGTTAGATCTTGGTGAGAGTCTTAGAGTCTTCCCCAAGGTCATAGGTTAAGGGGTTGGCCTTGGAGACGTCTCCGCATCAGTGTGGGGCCTTCAGATCCTGAGACTCTCAGAGGCGCTTTAATCCCCCCTCCATTTCCCAGCCGTAGTACAGAGTCCTGGCCATAATCCAGGTGCCACTTTCTCCAGTCCTATTGCCTTTGTTGCTGAAAAACAGAGGGTAGGTTTTCTCTGCTCTCAGGACCCATAGAATTTTCTCTCTTCCTTTGTTTCTTCTTCAAGCCAAACAAAATATTTTATTAATAAAGATTTGAGGAGTACCCTGTTTCTACTAGACATGAGTCTATAAATACAAATACCCTTTCCCATATTACTCTCAGAAGCATCTAGCAAATTCTGAACACAAATTACTCTTCCCCAAAACTTCTTAGAAGAAAACAAACAGGAATCTGTCCTTAGCCTTGAATGAAGGTTGGGAGGAGTGGGCATTAAAGGGGCAAACTCTGGGAAAAGCAAACACCTAAATTAATACCTTAAATTACTATTCCATATCATGTGTAAAAGCATCATCCCAATGACTCATCAAAAGCTGTTCAAGAAGTTGGAGTGATTGCTGACCTTAGACTTGTCACGGAAAATGACCTTCCTAGCATCTCTCTTCTGGAATGTCTTGATTCCGGGCAATCATTTGAGAGATGACTGCCCTGAGATCAGAAGAGAAGTCTGTGACTATGGAACAAACGTATTTGGTACAAGGGGATAGAGGGCTGGAGTGGGATCCAACTCAACATTTAGGTCTGTGTGCCACAGAGTCCCCCCACCACTGAGACACTCACAAGAGTACTTTCTCAGAGAAACATAAGCCAACCATATACACCTGCTGGTATACTTTTGCTTGCTAAATTAGCTTGTGAACGAATGCTACTGAGGATGGCATTTTCTTTTGTGGGCAGGCTAAGGGTGATGTCTAGAAGAATAAAGATATCAGGAGCCCGATAATTACACACGATTGTGGAAAGCAGCAGCCAGAGTTCCGCAGAACACAGAAAGCACACCTGCCTCCTCAGGTGAGTAGTAGCAACTCATGTTTGTGCAGCATTTTCAGGTCCGTAGGTGGTTCTTACCATTTCTACCTTAGAGATGAGCACAATCTTAGGAACTTACCTGAGCTCAAACAGCTAAGAAAAAGCCCAGAACAGTGCTTTATCTTTTTTTAAATATATTTTTATTGATTTCAGAGAGGAAGGGAGGGGGAGAGAGAGATAGAAACATTGATGAGAGAGAATCATTGATCAGCTGCCTCCTGCATACCACACACTGGGGATTGAGCCTGCAACCTGGGCATGTGCCCCAACTGGAAGTGAACCCTGACCTCCTGGTTCACAGGTTGACGGTTTTCTATGATGTTCACTAGTCTTCTCAGATGCATGGAAAAGGCCCCTCAGCCTCTGGTTTTTGATCTGCAATCTTAAGGTTGACAGAAGCTTTAAATGTCGTGTTGACTACTTAAAATGACTCCTTTATGAAACTTCTAACTTTCTGTTATGGGACACTTATTGCTTTAAGGAATTCTAATAATTCAGATAAAAGGCCTTGTTTGATTCTTTAGTTGTTTGATATTTGGATCAATTTGTATACTTGACCATAGCTGTCTGTAGTTTTTTTTCCAATTTGATCTAGAAAATAATCTTAAACTTGCTGTGTGTTATTAGTTATCTTATAGTTTGCATAACACCTTTAAATGAGAATCTGAAAAGGGGAATACAGTGGTGTTGGTTTTCAAAGTGAACCTTGCCACAAGCAAGGCTAGATTCTGACTTTTCTATTCATCTTCCTTCCATTAAGTTCCCCAAAGACCCTTAGAGAATCTCAGAGCAGATTTACCATTTAATTCTCATCAAACATCTTGACCCTACACTGAATCAAGTAGGACAACTGCTCGTCCACTTTGCTTGGGGCGATGGGCGCAGGATGCAGTGTGATGATATTTATTGAGTTGTACACTTGAAACCTGTATGGTTTAATGAACCAATGTTACCCCATGCATTCAATAAAAAATATAAAAAATAAAAAAAAATAAATGCACAGACTAAAAATAATTCAGTAACTGAAGATGGTATTCTGGGTTAACCACAGACACATTTTTAAAATATATTGTTATTAATTTCAGAGAGGAAGGGAGAGAGAGAGAGATAGAAGCATCAACGATGAGAGAGAATCATTGATTGGCTGCCTCCTGCATGCCCCTTCCTGGGGATTGAATCTGAAACCCAGGCATGTGCCCTTGACAGGAATCAAACTTGCGACCCTTCAGTCCACAGGCTGACGCTCTATCCACTGAGCTAAACCAGCTAGGGCCAGGCATATTTTTTAATTCTAAAAAATGCCCTGGAAAAGCAATGAAGCAACACAGATTTTCATGTCTCGAATGATTAGTAACCTTATGATGAAACCTTTTGCCAACCCTGGGACAGAGCACTGTACCTAACAAGTCGTCTTTAAACTGGACTCAGAAAATGTAGTTTGCTCTTCTACCGCTAACTGACACCAATAATTTAATTCCTAAGGGGTGATAAAGTGAAATGATAAAGCTACTCTGTTAGTGAAAGGTACCCAGTATCTTTACTTTCTTACAACCCGGTCCTGCCTTTGACCTTTGCACTTGGGGTTTGAAACTTTTACTCTTCCTGCTGACTTAGTCCTGTCCCTCCATCTCCTCCTGCTCCAGATCAGCTGAGGGAGCATAAGGCACATTAGCACCCGTGCCTGGGGTCCTGCTGCTGATTCTGGCTATTGGGTCCTCAGTCCACCTGCCCTGAGGACGGGCATGAGAAAGATCTCACTCACAGATACAGCTCTGTGAGCGGAATTAGGTTTAAGATGCCTCACCTTCAGCCAGTACTCTCTTTGGAAAAACAGACCTGATGGAAATCCCCATGTCGGATCATTTCTAAAAGGGGAAAGGTTGGACAGCACAAGCTAAGATAGTGCTGGAAGGAAAGCATTTCCTGAAACAGTAGCACAGGCCAAGTGAGGTTATTTGATTTTTATTATTATTATTATTATTATTATTATTATTATTATTATATTTAATCCTCACCTGAGGATATTTTCCCATTGATTTTTAGAAAGAGTGGAAGAGAGAAAGAGAGAAATATCAATGTGAGAGAAACCATCCATTGGTTACCTCCTGCACGGGCCCTGACCAGGGCCTGGGCTGGGGAGGAGCCTGCAACTGAGGTACGTGCCCTTGACTGGAATTGAACCCAGGACCCTTTTGTCTGCAGGCTGACGCTCTATCCACTGAGCAAAACTATCTAGGCTCTGGTGAGGTTATTTTAAATGCATAGACTGCTTTTCCTGAATTAAATCAAATGCCTTGATACATGAGTCTTCTCAATATTGTATCAGGTGATATAGGCCTTGCTTCATTTTATTTTTTTGCTACTTCCAGTTGGTTTCTTTTGCTGAATTGTAACTGTAATCTGATCACATTTGCTGCAGAATTATTGAGGTTATACAATGTTATACTCACCCTCTGTGTAGTTAATAGCTTGTTTATTTACCAGTGAGTCTCAAGTTAGAACACATTTATGTCTAGTATTGAGAAACAAACCAAGAATGGGAGTGGGGGGAGAGGGGAAATGCTAGTTATTCTCATACTAGAGGCCCAGTGCATGATTTAATCATGCACCTGGTGCCCCAGGCCTTCCGAAAGCCTCCGGCGCGGCGGAGGCTTTCGAAAGGCCTTGCGCCAGAGCAGACAGCCGGCCGGGTCCCCCGCTTTGGCCTTTGATCGCGGGGGACCCGGCCGGCTGTCCGCTGGTGCCCCAGGCCTTCCGAAAGCCTCCGGTGCTGCGGAGGCTTTCGAAAGGCCTTGTGCCGGAGCAGACAGCCGGCCGGGTCCCCCACTTTGGCCTTTGATCGTGGGGGACCCGGCCGGCTGTCCGCTGGTGCCCCAGGCCTTCCGAAAGCCTCCGGCAGCCATGGCTCAGCGTCCTGCTGGCCCAATCAGCTACCCCGGCCACCCTGAGTCCCGCCCCCTGCGCCTCCTGCTGGCCCAATCGTGGGCGTAGCGGAGTGATGGTAATTTACATATTACCATTTTATTATGTAGGATTCTTTAACAACAGAAACAGTTCCCATGCAGGAGTCACACCACATAGATACATTTATCTAAGCACCTACTCAATACATTAAAAAAAAAACCATAAATAGTCAACACAATGAAAACTGTACTTGTTCATGCACTGTGACATAATAATAACGAGGAGTCAGGCTGTTTGGTTTTATAATTTATGAAATCCTACTAGTCAATTTATAGAACTGTAATTATTACTTGTTCTTCAGCTAAAATTTTTCCTATATTACTTTATGAAGCATTTTTGCTTTTCATCTAAAAAAGTTGTACTGTCTTACAAGGATTTCTATCATTATGAAAATCCTGACATAGAAGAAAATTTGAGAGACCATCAGTCTGTCCTTTTTCTTGTTTTATATCACACCCAAACCTTCAGGGATGCTTTGATTATACAGCACGTTGTTTTTGTTTTCAACTCACATGTAATTTAATTGCCAATCCGTTATCCTCGGAGGCACCGTATCTTTCTATTTGCTGTCTTGGATCAAGACATAGTGTACCCCCTTAGAATGACACAGTTAATATTAACCTCTGGTGAAGGCTGAGGGCTGCTTGTATTTAAATAATCCTGGGTACTTATTAAAATATAGAGTCCCTGAGCCTAGAAACATGCATTTTAATAATCACAGCAGAAAATGTTAATGAACATTTGAAGGTCCACAAGTTAAAACTATTTGTACGTAACCCCAGAGGTACACCACATATTGTAGTGCATACATTGTCACTTCACTGAGTCATTAACTGGAATGAGGGAGCCTGGATTTAGGGAGTGGTCCTTAGCCAGTGAGGGAGGGAATGTGGCTACTCTGCGTCTCAGAGCGGTCCTTTCTCTCTGCACATGAACTCTGGAGAAGTCTTGCTCTACTGCATTATGTGGTCAAGTTACAGGCTCTCCTAATGTTGGAGACTTCTCAGGACCATCAAGATATAAAGATTCAGCCCGAGCCGGTTTGGCTCAGTGGATAGAGCGTCAGCCTGAGGACTCAAGGGTCTCGGGTTCGATTCCGGTCAAGGGCACGTACGCTGGTTGCGGGCACATCCCCAGTGGGGGGTGTGCAGGAGGCAGCTGGTCGATGTTTCTCTCTCATCGATGTTTCTAACTCTCTATCTCTCTCCCTTCCTCTCTGTAAAAAAATCAATAATATATATTTAAAAAAAAAAAGATATAAAGATTCAGCCCGAGCCGGTTTGGCTCAGTGGATAGAGCACTGGCCTGCTGACCAAAGGGTCCTGGATTCGATTCTGGTCAAGGGCACGTACCTGGTCTGGGCACGAGCAAGAGGTGGATGTGTTTCTCTCATACCGATGTTTCTCTATCTTTCCCTCTCTCTTTTACTCCCCCTAAAATTCAATGGAAAAATATCCTCAGGTGAGGATTAACAAAACAAAACAAAACAAAAAACAAAAAAGATATCAAGGTTCTGCTATATTTATTTATCTATGATATATTTTTATTGAATTTATGTGGGGTTACATTGGTTAATAAAATAGGTTTCAGCTGTACAATTCTATAATATATCATCTTTATATTGTATTGTGTGTTCACTGCCCATAGTCTAATCTCCTTCCATCACCATTTATTACTCCGTTACCCTCTTGCACCTGCCCCACCTTCCTATACTAGATTCTTACCCAAACTTAAAATACCTTTAAAAGTTATGTTTTGGCTAATTTTTTTCCTGGTTTCTCACTAAGAATCTGCCAACATCTACAGAGAATGCAATGTCTGTGGGGCATGGTTACCTGCACATACAGAAAGGTTGACACCTATCTACACTAATAAAAGAGTAAGATGCAAATTGACCATACCTTCACGACACCCACCAGCCAATCAGGAGTGAGTATTCAAATTAACCCAACAAAGATGGCGGGTTAATTTGCATACATAGGCGCCGAGCGGTCAAGGATGCAGGCATTCTGCACCTTCCCAGCTGCTCCAGGCCTCTGGGCAGCGTGGGAAGGTGGGAAGGCGGAAAGGTGGCTCTGGCTGGAGTGAAGGCGGTGCTGACAGCCAGGGGAAGGAAGGCCCATTCTTGCATGAATCTTTGTGCATCGGGCCTCTAGTGATTTCATAATGAACTAGAGGCCCTGTGCATGAAATTCATGCACTTGGGGGTGGGGGGGTACCTCAGCCCCACCTGCGCCCTCTCACATTTCGGGATCCCTCGCTCCTTACTGCCTGCCTGCTTGGGGCTCCCTACCACTCGGCTTGCTGCTCCTTAGCGCTGTGGTGGAGGCGGGAGAAGCTCCTACCACTGCCACTGCACTCACCAGCAGTGAGCCTGGCTTCTGGCTGAGTGGCGCTCCCCCTGTGGGACCGCACTGACCACCAGGGGGCAGCTCCTGCACTGAGCGTCTGCCCCCTGGTGGTCAGTGCGTGTCATAGCGACCGGTCATTCTGCCCTTTGGTCAATTTGCATATAAGCCTTTTATTATATAGGATTATTATTCCACATGGAAGCCAATGACACCTTTGCATTATTTGGTAATGTCACTTTATTGTTCTCATTCAATGTACTGTCCATTGTGATGCCTAATATTTTTTTTCTTTCTTGCAACTTCCCAATTCTCTGTCTCCAACTGAATGGGTGTATATTCTAAACCATTTTTTTTTACATTAGACTTTTCAAATTCATCTTATTTTGTTATTTCTCGCCCCACAAGTCTAATCTTTCTTTGTCCTTTTATATGATTGCTCTGCTCTTATTGATCCTGATAAGAGTTCTAATTTAGCATGTGCTGTGATTTAAAATTTTCTCTCTTTATGCAGATCATTATTAACTGCTTAAAATAGGACAGATTAATTTTTGCTTCCATAATTTTTCCAACCACTTAAAATTTTGCAAGTCATTGCTACTGTAAGTTTCTAGTCTATTTTATAATTTATCCTATGGAGCATACTTTTATACTAAGCCTACAGAAAACGTGTTAACCTCCCAAGTAAAACTAACTGGTAAATCAGGTCCAGTATATTTCCTTCAGCTCTTAAGTTTAATATACATCTAAGGAAACCAGCTTAGCTTTCTCAGTTAACTTCGTAAAAAAAAAAAAAAGAATGGTTCATTAGTTAATGCAATTTTTTAGGGAGAGTTTTAAAACCCTCTGTGTACATATGCGTGTATATGTGAGTATAATACTTTTATTGATCCCCCTCTAGATGCTAATTGCCATTATCATTCTTGTCCTTTTCAGAAAAGGTCATGTCAACAAATAATAGTCCTTGGAAAATAAAAATAATAATGGTGGATAGGAATGAACTTGCCCCAATACGAGCAACTACTTGACTAGTTCAAAAATAATTGCTGAAATCAGAGACATATATGAAGTCGGACTAGCTATTGCTTCTTTGGAATAAATGAGTGCAGTGCAGGCTGAAAAGCCCAAATGTTCAATGATGAAGAAAATTCTTCTTTTTCATTTATCCTGTACCTGATTAACTGATCGATACAGAAAAGACTCTATTGTCAAATTAATCCAAGCA
Organism: Cnephaeus nilssonii; assembly: GCF_951640355.1. Classification (NCBI taxonomy): domain Eukaryota; kingdom Metazoa; phylum Chordata; class Mammalia; order Chiroptera; family Vespertilionidae; genus Cnephaeus; species Cnephaeus nilssonii. The sequence goes on along the minus strand of NC_137085.1, from coordinate 65,507,199 downwards.
ACATTTAGAGTGCCTACTATGTACAGAGCACTACCCTCGGTCAAGAATAATAACAAATATTGTTCATGTTAAAGATAAACACAGCATCTTACATTTTTCCTCAGCAGATATACCCCCCTTAAAATTATCACATGATAAAATATAAAATATTACTTTGTTTGTTTTTGTTAATCCTCACCTGAGAATATTTTTTCTGTTGCTATTCAGAGAGAGAGTGGAAGGGAGGGAGGGGGAGAGAGAAACATGGATTTGAAAGAGACACACCTACTGGTTGCCTTTCGCATGCACCATGACTAGGGGCAGGGAGCAAACCCACACCCAGGTACATGCCCTAGACCAGGAATCCAATCTGCGTCCCTTCTGTGTGCAGTCCAATGCTTTAATCACTGGGCCAGGGCTATTGATTGTTTTTTGTTTTTTTTAATCTACATTCACTGACTCACTGAACATTTCAATATTGATTCCTTGTTGCTTTTAAAGTGCCTGGAACAACTGTATATTTACTAAATATTAAGTGCATCAGTTCCATATTCTATTGGTCACATGGGTGCCAGCCCTCATTCAGTGTGGGAGGGCCTGTGCAAGTGTGTAATTCAAGGAGGTGAGAACCTTTTGGGCCATTGTAAAAGCTGGTTACCACAAACTGCATCCATATCCTCAGAAATTTACACCATCAAAGTATCCACACATACGATGCCTGCATCTAGCAGAGGAAAACGCAGAGGGGCAGTGTGCTAGGGCCCAGCGTTCTTGTTTTCATATCCTCTCTCGCCCTCCCTCACAGTAAGGATTTCTTGGAAGAACCAGGACATGTGGCAGTCAGAGAATAATGTCAACCTATAGTGATACTTTCACATTTATGGTTACCCTTTCTCTCCCCCTTCTTCTGACCTGAATTTCTTCTGTTGAAAATCTGCTGACAGTGTTATGGGAGCTTCATTGTAGCTTCATTATAACTGTCTTTGTCTTGATGCTGTTAAGATTATCTCTTTGTCATTGACCCTTGCCGTTTTAATTATGATGCATGTTTATATGGGCATCTTTGGGTTCATCTTGTTTGGGACTCTCTGTGCTTGCTAGACTGGAGTGCTGTCCAGGTCTTCCCCTGCATGGGCTTCTCAGATGTACAACAGGTGTTGAAGCATGAGTCAGCTCTGCATCCTGGGCTTGTGCTAGAGTTGCAAGAGAGAAAAGATCACCACATGTATGTATTTCCACATTCCCCCCAAAGACAGAACACAGCCATAGCCCAGGACCCACCACAGGATGTCCTCCCAGTTGCCCATCCAGCAGATGTGTGGTCTGAGGTCAGCCTTTGCTTTTTGCCCAGTCTTCTGGAATGCTCCCTGTGTTTCTGGCATTGACCCCTTCCCATAGGTGCACATGCATCTCCACCCTCAATTCCACGTCCATCTCCCCCACCTCCTCAATCTTGAGCTGTACCTTATTGGGATTTGGGCTCGGGTCCTCGGCCTGGTTGGTTGACCAATGACATGTTGCTACAGGGTGGAGTCAGAAATTTTGAGCTGCCTGTGGAGCCTTAAGTTCACTTTAATGTATGACTCTAGATTGAAACTTAGAATCATACATTTCTCTCTGTCTTGAAAATAAGAGCCAAAAAAAAGATACTCTTTAAATACTGCTTAATTCAGAACCACTAGGGGACAGATGGGCTCCATCCTGCCCAGCTCAGAATAATAGCAGGCTCACCATGGGCTCTGTTTTCTTCTCTGGTCTGTTTTTAACCTATGAGAATAATATATTTATGACATAAGCATAGTATTTGTTTCCTTATGTCAGGTATTACATTTCAGTAATTGGTGGATTTAATTCCATATCCACTCAAAGACTATATGGGAAATGCAAAGAGGAAATATCAAGCAATTTTATTCTACTGGTCGATGTAGCACTGAGCAGTCAGTGTAAGTTCCTGGAGCTTTGTACAGAGTTTAAAAAACTCCACCCTTTTTCTTTGATGAAGACCACATCGTGACATACAGACTCTATCAAAATGTGCTATCCAGACCACCTCCTTCTCTCCACAACATCCTCAGCCTCTTGTGTACTAGCAAGCACCAGAGTTCCAAGGCAAGATACTGGTGTGAATTCCCTGTGCCTCCATGGCTTCACCCATGGGCCCGCTGCCAAATGTTCTCATCTTGCAATCTCACCCACTTAGTCCTCCATTTTCAATGATTAACCTTGAATCCCTCTTCCCAGTCCAAATCCTCCATCTCAAATCATCCCCTGCAAATGGGGAGATGATGGCATTACTTCAAGGAATTTCTAAACCATATCTTCATTACTGAAGTCTCCGAGGGCCGTTAAACCTTTCACACCAGCTCATTTAACTGTTCCTTTTTTGTTCTGAAGAACTGAACGTGTTTAACGTACATGACCTTGTGGAAGGGGCTCGCCCATATATTCATGATCTAAAGCCTTCATGGAGTTTTCTTCCTTAACAAGCTTATAATGGGAGACTGAGATGCCACTTAGCTCCCAGTGTCAGTTTCTTTATGAGTAAATCACGTGGTCTGATCACTAAAGATTCCTGTCAGCCCTAATGAACGCTACCTTCTCTCTTCCCAGGGACTCACTTCACGCATCTCACAGCCACTAGGCAGCCATGAGAAATAGCTAACGGGGTTTTTTAAATGACAGAAACAAACACCAAACCATTAGCTTCACGGACACAGCAAAAAAGAGAACTTGCATGCTTCTAGCGGTGCTTCTTGTTGCAGTTGAAATGCTGGCATCCTGCCTTTTCAGGGAATCATACTAAAGGTTGAGATAAAGGGCTTTTTAAAGAAATCTACGCATCAACAGGATACGTGTCTCGTTAGCCCCAAGTGAAGAGAGGGGGCTCTAAGTGGCTATACAGATGTACAGTATAAGCGTTGTGATAAAACTAATGAAAATGTATTTCCCTTGGTAAGGGTATCCTTGGAAGATATCCTTTTGCCATTTTGGAGGAAGCTAAAAAAGAAAAGCCAAATCAAATCATTTATTTTGTACTTTTTCCCTGTGAGCCTGCAGAAGTCCGCGGTAACAAAAGATCAAGCTGCCCTTTAACACTCCTGGCAAGGAGAGAGGTTCCCTGAGAAAGGACATGAATTTCGGTCTTACATTTCTAGATTCACATCCTGTCTGTGCCACTTGGTCTCTACAGCCCTGGAAAAATTAAATCACTTCCTTATCCTTTATCCCTTAATCTGACTCTCTTTCAAGGTTACTACAGGACCCTACTTAGATAGGTACACATGTTACCCTAATCACATTTTATTTGCCCATTTTTCTTTCAGGTCTCTAAATTCCAGGAAAGAGAGGATAATGTCTATCCTTTCACTATTGCATTTGAAGGGTCCTTTGCAGTGACTGGAAATACTATGTGCCCAATAAATATTTGTTGAATGATGAATATTTTTTAGTGTTTTTAGCATATTCACCATGTTATATTTTCACCTAGTTGTGCAATCATCACCATTATCAAATTCTATAATATTTTCATCACCCCCAAAAAGAAGCCCTTTACCCATTTGCTGTCACTTGCCATTCTCCTCTCCCTGGCTACTGGCAACCACAAATCTACTCTCTGTCTCTATGAATTTGCCTAAGATTAACATTTTAGAGTTTAACATAGTGTCTGATTCTTAGAACATATTTGAAAAATGCGAGTTCTTTATTCTTTTTGTATCCTTCTCTTGCACCTAAATTCTGTTCAGAAAAATCCAAATTACATCCAAACTGGATATACTTTCTTTCCTATTGTCTTAATTCCAAACTCACATTTCTAGACTCTGCTTTGTGATGTTAGGGCTAGCACACTGCAGACTACATTTCTTATATTTCATTGCCAAATTGATTCTGATAAATTCACTCAATAAGAGCCTTAGAGGGAGATCGAAAGGCAGGACGAGGAAGAAGTGATCTTCTCCCTGATCTTTTGCTTTTGTCAGCGATGCTTTCTGGAAGTGGTTATCTTCAGACTTCTTCAGGACTCCCAGAGTTAGCGAGCATGCCCTCCCAAAGGGAGCTGGAGCAGGCAGGGTGGTGTCTTTCTCAGATGACTGAGCATGAATTATGTCCATAGTTTCTTCTTTGAGCATCTAAATTTCAGCAATTCCATGTTTTCAGTAAAAATATCCTTTGTCAAGTAGAGTCTTTCATAGTATAGGAATAACTTGACTTCGGACCTAAGGTGGGAAATTATACAACATGAGTAATGGATGATATTATGTTCTACTTCCCAATGAGTCTTCTAAAAAATAAGACTTCACTTTTAAACACCTGAATAGGGTGAGCAGTAAATTTAGATTGTCCACACCAGTTGGTTAAGGATATAAGAAACAAGATTCTTTCTACTGCTGAAACAATTAAGACATGAGTTCATCTTTTAGTCAAGAATATATACACTATTGCCCTGGCCAGTGGTTAGAGTATCAGCCCTTGGACCAAAGGGTCATGAATTCAATTGCCAGTCGAAGGCACGTACGGGGTTGTAGGTTTGTTCCCTGGCCCCGGTTGGGTTGCATGTGGGAGGCAACCAATCAATGTGTCTCTCAACCAATAGATGTTTCTCTCTCTCTCTCTCTCTCTCTCTCTCTCTCTCTCTCTCTCTCTATATATATATATATATATATATATATATATATATATATATATATATAATATCCTTGGGTGAGAATTAACGACAACAACAAAAAAGAATATATACACTATTACATGTATTTTGGAGATGCTGAGACCTGGTGTCTTAAGCCTTACCAAAAGTAAATGACAATAAATTAACACTCTAACACCCCACCCCCTTTCACCAACACTTAAGACTCAGTTCCAATATTAGCATTAAAACTTGAAAAAAATTGACAGCCAGAAAGCCTTCCTAAGCATTTGATGATTTGTCCATGATCTCTCAGTGATAGTGGTCCGTACCAAAATATCTCTATTATTATTCTAATTCATTTGGTGCAATTCAGAAAGAAAAAAAAAACTTTACTTATTTGGGAAACTGTATGTTGATTATGACTAGTGAATAGAGTCTTATGATGAAGGAAGTAGGAACCAAATCCTTAAAGGCATTGTGCACCAAGGTAAGGATTGTTTATTTTATCGTTAGACTATCAGTAGAATGGCCATGCATTTCAGTTTGACTAGAGGAGTGCTGACTTATGCATTTTGTTATAGAATAAGTTTTAATACCACACCCATCACTGTGGGTTTGTTTGGAGGATTCTGGTGATAAGGTGACAGTAGGAAGACAGATTTTGAATCTCTCCAAATCCCCATGTAAAAATGTTAAGACTCGAAATGCATGGACAACATTTGCAATGAGATTTAATCAATAAAACTTTATCAAACTGCACATGTAAGATTTATGCATTTTACTGAGTATAAGTTGTAGCTCAATAAACCACTCTGCTTTCCTCATTTAAAAAGAGAGTTAGTGAAATGGCATATATAAAGCCCTAAGCACAGTGCTTGGCACATCAGTGGAACTCAGTTAAGTGTAGGCTTTGTTTCTCATCTTAAGAGATCAAATCAAATATTACAAGTAATAAGGATATTGACAGAAAAAGGCTCCTAAATACGAAGAATGTCATAAAATAAGTTGTTATATACGTTTGTTAGATAAAAACAATGAAAGGTGACTTTGAACATGTTTTCATATGTCTCTTAGCCTTCTGTATGTCCTCTTTCAAAAAGTGTCTATGTAGGTCCTTTGCCCATTTCTTTATTGGATTGTTTATCTTCCTTTTGTTAAGTTGTATGAATTCTTTATATATTTTAGAGATTAAATCCTTACCTGAGATAGCATTGGCAAATATGTTCTCCCATGCAGTGGGCTTTCTTGTTGTTTTGTTGATGGTTTCTTTTGCTGTGCAGAAGCTTTTTATTTTGATATAGCCCCATTTGTTTATCTTTTCCTTAGTTTCCATTGTCCTAGGAGCTGTATCAGTAAAGATATTGCTATGCCATATGTCTGATATTTTGCTGCCTATGGATTTTTCTAAGATTTTTATGGTTTCCCATCTTATGTTTAAATCCTTTATCCATTTTGATTTTATTTTTGTGTATGGTCTAAGTTGGTGGTCTAATTTCATTTTTTTGCATGTATATGTCCAATTTTCCCAACACCATTTATTGAAGAGACTGTCTTGACTCCATTGTATGTTCTTGCCTCCTTTGTCTAATATTAATTGAGCATAATGGCTTGGGTTGATTTCTATGTTCTCTGTTCTGTTCCATTGGTCTATATGTCTGTTCTTGTGCCAGTACCAGACAGTTTTGAGAACAGTGGCTTTGCAATATAGCTTAATATCTGGTATTGTGATCCCTCCAACTTTGTTCTTCTTTCTCGAGATAGCTACAGCTATTTGGGGTCTTTTTTTATTCCATGAATTTTTGTAGACTTTGTTCTAGGTCTTTGAAATATGTCTTTGGTATTTTAATGGGGATTGCATTGAATCTATAGATTGCTTTGGGTAGTATGGATATTTTAATGATGTTGATTCTACCAATCCATGAACATGGTATAATCATATGAGACATGCAAATCAAAATGACAATGAGGTACCATCTCACACCTGTCAGAATGGCTATCATCAACAAATCAACAAACGACAAGTGCTGGCGAGGATGCGGAGAAAAAGGAACCCTCTTGCACTGCTGGTGGAAATGCAGACTGGTGCAGCCACTGTGGAAAACAGTATGGAGTTTCCTCAAAAAATTAAAAATGGAACTCCCATTTGACTCAGTAATCCCACTTCTAGAAATATATCCCAAGAAATCAGAAACACCAATCAGAAAGGATATATGCACCTCCATGTTCATAGCAGCACAATTTACAATAGCTAAGATTTGGAAACAGCCTAAGTGTCCATCAGCAGATGAGTGAATTAGAAAACTGGTACATCTACACAATGGAATACTATGCTGCTATAAAAAAGAATGAATTCTTAACATTTGCAACTGGAGAGCGTTATTCTAGGTGAAATAAGCCAGTCAAAGAAAGATAAATATCACATGATCTCACTCATTTGTGGAATATAATGAACAACATAAACTGATGAACAAAAATAGAACCAGAGACAGAGAAGCATCAAACAGACTGTCCATTCTATGAGGAAGACAGGAGGTTAGGGGGTAAGAGATCAAGCAAACGACTTGTATGCATGCATATAAGCATAATCAATGGACATAGATAGTAGGGGGGTAAGGGCATGTGCTGGGGGGTGGGAGTGGCCAGGGAGAGGTCGATAGGGGAAAAAGGAGATTCATGTAATACTTTAAACAATAAAGAATTTAAATTTAAAAAATAGTGAAAAAAACTGGAGATAATTGCTTTGGAGAAAATACTTGCTAATCTAACAACAATTTCAAAATATTTGAGTCTTTCCATGCCAAAAAGCGAGTGGATTTTTCTCCTGTTTTTAGAGTGCACAAAACTAGTAAGGGGAAATAATTTGTGCCAAGTTGTCTCTTAAAAAAGAGATTGCCCCACCACTGGAGACATTCAAGCAGCAGCTGGAGGACCGTATCAGAGATGTGATCAGAGGGTTCTGGATCAAATTATCTAACCCTAAATTTCTGTGAGTCTAGGGAATGAATGTCTCAGAATGATGTAGAATGTTCAATGTCATTGATATGTCCAAGGAAGTGTACTCTGCACCCGGTGGCCCCAAGTCACATGACCTAGATTCAGAATAAATAAAAATTTCAGGTTCGTGAATGAAGAAAGGAGAAAGTGGAGGAGGAGGAGAAAGAGGAGGAGGGGAAGAAGGATGGATGGATGGAGGGAGGGAGGGAGGAAGGAGGAGAAAGGAGAAGAAGAGAGGAGCATCAATTTGTTGTTCCACTTATTGATGCATTAATTGGCTCTTGTATGTCCCCTGACTAGAGATCAAATCTGCAATCTTTGCATATGGGAACAATGCTCTAACTCACTGAGCTACCCAGCTATGGCTGATTAATGGTTTTAAGTTTGTTGTTTTTTCTTTTATAAAGAACCAAATTTTTCATTCAGCAGGCATTATACAGTATTAAAATGCAAATATTCCTCAAGAAAAAGCAAGGACTGTCTACTGACATTTAATGCATAAATATATAGTGGTTTTCATTAGGCAATTTGGATGGATTCCAACAGATTACCTAATCCTTTTACTGTGTACCCAGTGTGTCCTCCTACAGACATTGCTTTAAATCACTAATATCAGATTCATTCTGGAAGACAAGTTTTAGTCAGGATTTGGTGGAAAGGAACATAAGAAATCTGAAAATGTTTATAGAGTGCTTGGGTGAGATGAAGAGCAAGAAAAATATACAAAAGGCAAAGTAGGAATTTTCTCTATTTCCCTATTTTGTTCTCACTATTGACCCCAATTTAAAGAGTTTTAGACTATATTTCAGAAGATAGGAGCAACCTTAACTCCTTTAATCTGCTAGGGTGTCATATAGTAAATTATGACCAAAACCACCATATGGGATGCTATTTCATTACCTCCTTACAGCAAAGGTGTCTGTTAAAATATACAGTTTAAATGGTGTAAACCATAGTTTGAACATCATAGTTATATGCTACAAACATATTTAGAAAAAATATCCCCAACACCAATACAGTTATTCTATGAAACTTTTATACACATAGAATCAAATTGATTATAATCACTCATTGTAAGTTCACATTGTCCTCAAACCAGTGCTCTGAACTTACCTTCTGAAATACCCACTGCCACTTCTAGACTTCTCACTTCTTGTCTGAAGATCATTTATTGTGAGTCTTTCCTTCAGATATTTGGGAAATCTGCTTAGTGCCATTTCAATTCCTGTAGTATACTATTTAATGAGGATAAAATAATGTATTGCTATTGTTTCATGAGTCTTACTAGAATGGCTATTAGTTTTAGGGTCCTTCAATAATCCCCATGGTGTTCTATCCATGGATAAAATGATTCATTATTAAGAATTGATCATAGCCCCATAAAACAAACTTGCTTTATTTTACGGTCTTTCATTATATGACTCGTAATCTCAGACAATCAAAGTGTCTGTGTTTGACTACTCAGAAAAAGAGACAATAAAACTCCCAATTGCCTTGAAAATACCTTGAAGTATTATATTATTATTTGAGAATACTTGAAATGATCGTAAATAATCATGTTTGAGTAACTGTTACATTATCAATTAATCAATATATTATTATTAGGTAATTAAAGTAAAAATAATATTTCTCTATTAATTGCAAACCAATATTTCATATTTAATCTGTTTTATTATGATAATGTGATCATTGTATTAATTTCATGGTAGTCTAGAGTGTATATATAGGCATGTTTCTAATGAATCAATCATCAATATTTGCAAATTCAAAGCATTTTGACATATTGTGGTTATGACTTATTTGGATCTTATTACACAGAAAAGTTATTCTCTTATTTTTTCTCTGCTCAAGTGTTGGCTTTCTTACTTTACGGTCGTCCTAATAATGATCAGAAATTTATTGGACACTAATAATTAATAACTGCTCCAGACATTTTAGCCCTAATTAGCTCTAAAAAACAGAGGTAAGTTATTCTAAATGATTAAGCCAGCATTAATATTGATCACCATGCTAATTAGTCCTAGAAGTAAATGTAGGTAATTTGATCAAGAGCAATTAGTTTTAGCTTCTTGCCTGCTGTAATCATTCAGACACATTTTAGAATAGTGTTAAAATCAATGTGTTTCTTATGATTTAGATTATCATTTATTTTTTTTTATCACCCAAACTAATCCTGGCCTATGCATTTATAACAGTTCAAACACTGCTGACTGAGTCTTACAAACTACCGTTGGCTTAGGAATTGAGCAACTGAAGAGCAAAGGTCTCATAAGAATGTCACCAGTTAAGTCCAACAAGCATTAGGAGTTTCCCCAGGTCTAAGCCCCATTCAGCTAATTGGTTATCACAGTACACAGCCATGGACATTTAAAACTTAATGTAATTCTGGGTCTGTCCCAAATAAACTGTGTCTAAATCATCTAAATTTAGTATACTATGTCTATAAACTATAGAAGTTAAAACTCTTTTCTTTCTTTCTTTAGTAGACAAGTGAACACACATCTATATGCAGTTATTATATTGCTGTTTTATATCAAAACTTTCATACAAAATAGACATGTATCTCCAGTATTATGCATTTTATCAGTGGAATGAGTCAGTTGTCAGTTTTCTCCTGCTTGGGCTAATTACTTCTGCCTGGAAAGTTTTTCCCCACTCTGTCAGTCTGGAAAATATTTATTCATCCATCAGGAATCAGTTCACCCAGCACATTTTCTGGGTCATGATCCTGAAGTACCAACTTGGGACCAGGAAGTGCTCTAGGTAATACAAGGCACACAAAGATTTGGTGAAACTCCAGTTGTGCTCTCAAGATCATATCACACTGCTTGAGTTTGTGTGAGCAGGTTGCTTATATTTTCTATGCCTCAGTATTCTCAGTTTAAAATGTCAGTAGCCCTGGCTGGTGTGGCTCAGTTGGTTGAGCATCCCCCAGTGCATCAAAGGGTTGCAGGTTTGATTCCCAATTGGGACATATGCCCAGGTTGTGGGCTTAATCCCCAGTATGGGGAGTCCAGGAGGCAACGGATCCATGTTTTTCTCTCACATTAATGTTTCTATCTCTCCCTCTTCCTTCCTCTCTGAAATCAATATAAGTAAATAAATAAAATAAAATGTGAATAAAATAGTTCCCATTTCAGAGGATTGTTTTGGAGACTAATTAAGAATATATATAAATTATTTAAAAGAAGGCCTAATAAATAATGAATGCTCAATAAATGTTAGATATTAATTTATTAAAATTACTGCATATATTTAAGAAAAATATTAAATGTACAAAAAGAAAAGTACAAAGGAATTGCAATGAAGATTCAAACATGACAAAATACTATAGTAATCAGTAATTAAAGTTTCTATCTCTTTGTATGATAATCTGAGTTACTCATAATTAGCATTAGTGAATATTAAATGACTATATTTCCCTCTTAAATACATTTCTCAAAATGTCTTCTTCAGTTCCTTTATTGAAGTTTGCTGGGATGGGCCAAATCAGTGTTAAGTGAGCAACATTTGTTATTCTTTTTTTTATTGTTTATACTATTATAGATGTTCTTCATCCATTCCTCCCCCCCACCCCCACATGCTAACCTCCACCCAGCTCCTGCACCCTTCTCCCCTGGCCTTTACTGTTGTCTGTATCCAAGGGCTAGGCATATAACTGGTTCATTTGTAGATGTACATATGCTTTTGGAGGTAAATGTAATATATTAAGTATGTTCTTTGGCTAAACTCTTAACCTTCTTTTATCCAGTCCTCCACATCATCTCCCCTCTGACATCTGTCAGTCTGTTCCATGTATCCATGCCTCTGATTCTATTTAGTTTATCAGTTTATTTTGTTCATTAGATTCTACATGTAAGTGATGTTATTCTTGCTTCTTTAACATGTAAAATAACTTATCACATTCATTATTGCCATAAAGAACTATGTCTATCCCAACAACATTCTCATTCCTCCTGGCAGCTTTGTTATTCGTTGATTTTTCTACATACTAGTGGTCAAGTGTGGCCTTAACTGTTGCAAGTAACAAATAATTCCTCATCAAACACTGTCTACTGATGCAACCAAAGTCAGACATTTCTTGAAGTTGCTTGGTTTAAGTGACTCACCAGGGTTCAAAGTTTACACCCATTTATTTTTAAGTGTTACTCTAGGAAGAAAAATCCTTGCATACTTTGCAATTCTACTCTAATACACATTTACTTTTTTAAAAGTTAAATTGTTATCCCTTTTCCCATATTTTCTGGTATTATTCAGAAATCATTTGGGGAAGGGACCTTTTAAATAATGGTAAAGCCAACATTAAATCCAAATTTCTTAATAGTCCTGTGCAATACATGCTTCAGTCCCTGAAAAGTTTCTATTCTGTCCTTCTTACTGATCTGTGCATTTATGTAAATCTTTCTTTTCAGACTTTACTGAATTGGGTATTTAAACAAGACTGATATAAGTGCTAAATGAGAAAGTACAACAAAGCTAGGGAGCCCAATCAAACGAGTTTGGAAAATAAAGACAGATTGCAAATACTGGTGTTTTCTGCAAGCACTTGAACCACACAATTCACTTTAAATTTTTTTTATAACTGGTTCATTTGTAGATGTACATATACTTTTGGAGGTAAATGTAATATATTAAGTATGCTGTGTACTTGGCCATTGGATTCTTATTGGTTCATTGAAAATAGCCAGAGTGTGTTCATGCATGAACATGCATGTGCACAAACACACACTCACATACAGTTGAGATTAAACTAATATATATTGGGGACAATAACTTTTGTTTAATTTCTATATTAGATCTATATCTACTTTTTTCCACATTGAGAATTCTAATTTTCTAGGTTAAAAGTATAATAGAATTAAAATTTCCCATGATTAATCATTTGTTTTAATCCAGTATAGGTTGGATTGTGTCTTCCAAAAGATGGTGAAGTCTTAAGTTCCAGTATCTGTGAATGTGACTTTTTTTGGAAATAGGTCTCTGCAGGTAATCAAAGATGATTTCAATAGGGAGGGCCCTAACCCAAGATGACTGTGACCTTAAAAAAAGGTGAAATTTAGACACAAAGATAGACACACATAGAGGGAAGATGATGGGAAGCCACAGGGAGAACCCCAGCTACAAGTCAAGGAATGCTTAAGGCCACCAGGAGGTAGGACGGGGACATGGAACAGAATCTTCTTCACCGCCCTCAGAAGAAGCTGACCACGCTGTCACATTGATCTCAGACTTCTGGTCTCCAGAAATGTGAAACCATAAATTTGTGTGGTTTAAACCTCCCAGTTTGTGGTACTTTGTTATGGAAGCTCTAATAAGCTAATACATACTATAATACAAAAAACGTATTTGAAATTACAATATTAATATTACTAGAGGCCCAGTGCATGATTGAATCATGCACGTGTAGGGTCCCCTACACGCTTTTGCTTTTGATCTCAAGGGAGCTGGGTGGCTGTCCGCTGGTGCACCAGGCCTTTCGGAAGCCTCCGGCTCGGCGGAGGCTTCTGAAAGGCCTGGTGCCAGAGCAGACAGGCACCCAGCTCCCCCGCTTTTGATGGTCCGCGGCGGGACGTGAGCTCGCTGCCCCAGAGGCCCCTTTTGTTCCACAGCACAGCCATGGCTCAGACGCTGAGCTCACGTCGCCAGCTGGCCCAATCGGCTACCCCGGCCACCCCGAGTCCCGCCCCCTGCGCCTCCCGCTGGCCCAATCGTGGGCGTAGCGGAGTGATGGTAATTTACATTTACCATTTTATTAGGTAGGGTAATCACTCTGTTTTCTGAAATACATTTTGAATATACACTCTACCATCCTACCCCCATTTCTTAATAACTCATGATTTCTATATTACAAAAATGTATGACAATTACGTACTTTGCTATATTCCCATTAATTTTCATTCAATTTTTGTTTCATAAGTAACTATGTGAACTTCATGATCTTATTTTAATTCTGTATCCCTCTTTTATTTTGGTGGTCTGAAGCATATTATCTAGTTGATTTCTTAGAAAGAGGTAATTGGGAAAATATTTCCTAATTTATTTTAGTTTAATAATTCTTTGATCCCTTTGCACTTGAAAGTAGGTTTTGCTGGATATAAAATCCTTGGTTCAAATTTTCTTTCCTTGAGTACATACTTTTAATGTGTTAGTTCCATTTCTTCTGGCTTAAAGTGTTGTGTTGACAAGTTTGAATATTATATATATAAATATGTTCTTCTTTATGTTGCCTTCTCTTTTTGCCTTAGATGCTCAAAGGATTATTTTTTTCAGTCACTTTAAAGTTCATTTAGTTGACTGGTTTCTTATAAGAATATCTCTTGATATTGGTCATTCTAGGCCAATATTCTCAGATATGTGGTATGTTATTTTAAATATGTATGTATATGTGTATTTATTTATCTTTATATTTATAATTTTAGGAAAATATTTACAAATGATAATTTTAACTTTTATTATTGTTCCTTGCTTTAGGGAATTTCTGATACTCTTACGATACATATGTTTTATCTTCTTATCCTATCTTTAATTTTTTTTTTTTTACCAATTCTTGCCTATTTGTCAAAAGTGAAAAAAATTAATTCACCCTATATGTGTGTCTATTTCATATCTACTGGTATCTGCACTTGTATCCTTGAGTCAATACGAACCACTTTGATTATTGTACCTTTATTGTAAGTTTAAAAAATTAGTTCTGGTAAGGTGGCAACTTTGTTTTTCTTTTTCAGAATTGTTTTGGACATCCTATCTATATTAATTTTCATATAAATTTCAGAAAAAGTTAATCAATATTTACAAGAAGCTCTTATATTTATCAGAATTATGTTGAATATATAGGTCAATTTGAAGTCAAGTGACCTTTTAACAATTTTGAGCATTTCAATTCAAGAACATGACTGTCTCAATTTAGTAGTTAGGCTTTCTCTATCTTCAGCAAAATATTGTAGTTTTAAGATCTTGTAAATAATTTGTTAAATTTATATTGACTTCAGTTTTTATTCTGTTGAAATTGGTATCTTAAAATTTTAATATCCATTCTAACAGGTGTGATCATTGTGGTTTGTGTGTGTGTGTGTGCGAGTGTGGTTATTTTTTGAAATCTCTTTCTCAATAACAACTAGGACAAGTAAATAGAAAAATAAGACCCACGTGGTTTATTCTTTTAAATTTTATCTTATTTTATTATTTCCATCACCATTTATCCCCTCTATGTTCTCTTCCACCTCCATCCAACCCCCTCTATCTTCACAATCACCACATGATTGTCCATGTCCATGAATTCTCTCTTTTTCCACTTTTTTGCTGAATCTTCCCCCACTTCTCTGAACTGTCTGCCTGGTCTCTATCTATGAGTCTATCTCTATTTTGCTTGGCAGTTCAGATGAGTTACATATCCTTTGTAACTAGTGATATTGAGCACCTTTTCATATATATATCTGTTGGTTATTTGTAGCCTTTTATGGCAAAGTGCCTATTCAGGTTCTTTGCTCATTTGTAAACTGTGTTACTTGGGGTTTTTTTGTTGTCGAATTGTATGAATACTTTATATAGTTCTCAAAAAATTAAGAATAGAGCTACCATGTCACCCAGCAATCCTTCTTATAGTTATCTACCTAAAAGTTTTGAAAACACTTATTTGTAAATCTATATGTACCCCCGTGTCCATTGCAGCATTATTCACTATAGCTTAAATAACCCAAGTGACCTTTGACAAGTGATTGGATAAAGAATATATGGTACATATATACAATAGAATACTACTCAACCATAATAAAAAAAATCAAATGTCATTTGCTACAGCATGATTGGATATTAAGAGATCATGCTAAGTGAAATCAGTCAGATGGAAAAGGACAAGATCCATATGATTTCTCTAATATGTGGGATATAAAACAAAAAGCAACAAATAAGTAAACAAAAAAAACCTCATAGATACAAACAACAGAATGGTATTACAAGAGAGGAAAGTGGTTGGGGGAAGGGGTCAAATATATGGTGATAGAAGACTAGACTTTGGGTGGTGAGCACATAATGGAGTATACAGGTGTTGTATTATGAACTTGTACACCTAAAATGTATAAAATGTTACCCCAATTTATTTAGTTAACAAATTAATTTACAACTACTCATTGCTAGCATAAAGAAATACAATTGCTAGCAAAGGAAATACTTGTCCCTTATTATTTAGTAAATTATTTTTTAAATTCTTGTAGCTTTTTTGTAGATATTTTTCAAAACTGTATTCTTCTTATTTCTTCATTTTTTGTTCCTGTCTTTTTTATTGGCTAGGATATTCCGTACAAGGTTTAATAGAAACAGTGAGTATACTTGTATTTCTAATTAACTTAGGAGGATAGCTTGAATTTTCATTATTAAGGATGACATTAGCTGTAGGTTTTCTGTCAATGCATTTATCAGATTGAGGAAGTTCTCTACCATTCCTACTTTGAAGAAAGTGCTTCTCATGAATGGATATTGAATTGATCAATTTTTTTTCTGAATGTATATTGAGATATGTATTGATCATATGTTTTATTTTTATTTTTCAGCTAACATAATAATTTGCATGATTTATTGTTTAAAGTAAAGCCAACCTCTGATGATAGAGACAAACTCCACTTGATTATGGTATGCTATTTCTTTATATAATGCTGTATTTACTTGGTTAATATTTTGTTAAAGTATCTTACTACTATTCTCATTATGATAAATAATGGCCTATAGTTTTGATAATTTTATATGGTTTCAGAATAATGCTATATTAATAAAATAACTTGGGAATTTTTCCTTCCTTGTCTATTTGTGAAGGAGTCTGTGTGCAATTAGCATTATTTCTTACAACTTTGGTAGAAATAATTAGTAAAACTAGAGAACCCATAGTTAACTTTATGGAAAGACTTTTAACTATATATGTAATTTCTTCAATAGATAAAAAGTTATTCAAGTTTTTAATGGTCTAGACTAGGTATTGGGAGTTTATATCTTTCAAGGAATTTTTTTACTTCAGCTAAATTTTACAATTTATGGCATAATGCTATTTCCATATTCCTCATTACATTTTTACAAATCTACAATCTGGTAATGATATGCCTGCTTTTATTTCTGATACTCAGAATATGCATCTGCCCTCTAATTATCTTCAGTCTGCCTAGAGGTCTATCAATTTTATTGACCTAGTTTAAAAACCACCTTTTAGCTTTATTGAGTCTTAATTCTTTTATGATATTACTTCATTGATTTATGCTTTTATTTTTGTTGTTTCTTGCATGTTGGTTAATTTTATTTCAGTTTCACTTTCTATTTAAAATAGATGCTTAGGTCATTGATTTAAACTTTATTTTTTTAATGTTAACATGTAATGCTTTAAAGTTTTATGAAAGAGCTACCTTATCATTTTTACACACATTTTGATAAGTTTTTATTTAGTTAAAATATTTGTTATCACCTTTTTATTTTTCTATGTTACTTACAAATGTGTAGTTTAACTTAAAAATTGTGTTAATTTTCTATATAGTTTCCTAGTTAAAAAATTAATTTCTTTGTAGCCAGAGAACATACTTTACATAATTTCAAACTTTTAAAACTTATTGAGAATTATTTGGGGGCCTCTCCCATGATTTAAGTCAAGATATTGTTCAATGTACAGTTAAAAAATATTTCATTGTTTTTAAATGGAATAATCTGTAAAGTAGAGTTGGTTGTGATTTTCAGGCTTTTAAAATAGTTATTTAATGTCTGCTTCTTCTATCAATTCCTGAGTGGGAAGTATCTCAATCTCCAGTGGTCTAATTGTGGATCTGTTCATTTTTCCACCAGATTTTATCAATTTGGGGTTATGTATTTTAAAGTTCTATTATGAAATGCATACACATTTAGAATATTATGTCTTACTGACAAATCAACCCCTTTATCTTTAAAACACATCCCTTTTTATCCTTGGTAATATTCACTGTCCTAAAATCTACTTTGTCTGATATCAATATAATCATGGCAGCTTTCTTTTGATCAATGTTTGTATGGCATATTGTTTGTTTCCCTATGAATGAGCTTATAGTCAATATCTATCTCCATATACAAAGCGGGTTTCTAATAGAGATCATATACTTGAACCAAGGTTTACTTTTGGTGTTGTAAATTCTTTGGGTTTGGGAAAATGTGTAATGACATATATGTTCATTGTTATGTATCATGCAGAGTATTTTCACTGCCTTAAAAATTCTGTGTTCTGCCAATTCATCTCTCCACCCTAGCCCTGGCAACCCCTGACCTTTTTACTGTTTCCATTGTTTTGCCTTTTCTAGAATGTCATATACAGTCATGTGCTGCATGATGACATTTCAGTCAGAGACGGACCATGTATAAGGCCATGATACATCATATAGCCTAAGTGTGTAATAGGCTGTAAAATCTAGGTTTGGATAAGTACATTCTATGATATTCACACATTGATGAAATCACCTAATGACATATTTCTCAGAACATACCTATGTTATTAAGTCGTACATGACTGTAATTGGAATTATACAGTATGTAGTCTCATCAAATGAGCTTCTTTTTCAGATTCCTCCGTGTCTTTTCATGGCTTGATAGCTCACTTCTTTTTAACATTGAATACTATTCCTTTGACTGGATATACCACAGTTTATTTTTCCATTGACCTATGAAGAACATCTTGGTTGCTTCCAGTGTTGGCACTTGTTAATAAAATTGCTATAAACATCTGTGTGCAGGTTTTTGTGTGGATATACATTTTCAAAGTTTTGCATAAATATCAAGGAGCACGTTCATATGGTAAAGGTATTTTGTTTTGTAAAAAACTGCCAGTGGCCCTCTGTACCATTTTGCATTTTCCCCAGCAATGAATAACAAATTTTGTCATTACACACCCTTACCAGCATTTGCTGATGTCAGTATTTTGACCATTCTAATGATGTGTAATGGCATGTCAGTGGTGTTTTAATTTGCACTTGCCTGATGACATATGATGTGGAACATCTCATGTTTATGTGCCATGTATAAGTTTTCTTTGATGAAATGTCTGTTAAGGTCTTTGGCCCATTTTATTTTTTGTTAATTCTCACCCAAGGATATTTTTTTTCCTTTGATTTTAGAGAGAGTGGAAGGAAGGGAGGGAGGAGGAGTAGGAGAGAGAAAGAGAGACAGAAAGACAGAGAGAGAGAGAGAGAGAGAGAGAGAGAGAGAGATGGATTGGTTGCCTCTGGCACTTGCCTGACCTAGGTCAGGGATGAAACCTGCAACCCAGGTACATGTCCTTGATGTTTCAGTCTGTTCAGCTTTTTACTTGTTTTAGGACAGAGTGGCGACTTTCAAGCTCCTTACATATGGAAACAGAAACTGGAAGTCTCATTTTTTCTTTTTTAGAATACATTGTCTGCCTCATTCACACTATATATCTCTTGTTCAGATTACAGGGCCTCGCATGTTATTCAGTTTAATGTTGCTCTACAGCTGACTGAGAATCTTCTCTCTTCGTTTTCTTCCTGTATTTTTCTTTCTCCTTTTCAGATTGGATAATTTATATGCCTTCAAGTTCATAGAGCATTTCTTCTGTTACCCTCAATCTTCTATTAATCTCATCTAATGAATTTCCTATTTCAGATATTATCCTATTAATACTATAAATTGAGTTGCATTTCTTTTTATTGTTTCTTATTTGTGGGGGTGAAATACTCAATGTATTCACTGGTTTTCATAATTTTTTCTTTAGATTGCAAACTTTTTAAAATAATAGCTCTTTAATTTCTTGTCTGATAATTCTGAAATCTAAATTCTCTTAAATTTTGTGTGTTGATTTCTTTTTCCCTTGACTATGTTATTTAATGTTTGGTCTCTTTTCTGATATTTGATTGTATGGTGGACACAGATGATACATCTTAGAGAATCTTATCTTCCTATAAATGTGTTGACTTTTGTATTGGCAGGTACATAAATTATTGCCTGATTACCATGAACATGTGGAGGCTTGCTTTAACACCTCCTGGATGGATTAACTTAAGTTTGATCCTTAATCTTCAGGCAGATCCTTAGCCCTTTATTAGAGAATTTACTCCTAAGGGATATTTACTCCTAAGACATGATCCACTTTGAGCATTAACAGAAACCCTAAGGCATTTTCCAAGCCAGTCTAAGTTGGTGATATTAAAATTCCTGTCTTCTCTCTGATGGAGGGCAGTTGAAATTTCTGTCCAGATTCTGCTGTGGTCCTTGGATTTTCCTCCCATACACAATTCAGGAGTCTTTTAATATTTGTGGAGAGCTCTGTGGGGAGGTAGCCTCCCTCATCCTGTGGCTCCATCATTTCTGGGATTTCACCTTTCAGTTATCAGCTCTTCTTGTGGCCCTGAACTTTGTATTTTCACCATTCAAGTCTATAACTTTCTGTTTGAGTTGAAGGAACCCTTTGTTCTGTGAGCTGTTGAATCCTTTCAGGCCAAAAGCCAAATTAATGTAGCTCTCACCCTGTACCGCTTACTTATTGGAAGGCTTGAATTACCTATACTTTCTTAATGCTTTTTTTTTTCTCCCCAATGCCTTTAAAGAGTTCTTTATGCTTTAATATTTTTCCAGAGCTCATAATTGCTATTTGTTTGTAGATTACTCCAGTACTAGTTAAACTGAATTTAGAACCAGAACCCCAAGATATAGAGTTTTAATTATCTTGGCTAAGTAAAAACCAGTGTCTGAGCTTACTGATGTTTGCATTCCCCACTGCATCTGATGCTGCCCTGTTGTGCAAAAGGCATTAGTGGGTGTTGGTTGATTGACATTTAATTAAATCTGAGCAACTGTGCATTATCAGAGGAAGTAACACCACAAAGCAGATTTATATCACCAGCTTCAAGTACATCCACAACATTGCATTGTAATCCCACTGTATTTCCACTTTCAAACTTGTTCTCTCATTTTTATGAATATTTCAAACTTTCTAATGCTCCTTACCTTTTGGCAACTTTTGCTTATTATTGTTAACAAATAACCTCACTTCTTATAGTGAATTATCTATACTTGAAGTCCCTATTTTCTCTTAGCCTACTCTCCCATAAGGCAATCTACTTAACTCACTAAATCAAGACAGCTCTATGTTGACACATGACCTAAATTAACCATATTCAGCAGCTATTATAATCCTTATCTTACTTGATCTCAAAGCAAAATTTGACATAATTGACAATTCTATCTTCTAAAATCCTAGTTTTCCCCAGGCTTCCAGGGCATTAGTGTCCTCTGTTCTCTATGGAGCCTTCTCATTTATTCTCATTTCATATTAGTTCTATCTGGCCTATTGCTCCATGTTAAGTTCCTCAAGGTTCTCTTTTCTTCTCCTCTCTTCTCCTCTCTTCACCTCTCTTCTCCTCTCTTCTCCTCTCTTCTCCTCTCTCCTCTCCTCTCCTCTCCTCTCCTCTCCTCTCCTCTCCTCTCCTCTCCTCTCCTCTCCTCTCCTCTCCTCTCCTCTCCTCTTCCCTTCCCTTCTCTTCTCTTCTCTTCTCACTTTAAGCCTGCTGCTTGGGCAAGTCTCATCCGCATTAGAGTCTTCAGTAGTCATCTACTTTGTAATAACTCCCCCACACACATATTTCTTTCACAAATATCTATATCTATGTCTGTACCTATCTATCTCTATATTGATACCTATATCTCTAACTCAGAACTCAACTTGAGTTCCTGATATGGGTATCCAATTGCATACTCAACATTTACATGTTTTAAGGGAAACTCAAACTCATCATGTCCAAAACTGACCTTATATTTCCCAAAAAAAGATTTTCCAGTAATTTTGACTTATTTTTTATCCTAATGTCCAAAATCAATCCATCATTGCCTTCTGTCAAATGTATATTCTAAATACTTCTCAGGTCTACATACTACTCTCTATATCACCACTACCATTCTCATAGTTAATGCTACTTTATCTCACATAGTAACTATTGCAATAATTCAGTCCACTTAACTGAATTTTTCACATTGCTTTCTTTTTAAATTGATTTTAGAAAGAGAGAGGAAAGGAGAGATGAAAAAACACACATCTATTTGTTGTTCCACTTATTTATGCATTCATTGTTTTCTTCTTGTATGTGCCCTGACTGGAGATGGAACCACAACCATGGCATATTGGGATGATGCTCTAACCAACTGAGCTACCCAGCCAAGCCTTGAACTCTCATATTTCTTATCCCCAACCATCATATATGCTGTAACCAGAGTGATGTGATAAAAACATACATATGATAAAGATATCTACCTGCTAAAAAGCACTCAAAACCTTTCCACCACTTTTTAAGATTATGATAATCCCAGATAATCTGTTCTCTGCACACCTTTCTTGTTCTATCAGACAGCCTTCCATTTCTCTGACTCTCAGTTTCTCAGATGTACCATTTTCTTTCCAATTACATCCTACTTACTGTTTACTGTCAAAAGTGATCTTCTCCCTGTCTCAATCTATTATAAAACATCTAAATAGATAAAAACTAGATTGAGTGTGTGGAGCCACTCTTGTAATACCAGTATTTATTGGCTCAATTTTTGTAATCAGAAAAATGTTGCAGCGTTTATTAATTCTAATTCACTAAGTTTATCATTCAGTTTTTCAACTGAAGAGTCATTTTCTCAATGAAGACTGTAGGGACCCTAGTCAGAGTATGCCGTATGTGAAAGGCCCATTTGCCATGCCAATGGCAATGACTCAGCAGTATTACCATACGGACTGCACAGGCGCACCCTTGTATAACCCACTCATGTTAATGTAACACAAATGCCACTAATTGGCATGAAGCCTCTTTTGTTTGAGTTAGTATAAAAGGTGCTACTGACCAGCCGGTGGCTGGCTGCTTTGTTTGCAATAAAGCATGTCCCATCTACCTGCGGCTGCTCATGTCTTCTTCCAGTTCCCATCTAAGGAGGTTCCGCTCCTAGCAGAGGAGCTCGGACCCCACAAAGCCATAATTGATCTCCCCAACTATAGGGTTATGTCTTTTATTATGGATTTTACTAGAACAGCATTTCTTTTTTCAGCTTATAATTGTATATATATTATGATTATTTGATTAATATCTCTCTAAGTAGGCTAAAGACTCCATTAGAACATGAGTCACATTTGGTTTTGTTCAAAATTTTATCCCTAGAGTCCAATGTAAAGCTTATTACAAATATACTCAATAAATATTTTTCAAATGAATGATTCTGTGAATAAAAGAATAAAACAATTGAGACATAGTATTTGAATTGGACTAAGGTACTAGTAGAAATAAGAAAGGGGTTAAGTGAAAGAAACAAAGAGAGCTGAGAGTTGAAAAACTTCCATTAATATTGAAATCTGCCCAAGTTGAATGAGAGTTAGACATTAGGTCCATAGTTGACATTTGCTCTCTAGGTTGAAATTTTTTTAACCTTGTCTATTTTTTTTAACTACATAAACTCAATTTCATGTGATTCAATCTAATAAAATTCCCCTGCTCATTTATTTATTAAGTGATCCTATAAATATTTATTAACTAAGCATTATAAAAGTAGCTAGAATAAGTGTAAATAAATCCTGGGTCTGGCTTCACATTGCTGAGTCTTAGAGAAGATAATAGACATGAACAGACAGCTGAAGTGTAATAATGGTTATATTGATTCAACAGGAACAGAAAACAAAGTACGCATAAGAAGAGAGTGATGATATCAGAGGTCAGATTGACTGGATTCTTGCACTCTATGGGTCTAAAAGGAAAATGAGGGAACACCAGTGGCACTGATGAATTGCTGAACTTGAGCGGGCAGGAAAAGTCATGACATTCTGGCAGACTAAATGTAGAAACTACATGATTAGTTTGAAACTTTAATTTGGCATTTAATACCAAGAAGGATAATGATTTATCTATCTATCTATATATATATATATATATATATATATATATATATATATATATATATATATATATATATAATGGTATCAAGGCCAGTAGAAAATCCTTGGTAGCCTACTTGGCTGATAAGGGCCTTATTTCTTTACCTATTTTTGTGTTTAGTAATATCGGAGGTAATTGTTAAAGTCTAATAGAGCTGGACAAGGGTATGATTCTAAGACAACTGCCAACTACTATGTCTACAAACTGTGTAATTCCAGACCTTGACATGGTATTGTAGGCCATCCAGTAGCCAATCCAGTTATATCACATGTGAAGAATTGGAAGCTCAGTTGGCAAACCCAAGATTATGTAATTAGATCATTCTAAAACTGAAACAAGAATCCAACTCTATCTCTTATTTCACCTGTTATTTTAAAGGCAAGATTTTATTTGGATGAATAACAAGTGGATACATATAATAATAACCATTTATTGGAAGTCTATTATGTGCCCATTACTGTGCTGGGTACCATACATGTGTTATTTAAACCTCATGACTATGTGAGGTTAGTACTGTTATTATGGCCATTTGGCACCTTAGAACACCAAGGTTTATGATTATTCAGTAACCAATCCAACATAGGTCAGCTAGTAAGAGCTGAGACAAACACAAATTTATCATATTTAAAGCTCTCCCTTTTATTACCTAGTCTTCATATCAGCAACCTGTTGTGGTTTTATCTATATAATGTTTCAAGCAAATCCACTTATAAACATGTACCTTGTATAGTGTTCATAGTTTCATGGGATGCAAGCAGTGTGTGTGCCATGAATCTGCCTTTCCAATTGTACTAGTATTCTGATCAATGTAGTGCAAGCGATCGTCCCTTGTCAAAATAAAAATGATAGGTACTGCCAGAGTAAAAGCAACCAGGTTTGATTATAGTCTTTACCTCTGCGACACACACTTTAGAGTCTGCAGGATTCCTGTGAAATTATAGCTCTCCATGTTTCAGTATTCCAGTCTCATGTGTTCTTTATTTTTACATTGGCAACATGTCCTATGAAAGACAGTTTCTCTATTGATATAGCTTTTCCCAGCGTTTCCCAGTTTTTTCCACCTTTATTAAATAGGTAACATGTATAAATGTCAGATCACAAATTAATGTTGACAAGAAATGTCACTTTCTTTGTTTCTTCAAACACATGACTTTTCTTTTTTTCTTCGCCTCTCATTTCATCTAGCAGGAAAATGTTTAATCTTAGTCAACCTGGGGTAAATTCCCTATACTAGTACATTCAGTTGAATGCTTCTTGGTCAATTCAAAGTTTTTTCTCTTCCAATTTATCTCCAGGGTCCCTGTTAGCTCTACTTTCAAGAGGGCCTCAAGCAGCATCGAGTCATCAATGGAAATAGAGTAGGACATTATACTTCTCCGTCATTATTCTATCCTGAAAGCCTCTGACATTTACACCATCCTACCCGATTGTGGGCCTCACTGTCTGTGTGATTCCATCTGATGAGAAATTCATGTTCTCTAATGGTCTCTGGGCACATACAAGGCAGTCACGGGCACTGTATCCCATGGTAAGTCCTTTCTAGTTCCAGCCCTCTCTCACCACTTTCACATCACTCTTTGTGGCTATGAAAAGAATTGATCTTAAGTTTTTTTGTTTTTTTTTCTGGGCTACTAAGAGCGCTCTGTAATTGTCTAAGAAATTTTGTATAGATGCATCAGACAAAAATGTTCATTCTGTGGCCCTTTATGGGTTGAATTGTGTCCCTCCATAAGATATGCTAAAGTCCTAAATCCTGGTACCAGTGAATATGATCTTATTTGGAAATAGGATCTTTGTAGATGTCATCAAGTTAAGATGAGCTCATTAGAGTGGGCCCTAATGCAGTTCAGCTGATGTCTTTATCAGAAGACAAAGTGAAGACAGACAGACAGACACACACACACACACACACACACACACACACACACACACACACACAGGGAAACAACAGCCATGTAACTACAGAGGCATATGTTGAAGTGGCATCAATAAAGCCCGGGAACAGCAGGGATTGCTGGCCATCAGCAGGCATGAGGATGAGGAAAGGAAAGATTCTCAGAAAGAATCAGACTCTCAGAAAGAGGAAGGCCCTGCTGACACCTTGGTGTTGGATTTTTTGCCTCCGGAACTGTTACTTTAAGTTACTCAGTTTGGTACTTTGGTACAACAGCCTTAGGGCACTTACACAGGGCCTTATGCTACACCAGGAAAAGGATGCTTAGCAAGACTTCACAAGTCCCAGGAATTTGCCCAACTTGATGTTCCTTGTGTTCTGGACCCTAAAACTCACTTACAAATCTCATTACATACCTGACTGTGGGAGTTAGTCTGAGGAAGAGATGATTAGAAAGACAGGGTACAGGTCCCTTTTGGGGGGCCTACACCAAGTTCTAATTCTCTTTGGCTTCTTACAATTTTAATCCTAGGTCTTCATTTAGTATGGATTCATGGAAAAATCATCAAATTGATCACTCATTGTTCTATTGTTTTTGTATAGACTTTATTTCGTAAACTGTCAGGATTCTGATCTTGTTATTCAAAGCCAAATGTCTCACAACGTAAACATTTTTTTCTCTCCAAAATGTCTCTGTCACATATTATAAAACTCAAAGTCTGATGAGACTTTATCTTTTCATTCTGTGCTCTTTGATTTACTCATCCCTCTCCCAAGTGGCATGGACTGAGTGATAGAATACAAAGAGTAACAGAAATGATCAGAAAAAGAATCACTTTGATTAATTTTGCAAAACATTATATTATTTGGAAAATCTTATGAAGTCAGGTCATCAGATTGAGTGTTTTGATCTATTAACACGGTTTCACCAGCCTTCTCTTCTTGGTGCTGTTACTTCTGAGGATATCCACCAGCCAGGAGTTCTCCCTGAGCAGTGGAAGTGCACTTGTCTCAGTATGAAAATGTTAAAGGGAATTAAAATGTATCACTTTCTGACTTATGGAGAGAAGTGAGAAAGCTGAAGGGAAAGTGTGGCTTTAGGAGTGAAGTTTTAGATTGTGCTTTACATTTCACAAGGGGTTTTCTACATGAACCCCGAAAGAAATATATACACATAAGAGAGAAATCAACACAAATGGGCATTACTACTCAAAGCTTTTGACCTCAAGCCACAAGCAGAATTCTAAAGAGCTAGGCTGAACCACTTGGAGGAGCCTGTGTGTATAACTTATTTTCTTTGGCATTTGTGCTAGACTTTCAGTTGATGCTTGGCACAGTTCTACCTCTCTTCTATGCCATCTTCTATACTGCAGAGGATGGAGCTGTAGATACTATATTTCAAACTTCCTGACAGTTTAGCTTTTATTGAGGAGAGATAAAGATGGCTCAGAGAACCCATCCTGAGCTTTTATTCTGTGGGTGGCCAAGGGAACCTCAACTCTATCACCCTTTTTATACCTGAAATAAGATCATCTTTAAAATATAAAGAGATATGTGATACGGCTCCATTCTTAAAGAGATAGATAACTCAATCTTAGCCCTCATTGATTTATTAACTTTAGTATATCATATACTTTTTTGGGGCCTCATTGTCTTTTACTATACACTGAAAGAATCAAGATAATTGGCTTAAAATTTACTCTGGTTAGTCTTTCATCTCTCTCCTAAAGGCACTTACACAGAAAGAAAAAGATACGTGGCATAGGTATGTTCTTATTCCAAAAGGGAGATTCCATACTTTAGAGTGCTCAGATCCTGATTAGAAGCTGCAGTGGTCATGGGCATTAATCTTATAAATCTTTGAGAAGTGTCACCTGTTAAGGTTGAGCCCTGAAATGACTTCCTAGTCTTGATCAACCCGGATGATATGCCCTCACTGCAGGAAGAGTTCGGAGGAAAAGGCGCATTCAACCCTGGGTTCACCGTCACCTCTCCATCATGTCAAGATACATGTATTCTCACTTAATTATCTCCACAGTGCTATAAAGGGATTGCTGTTACCTCCAACTCATAGGTAATGTAGATAATGTGATTAACTTGCCCAAGTTCTGATTTTTATGAATTAGAAAACTACACTTAATTTCCAAGTTTCCTGGTTCCAAATCAAACGTTCTGTCTCTACATTCCAGCTGCCTTGCCTATTTATTGGCCTCTCCATATGCAAAGAAAAAGGCACTCTCTAGTCATCACTTTCTGCATCTATTCTTAAACGCTACTGATTTGATTATACACTTAAACTGCCTCACCCCACAGACACTGTGTTCCTTTAGTCACAAAATTGGGGTAATTATTGCTGGCTCCCAGACACTTCACAAGAATAGTTTCAGGTTTAATTAGAAAATGAGCAATAGTTTTGGAAACCTCATTGCAGTCTTAGTTATTAATGGACTGAACTATTTTCAGCCAATTAATACGACAATCTTTTTCTATTTCAATTCAGATCTTCAGTCATGTCTGTAATTGTATACCTCATACCATTTTCTTTTCAGAAACCCAATATGGACTCTTGTCTTTCTCTTGTTTATCCTTTGGAAAAGAACTGAACTCATTCATTCTCCCTTTATTTGTATTTCTGAGTGAGCAAGCTCCTCCAGGATAGTCTTTATATTTTTGTAAGACGATCGAATTTACCCGTTAAAAGTAATTTAGTTTTTAGTGATAAAACTTTAGAAAAATAAAAGTCTTTTTTATGCCCTTAAAACTAACATGTTTCTACAAATGGCCATCGTGTTTGTTTGTGTTTTTTTTTTTCATTTACCATATGAAAAAGAGAAAAGAAAAGCATTCAGTAGCAAATACAACTATTTTACATTTATGACTTACCCTAATTGTAATTTCTAAGTTATAATGAGATAGCAGAGTATGATTCTTATAGGTAAATATGGGCTTTTTTAAATTCAAGTTAAGCTTATTTCCCCCTTAGGTCACCACTAGGATTACAATTGGTCATTTCTAGCATACACAAGAGCACCTTGGTCACTAGGATTACAATTGGTCATTTCTAGCATACACAAGAGCACCTGATGACCTGACTGTTTTCTTTTTGTCCTAAACATTTTACCCTGCCTCTTACGGTAACAGACTCAGCCCAACACTTGCGATAGGGGATGTGTATACAGTATCAGGTTGAGCCAATTATAAGATCACAGCTCCAACTTCTATGATTGGTTCAGAGAGTAAACATGTGGTTAAAGCAGACGAATCAGAATACTTCCTGGAATTAAAAAAAATACTGAAGCTTGTAAAGACAAATTCTATTTCTTCTCTGATTGAGTAGTTTTAAGACTATGACTGGACTTGCCAGCAACCATGTTCTGTACATTATGTAGAGGGCAATGTATAAGAAAACTCTGCCAGAGGGAAGTAAAGGAAGGGGAAGAGGGGTAGGGAGAAAATGAGAGAAAGAGAGAAAAAAAGGAGAGATATTAAGATTAAAACCATGGGTCCTGAGTTATTTGGTTCCTATTGATTTTCCTTAGTTAGATCACTGCAATGTCATTCCAATAAATACCATCCCGTTCTTTTCTCTAGGTTATTCAAATTGATTGATTGTCATTTACAGCCATGAATGATGACCTTAACACTGTAAAATAAAGTAATGCTGTAAATTACAACAAAAGGATAGACTAGGAAATGAGAAAATTTAATTTACAATGGTAAAAAAATCCACTGAAAAAAGAAATATGTAATAAAAACATATTTATCATAATGTTTTTATATATTTTAGGTGCTTGAAAATACAAAATCATAAGGAAATCATAGCAAAGAGATTTAACATCTCTTTAAAAATGAGCTCTCTCCAGGTACTTTTTAATATAATGTAATTTAATATTTAATCTAACCCCAAAGAAAAGTTATTGTTATCTCTATCTATAGTCAAAAATATCAGAAACATAAGGAGAGTAAGTGTTTGGCCCAAGATCACACAGCTAAGAAGTGTTATGGTGGAGCAAGGACTAGATCATAGGTATAGTTGACAAACCCAACTATTGTCCACTATACACATTATTTATAGGGAATGAATGAGGGGTGATCAACACTGGCCACAGATGAAGCTATTCTCAGTGCAATTTTGTGCAGAGTTTGTAATCAGAAAATGTTAAACATGGAAGAGAGGTTTACAACAATTTAACCTGGTCCCCTCTCCTGTCATAGTAAAAAAACACAGACTCAGAAAGGCTAGCGGACTTACCTCAAATTCAATAACCCTTTATTTAGCGTGGGCTCATGCATAGAGGGTCTCTCAAGGTCTCTGCCAATCTGGTTATTCTGTGTTCCTCTGGTTTCACAGCTGAGAAGCCTTATGTCTTTCCACATACAGCATTGCCAGTGAAACTGCTAGCAGGGATACTTTCAAATGAACCTTTTCCATTTCATTCTTTCATATGTGTATGAACAGAATGCAAATGGTGTCAATTCTATTATCTTCTGCACAAAATGTTCCCTTCTCAGGGCCAAGTCAAGGGTAGGAAATATGGAGCCGAGCCCCAAGTACCTCAAGGGCAGCTGGCCACTTCTATTTCTAGATCCCAAACACCTGCATTGCGTAAAAGCTGGGGCCGTTTCAGATGAGACGTTTGGAAGTCATCAATACACTGCTCACTTACTGTGCATTTGAGAACCTTGAAATGTCAAGTTGTAGCTTGAGGCCAAGTTGGATTTGTGAGCCCTCATACTGATGGGTGATGAGATCATTTACATTGGATTATACCTCTGGTGTGTGAGCCATTCAGTAAATGATGAATACAGTGGGAATTACTGCCGTACATCTGCTGGACACTTTTATAAAACAGCTCTCTCATCTCACCTCCTAGGTGTGCAATCTTGAATCAGGAAACATATTTGAACCAGGAAATCAGTTCTCAAGCCTAGGGCTGTATCATCTGCTCCTGTCTCGATTGCAGAGAGTAATTTTGTCCAGTGCCATATTGCAAAGCAGACAATCGTAGGACAATGATTATTTATGGCCAGAAAATAATGCGCTCCAAAAATGTCTCCAAAGTCACGGCAGACCATTTGCTGACCATCGTTAGGAAATTATGATTAACATGTTGATATACAGTATATATGTAGTCAGTCACTGAACTAGATTCTGCGAATTCAGTCACTTATAATATCATGTCCTTATTCCTCACTGAGCTTCAAACTAGCTGTGAAGATAGGCAATTATAATGTGATATGTTTTGCACCAAGTTAAATAAAGAGTGTTAAAGTAATGAATAGTAAAATAAGTCAAGATACCTTTGCCGCTTGTTCCTGAAAAGCTATATTTAGGTGGACCCTTGAATTAGTCAAGTGAGTACTGGAGGTGGTAATATTGAATGTTTCAGAAAAAGATGCATATGTATAGCATTAGAGTTGAAATAAAACCAGAACAGGAAGAAAAAATCCAAATAGGACAGTAAAAACAGAAACATTCATTCCAGCAGTAGTCATATTGAGCCCTCTGCTCTTCTCTTTGCTTGCTGTGTAACATGGGGTATTTTGGATGGCTTCTACTGATTGCTAATTAATGTATTTATTTCTTCATGCATTCAACATTCCTATATTTAGTGCTTTATATGTTTCTAGCACTGTCATGATCACTGTTCCTATAAGCTGAAAGATGGATTTCATCTAAATTATTGACACCTTACAGCAACAAAATGTGATTACAGTGGCTTGAACACAAAAAGGTTTATTCTCTCTTGTAGAGGCTACATTTAGCCTGTTGTGAAGAGAGACCTAAGTTTTCTGTAGTTTTCAGTCCTCTTGTAAAATGCAGCAGCCCTCCCCCTCTCTCCCTCCCCTTGCCCCCCTCAGTCAGGGATGTGTATCTAATCTAAAGATGGAAAAGGCTTGCCTCACTTTTCCTAGGAACATTTAACTCTTCACTTACCATGAGAATTATATTTTAGCCATTTTCTACTTAATTGCACTGATCAGAAAGAACCAAATGTTGTTAGATGGGACAAGGGGCTAAGGTCTGGGCAGTTCTAAGTGTTATTTCTCGCTGAATGTTAAAGTGTAGCACAGTGTTTTGCAGATGCAGCTGTAAACAGAATGAGCTGAGAGGAACTCAACCAGATAAATGTGGTCAGCTGCAGAGAAGAAGAAATCCACATGTAATTGACCAAATAGTGTGTATAAGCAATGACCAAGCCTCCCTTCAGGGAGCCAGAACTTTGAATACAATGCCCCGTCTCCTTTAGCTGCTGAAGGTAAATAAAACCACCTTGTGATAACCACCTCTGGTTGTTTTAATAGAGCAGCCCCAGCAACTAGTAGCAGTTACAGCCTGGACTAGGCTAAGGACCAAGGTCTCAGGAAGACTGAAGCATATTTCTGTAGGTGTTTCCTTTTGAAATGAGATGAAGCTCAGAGCTTGGACACATCTTTATCTTAGAAGTCCCCAGAGATACCAGGGGTTTATCTGGTCCCTGGAACTATGCATTTACATTCCAAAAGGTTAGAGCGAGAGCTCAGGACCCTTGCCACCCATGAGCGATGTTTTCCCTCTCTTTTCTGTGGGAATGATGGAGGTCTCCTTCCTGAAGGTAAGTGGAGAAAATCTATTTCAGTCGTTCTCCTTCCTGAAGGTAAGTGGAGAAAATCTATTTCAGTCGTTTCCTCATCTGTGGAGTGCCTAGCTGCTAGCATAGACATGTGACCTAGCTTCCACCAGGTCACTCCAGGGGCAAGGCCTGGGCAAGAGGGAGGGAGCCATAGGCTTAATTACCGAAGTCATTAACAAGCAATCACTGTAATCCAGAGCACCTCATGTTTACATTCAGGATAAAGTTAATAAACATGAACGTTGAAAACTGAACATGAGTTTAGGGCTGGTATGTCAATATCAAGACGCCAGTAAGGACCCAGGGTTCTCTGCCACTCCATAGCTGGTGATGTCCCCCCTAAAATCCTGGTATGGCTTCCGGAGCTGCAGCTATTAGGATCAGACTCCAGGCGAGAAGTAAGGAAGAGTGCAGAGGGTAACATGGTATTTTCTGGACATCGCCCCTCAAAGCTATCTTAGGTTTACTTGACCATTCCTATCTGCAAAGGAGGCTGAGGGATATAGTGGCATTTTCATTTTGAATAGAAATAGAAGTTCTATTGACAAAGGAGGTGAAAATGAAACAGTTGTCTTCCCTTCAATGATGTACTGCAACAAAGAAGAAAACTGAGGTAAAATTAGAATTCACATAGTACACTTATTTTCCTAGGCATCCTAAATGCTTTGATTTAGCACATAGAGGAT
Source organism: Cnephaeus nilssonii (assembly GCF_951640355.1). Lineage (NCBI taxonomy): Eukaryota > Metazoa > Chordata > Mammalia > Chiroptera > Vespertilionidae > Cnephaeus > Cnephaeus nilssonii. Next base: position 65,474,500 of record NC_137085.1, on the reverse strand, counting down.
TCATAACTGAATGACTGCCATCTCAACTGATTCCTTCTACAACAGCATTCCTGCTTTACCTGCAAACCTTCGTATGTTCAAATGTTTGATAGTTTAGCAGAAAAAGTAGTATTTCTACAAGACTATATGTGAGCGCATGCTGTGTAATGTAATTCAATATGCCAATACACATCAGGAATTTTTTTTTTAAATAGGGGAGTTGGTAGGTATTTCTGGTTTTTCACTGTTTCCAAAAACTTATCTCTAACATAGTTTCTTCTGGATCTCCTGTTATTACAATGTTCAAATACATATGTTAAGAGAGACATTTTGACATCTTTGAAGTATGTATTTGGCCAGGTGTTAGATGAGAACAGACAGTTCCACTCAATAGGTGTGTGTGTGTTTTTTAAACTACATTCATTAATTCTTTCATTCAATAAGCATTTTATTTGGGACCTTCTCTGTGCCAGGCATTGTGCTAGACAGCTACACTGTACCAGGTAACCTGTAGCTGTTGTCAATGAGGACGGTGACAGATGCTCAGGAACCCTTCGTTCTACAGGTGAAGCATAGTAATGTCCATCTTGTATAAAAATACACTGCTGTTTAAAACTCTCTGCTATTGTTAGATAGTCCCTAGTCCTGTAAACCCTGTCATTGTAAACTCTGTCACTTTAAGACAGTCTGTTATTCTGTAAAATGACTTTGTTTTTAGTTCAAATAATAGAAAAAGATAAACTTAACTGTCTGACCTTGCAAGCTAGCCATCCAATGTAATAGACTAACATGGACTAATACTGACAACAAATCCCATATTTTTATGCCAAGTACTAACAAATTATGTATTCAAGGTTACAACGGTCTGTGACAATAACTCACACAGAGCCCTTTGTAATATCTGCAAACAAAGAGGCTCGAAAAGTATAAATATGGGAGACTTCCTGTATGTGGTACTCAGAGATTTGGAAGAGACACCCCCACCCCCTCTGGGCTGCGTGCAATAAACGACTACTAATGAATTGGCTCATTAAGGCGCCTTGTACCTCATTTGCTGATTTACGATACAACACAGGCAGGTTAGGGTTGTTCATTGATTTAAGTTTCAACCATTTCCAAAAGAATTGTCTTACTAAGTTATGAAGGAAATCACAGAGAGTTCTTATTGGAAATATGCATCCATAAGTCATGTACCCTTAATATTGTCCTGGTGTTTCTATTACATTGTATGAATTAGGATCTTGGTAAAGTGTTCATATGTTAACCATGCTAGATATTTGAAAGTGAAAATATGACAATCTGGCTTGGTCATGAATAACAGCTTATTATTAATAGTTCATTCTTCATTCCTTCTACTAATATTCTATTTGATCTAAATACAAGTTCAGTATTAAGTGGCATGGAAAGAAAACTTAAGAAGACAAACTTGATTTCAAACCCCAGCTCTATCACCTTCAAGCAATCCAATAACTGGATGTTTCTGGATCTTTCTGATATTTTGTTTCTCAACAGGTTAAGGAGAGAGAAAAAGAGATAGGAAAGGAGAGAAGGGGATGAAAAGAGGAATAGGCGAGAGAGAAGGGTTGAAACGGAGAATAGTTTTCTTATGACTATTATTGAGAATTAATATGGGGCTTTAATTAGAATTAGAAATAATTCTTAGAAAATGCCTATTAGAATGTATAGCAAATAGTTAACCCTCAATAAATGGTAGCAATTCCAATGCATTTTAATTTTAATTCCCATCCTCCGTATCTCATTTCTGCCCTTCTTCCCTCCCTCCTTTCCTTCCCACTCTTTTTTCTCCTTTAAAGAAACACTACAAATGTAGTTTTACTCTTTTTTCATCTCTTAATGGAGTTATAGATGTGTAATGTCAAAATCTAAACCAAAAGGGCATATGTAAGGACCAAAGAGATTTATAAATTATAGTCAAACTTGACAAAACAATGCCAAAATGTGGAATGAGTCTCTTTTGAACATCTGTGCATTGTAGCTGTGTGTGTGTGTGTGTGTGTGTGTGTGTGTGTGTGTGTGTGTGTGCGCAACCTCCCACAGCTGTTCTCAGTTCTTCCATTTCCAGCTCCACATCTCTTTTCTTTCTTTTCATTTTTCTTAGTTGCACCAATTATTTCTCTCAAAGGCTTGTCCTTCATCATTGCCTTAGTGGTGGTAAAGATTAACAAAGGAAGCAGTAAAAGTGAGGTAGTTTGTATTACATTGGAAGTCTTTGTACCGTCTGCCAAGGCTTAACGATCTTAACTGGTCTTAATCTGGGACTCAGATTGGCTTCCATTCCTCCTGTTTGTGCAGAAGTGTTGTCTTGGCATGGTTTGTAGTCTCACTGAAGTCTTCAGAACCAAATAAAAGGCAGACAGTTATCTGTTACCTTTGTCTTTCCAGACCCTGTTTTGCGTCTTTGCTTGATACTGCAGTCGGAAGATTAGCCATGTATCTTTATGGCAAAGAATAATACGATTGAGTTTGAGCTCTCTTGGAAGGATGATCAGAGAACAAATTAGTAATTTGGCTGTGTCCTCAGCTTGCCCTGTACTGCCCTTTTTTGCCATGTGACCTTAGCAAAGGCATTAAACTGTTCCTCACCAGTAGAGAGTGAAAAACAAAGGCTTACAGGGTTGTTAAAAGAAAGATATCACCTTATTTTTTTATGTGTTTTAAAAGCTTAATAAGAGCAAGTCAAGAGAATTGAGTCACCTGACTTGACTGTTACTCTGGGATAAAAGATCATTATACTCAGTGATACATTTGAGCCAGTAGGAGGCACATTTCAATAATTCTCCTTCTGAGGAGCCTGATATATATATATATTTTAGTAGGCTACCTTCAGGCCCTGGCCCGGTACCTCAGTTGGTTAGAGCATCATCCTGATACACCAAGGTTGTAGGTTCGATCCCTGGTCAGGGCACATATAAAAAACAACCAATGAATGCATGACTAAGTGGGTCAATGAATCGATGTGTCTTTCTCATTCTCTCTCTGCCTCCCTCTCTTCCTCTCTCTAACATCAATCAATAAATTTTTAATAAAATAAGCTACCTACATATATAGCCTTTTACAAATGACATTCTTAGACTGGACTAATCCCCCACAGGTACAAATTCTGCTTTCCTCAGCACAGGGTCCCTTGGTCAGGTCGAAATAACTTGGAAAAAAATAAAATATTTTCCTTTCTTTGTATACAGGGATAAAGGGAAGGTGAGAAGTCAAATAAAATATATAGACTGGCCCTAACCGGTTTGGCTCAGTGGATAGAGCGTCGGCCTGCGGACTGAAAGGTCCCAGGTTCAATTCCGGTCAAGGGCATGTACCTTGGTTGCGGGCACATCCCCAGTAGGAGGTGTGCAGGAGGCAGCTGATCGATGTTTCTCTCTCATCGATGTTTCTAACTCTCTATCCCTCTCCCTTCCTCTCTGTAAAAAATCAATAAAATATATTTAAAAAAACACACACATATTGACTATATTGCCAAAAATGTTTTTATTCAAAGAAAAAAGATGGCAGTAGTTTGTCTCTTTGTGTTAGATAACTTTTTGTATATTGACTGAGTGCAGCTAGTAGTTAAAACCATATCTGTATATCATGCAACAACCCTTTCAACTCAGACAGTCTGAAATAATTGGAAGGTGTTTTACTGGTGGTGGAAAAGGGGTTAGGGAGGAAATGTTCAAATTTGAATTCAGTTTTTATGTGTAGGATGAATTTAACCTTAAAGCTTCTTTCCACTCACAGGTACTTCTTGGCTCTTTAATCTGAACTAAACTCATTGTAATGTTTTGCAAGATGATAATGATATAATTTGACAAGCCAATGACTTGCATTTAATGCCTCAGGCTTACGAAATTAATGGGCAAGTGTCACCTAAAGCTATTAACTTTGTCTCAGTTCCTGGGGCCTTTTGCAGAGCTTCCTCAGCAACCCTGGAAAGGAAATTCATGGGCTTGTTTAAGGCTCCCAGGGCTAACAGTCTATTTAAGGAGGTGCCTCTAAGTAACAACTCTCCCATCATAATATTGTAATTATGCATTAGAGGGTGATTTCTCTAATGATGTATTACTCAAAAATGTGGTGCCAGCCAGAATATCAGCAAGGTAGATCATAAAATTTTATTTAACCTTTTGTTAATTTAAAGGCTCCAATACTCTCTAACTTATTTATCATGTATTGGAAGGGAGGAAATGACAACAACGGCAAAGGCTGTGAGACCCGTATGTTATTTCATTCACTGTGTTCAAAAAATGTATGTCACCGCCCTAACTGGTTTGGCTCAGTGGATAGAGCGTCGGCCTGCGGACTGAATGGTCCCAGATTCGATTCTGGTCAAGGGCATGTACCTTGGTTGCGGGCACATCCCCAGTAGGAGCTGATCGATGTTTCTCTTCCATCGATGTTTCTAACTCTCTATCCCTCTCCCTTCCTCTCTGTAAAAAATCAATAAAATATATTTTAAAAAAAGGTATGACACCAATGGGGTAAGGAAAATATTTAAAACCCCCCGTTAATAATGCCTGTAAGTCCTGTCTAGTGTGGTCCCGTGGTTAGAGTGCCAGCCTGCACACTGAAAGGTCATGGGTTCGATTCCCGTCAAGGACACGTACCTGGTTGCAGGTTCGATTCCCATCCCTAGTTGGGCACATGCGGAGGCAAGCAATCAGTGTTTCTCTCACTCTCTCTCCCCATCCTTCTCTCCTTTCCACTCTCTATAGAAATCAATGGGAAAAATATCCTTAGGTGAAGATTAACACGAACAGCAAAAAAATGCTTGTAAGATTCACAAAAGCGAAAGTACTGAGTATGTATCTTAGATGCAAACAAAGCCTGATGGTCTGCATGTAAGAAAAGAAAATTCAATATTATTTCTAGTCATTTTACTGAAAACATTTCAGAATAATATTTGTCATCTAAATGCTAAGGAAAATAATCAGTTCTTAATTCCAGAATGGTTCCAAGGCACCATCTTACCAATGTGGATGGAAAAAAAAAATGCCACATGCTAACCTGACAGTCTTGCACACTCAAAGAACTAAAATAACCACAAAGGATGGTCTGAAATTAAAACTTTAACTAGAGGCAGTGTATAGTGGGTAGCCATGTCCTAGGCCAGTATCTCCCCTGACAAAGGTCAATCTTTACCTTAGCTGAGCCTATTGTCTTTTTGCATCTAAGATAACTTGCCTGTGAAATGTCAGGGTGACTTGTAACTTCCCCTTTTCCAGATCCCTCAGGACACAACCAAATCTGCCTGGGCACCAGGACAGAGATCATAAATTTCCTTCATTGTTATCGTTATCATGTTAATTGTTGACTGTTAACTATCTTGTACCTACCTGGGTAAAAGAAGCATGTGTCTATCATTTTACTTTTTATCCAATCCCAGAGGCCCTCCTCCCCTTATGCTTTCTCCTGCCTCCCTAATCTATCACCAGTGGATTTCTTGTAACCCACTTAGGTCATTGTAATGTATAAAAGAAGGTGAAGAACTGCCATTCTTCAGAGCATTATCCCAATCCATTGAGATTCTGCTTCCTGACAATTGTGGACAGTTTGGCTCAAATAAACTCACAAAAATTCTTTACAGGTTTGAATGTTTTTACGTTAACACCAGTCACCCATGGGCTCCAGCGTGGGCTGTCTTGGAATGATGCCATGCAGGCCTTTGCGAGGCATGCAGGGATGGCATTGTGACACCTCCATTACGGTTTATGTGCAAGAATCCACGTAAAGCTTGTTAGCACAATGCCTGGCACAGAGTAGTAATTCCTCAATACGTGAGCTATTATTTTTTGTGATTGCCATTTAGTGTTAAAACGTGAATGGCATTTTACAATAATAACACACTTATTAGACTAAACACTACCTTTAAGCTTCAATTCAGCTTTAATTCAGAGAGTGAGTCACTTCATATTAGTAAGGCTTCTTTTAGAATATCTATAAATTTTAAATGGAAGCTTATGACACTCAATTATTCCAAAAATTCAATACTAAAATGTTATTCATGCCTGCATTATCTGGCTTTATCTGACAGCAGTGTATTTTATCTGAAGTATCAGATCAATTATCTAGATTTCTGTACTCAGTTTTGCAAGCACATACATACATACTCTGTGAGGTGCGATTGGATTTCTTCAGGTGAAGTGTGACCCAGTTAACTTACTCCCAGGCAGCGAAGGCCTGTTCAGAGAGGATGCCTTTGAAGCCAGGGGTGCATTTCTAAAATGCCTGTAGCCTTCCCAGAGATGTGACAATTAGTGACTGCAGAGGCCGTCATTATTTAGATCTGCTTAAACATTTCCTCTAAACCACAGAACTGTATGCTCTCAGTGCTAAAATGTGTGTGTTAATCTGCAAACTCTGTTTTGTAAATTCCATAGTTTGAAATTTTATTTCTTTTTTAAAAAAGGTTTTCACCAAGCAGCAATGGTTATTTACAAGTTTTCTAGGTGATAGCTCAAGTAGGACAATATTGGCCATTCAATCCAATGTGAGCAGTGAGCCAGAGTTTGAAAGTACAGCGTGTTTTAGGGTAGACTCGAGGAAGAAGGAACATCATAAGCCAGTCTTCTCAGTATGAGTTTAAATATTCATGATTTGCTTATTAAAACATTTAAAAAATTGTGTCTCTGAGCATCAGGCTCTTAATATGCAGAACAGAAAGAGCTAAGTGCTGAAAAACAACAAGCATATTGTCATAGAATTTGCTTCAAATATCCCAAAGCTAAAGCTTAGTGTTTCCAGTATGTATATGATACATTACAGCTTTCCTCTGACAAAGGATATGTAAAAATATAAAAAATAAAAAAATAAATCAATTGTCCTTCGAGAATTAATCCTCAAAAATCAACACATAATGGAACAGAGAAATGGTTTGCAAGTTGTAATGACAATGGGTAAAGGGCTCAAGTGGTAGCCTGATTGTGATGGTTAAATTTAGGTCAACGTGACTAGCCACAGGTGCCCGGATTAAACATTATTTCTGGGAATGCCTGTGAGGGTCTTTCTGGGAAATCAGCATTCTAATTGCTGGACTCAGTTAAGTAGGTTGCTCTCCCCAAAGTCGGCGGGCATCATCTAATCCATTGAGGACCTGAGTGGAACAGAGGGTCTTACTTTCCTGTCTCTCTGCTTGAGCTGAGACATCTCATCTCAGCTTCTCTGGCCCTTTCACTGGAATGACTCCACTGGCTCCCCTGGTTCTCAGCCCCACCCACTCAGACTGCATTGCACCACAAGCTTTCCTGAGTCTCCAGCTTAAAGACAGCAGATGGGGGCACTTCTCAGCCTCTGTAATGACGTGAACCAACTCCTATAGAAATCTTCACTGGTTCTGTTTCTTTGGAGAATCCTCACTAATACACGGGTTTGCTATAGTAACACAGAGAGTCCCTAAGGAGAGGTTAGTCAAGCATGGGAAAAAGGTGGCTAAGAGAGGAGAGGGAAACTTTTGGTCATGAGCATTCAACCTTCAGCCAGGGGATTTTCAATATTCTAGTTCCATTAGCGAAGTCTTTTACAGTATAGGGTAGATCTCTTTAGTTAACTCAGGCTAACACCAGTGACTATGAGGGGTTGAACAGACCCCAGCAGAAAGAAGCTGGAAGTAAATAACAGGATGTCAGAGGGCTGCCTAAGGTTGCAAATGCAACCAGCTATATTTTCCCATGTCAAGGGAACCCCTCAGCTAAAGGAAGACCTTCATCTGCTGGGATGGATGGGTGTCCCTGAAGAACCCACAAAAGTTGAAAAGAGAGGAAGAGTGAATTCTAAGTACTTGACAATTTCAGAGATGCCAATACTTGATTATCACTAGCATCCATGAAAGTCTTCCTGTCCTTTTTTCCATCTCTTTACCTAGTGTCTACTCCAGAGATACACAGCAAAACAAAATTGTGGTTAGGGAGATTGGAAATAAGGGATTGAATGGTTGGAGTTGGTGGACAATAAAACCCATTTCCTTGACTTCAGGTTTCCTATCTATTGCAGGTAGAAGAAAGTTGGAGTTTTGACTATTACCTTAAACTGAGCCATTTCAGTTACAAAAGTATGGGTAACTTTGCAACTTAAAAAAAAAATCATAGAACTTTTTATCATCTTAGAATGAACAAGGAAGTTACCAAGCTAGTTGAATTTCTTTTTCATGATTAGAGAAGGAATATTGTGTAAATAAATTTAAAGGCCTTTCTGTTTGACATAATGCACACATAAGGTGATGGATGTTTATTGGAAGAAAACATGGTGATGAAGGGAAATAGGAAACTTATTCCTAAGCTACATTGCCAGGCCTCATGGATAACTGAAATGATATTTTATTTAATATTGCAACTTTACTGGCAAGTTGATATTTCGAGTAGTCTATTATCACAATTCAACTTCTGTTTGTATAAATTATTGCCTATATTTGGTGCTACAGTTGTTACTACTGACTACTTCTCTGAATTTGCCTGTCTCCTTGATGGTTATTCATAATTTTGACTCCCTAACCTATGTCCCACTCTTTTGTTCTTGGGTATAAGAGATACCCAAATGGCCTTAGTTACCCTGCTAGTTCTTGTGATAGGTTACTTCATAGACCACTATCTACATTATAGAGCTGCGTCATTACATATGGCAGCCACGAGCCACATGGGGCCACTGGGTAGTTGCAAGGTGGGTAGTCCGAACTGACAGGTGCTAGAAGTAAAAACAGACACATGATTTTGAGATTTAGAATGGAAAAATACTGTAAAATGGCCAATGTATACATTTTATATTGGCTATACAAAAACATGTTTGATTTATTATATCATATTTTGAAATTATATTATTTTGAAACAATGTATTTTTTAAATTAAATTTAAAAATATTTAATAGTTAATATTATTTTTGTTTACTTTTTAAAAAATGTAGCATTTTAGAGATTCTAAAATGACATTTATGGCTTGTATTTGTGGTTTATATTACATTTCTGTGTTAAAGTGATGTTTTCCCTCTTAATTTTAGACAAGTCACCAGAGTGTGACTTGTCTAGGCAGGCACTTAATTATGACCAAAAGACGTAATGAAGTTTATATATATTAGAAAATACATTAAAAAGGAAATATTTTCATAAAAATGTAAACCATACACAGGGGGGACAAAAGTAGGTTTACAGTTGTGAGTACTCCAGAGTTTATTATTGAATACTTATTAATTATATTATTTCCATACAAACAACTGTAAACCTTTGCCCTACCCTGTATATATAACATATTTTACATATTAGATGTAATTATATAGCACTTTATACATATTTTTCAGATAATTATCACTTTAACTTCATATGTGATCTGTTGGGTATCCGTTGTCCTTTTACAGATGAGAGAACTGGGATTCAGAGAGAAAGGGGCCATTACCCCATATACAGATCCTATATATAGTGAAACCAAATATACATCCCGAATTCACTAGCGTCATCATATTTGTCCTTGGAGTCAGGCCAGCCTGGGTTTATGTAATTTTCCTGCTAGTAACTTGCCAGTGACCTTGGGGAGGTTATTTTTTTTAATACATAGTGTAGTTGAAGGAGTGGAAAATAACTAATATATAGTTGGTGCCTAACATGTTAGTTAATATTCAATTCAAAGTTCTGTATTTCTCAAAAGGGATAGCTAAACAAAAATTGTTAGTTAACAGGAATAAAAGATTAATAGAGATAAAAGAATTAGATTTTTAAAAATTATCTTTATTGTTGGAAGCATTACAGATGTCCCCCCACCCCTTTTTTTTTTTTTTTCGGTAAAATGGCATAACATGTTCATCCACCTGTTAAATGATATTCTCTGAAACTCTTCCCTATTCCACTTTCCTAAAACTGTAGTTGCATTATAAAAACATAAAAGCGCAGATCAACAATTTTGAAAATGTGTAATAATTTGGATGTTAGAAATTCAAAAAATCTTTAATATTTTGGGGGGCTCTGGATATGGCATTATTACCTGGGAGAAAAGGAAATATTTTCATAAGAATGTAAACCTTGAAAAGATGCAAAATTCTCTATTGCCTAATTTGAATCAGTTTGTCCAGCCTGTTATGACCATCTCCTTGACCATCACCACTGTTTCCTCAACTGTCAAAATGTCTTAGGGTTTATATTATTTCCGTGAATGGTACCATAATTGTGCTAACCACTCATGTTTGAAATGTCAGTCATATGATTTTCCTCTCCTTTTTTTTCTACCATTGGATTTAATTAATTGTCAGGTGCTGTAGTCTCATCGCAGCAATGTTCATCGTGTTAACTCTTAGCCAATATTTGAGCAGCCTTAATTCAAGCTTCAATCGTTTCTCATCTGTATTATGGCAACTGTTTCCTAAATCTATTTTCAGCTTTCATTTATACCCATCTCCAAATCTCCCTTGTACTGAGGCCACCACACTCTTACTAAAGCCAAGTAACAATTCTCTCCCTCACCTATACTTTCTCAAGCATCCATCATCACCTGTAAGATTAAGTCCTAACTCCTTCACGTCAGATATTCAGCGTGATATGGTCCTTCCTGTATTTCCTACCCTCATCTTCCACCAGAATCTTTCATGTACCTTCTGCTTTTGTTGCAGTTGTTCCACTTATTTTGAGTTATTTCCTGACTCTCTCCATCCCTCACTCCTACTCTGTGCAACTGTTGTAATAATGTTTATTCTCTAATCATTCATTTTCTTGTCTTTTGAGTTCTTAAGCCACCGAGCCACATTTTGCACTCACTGAATCATGAATTATTCAAGTACATCTACAGTACTTAGCACAATGCTACAGAATAGAAGTTTAATACATTTTTAAATGAATAAATGAATGAATACCTGAGTGGCTAGGGCTGAAATTTTTATTTTTCTAGAAAGGGAGTCCAAACAGTATGTTCTGCTTATATATCAATAGGAAGTCAGATGAAACAATTATCTTAGTCTTTTAATTAATTTACTCAAGCTTTGTAAAGCATATATCTAAATCATAAGAATTTGGAATGTCTTAACTCTCAGACAATATATTTAAGTTTTACAAAAAGCACAGAGAGTGGTTTTAGAGATTTATACTGTGATATTAATGGGGAGGTTGTATTTGCTATTCTTTTCTCACCCATGTGATAGGAAAATGCTAAGAAAGAAAAATGTGTGTACTTGGCATCTTCTAGATAAGAAAACAATCTTTTTAATCCTTGCATAATGAATTTGTCACTGTCGAGATGGCTTCCAAATGATTAGCGGAATAATATAAAAGATCCTTGTATAATAGGAAATAAGATTTAGTGAAGGTCTCAGTGGTCTGGAAGATTTCCCTAGATTGTGATAAACCACAGTGGGCTGTTGGAGGATCTGGTTGCTGCCTTTGCATTGATCTAGTTCAAGTTGGGGAGCTCTGTCTTGCACACATTTTAGCATCCTAGAGGGCTACAGAAATTCACAATGCTTGATGCTCTCTGTTGAACAAAAGACAATGTGCCTCAGCCCCACAGCTCACAGGAGAGACCCATGTTTACTCCTTTATTTAAAAATACCTCCTACCTTTCTACCTCTCCCACCAAGCCAAATTTACTGTTTATGAAACTACAGTTCTGAAAGCAGAGGCTATTAAAAGAATGGATCCCAGGGCCCCTGGACAAGGAGGGAGCTGGCACTGTTCTCCATCCTTTGTGACTCTTCTTGATCAGAAGGCAGGTGCACATTTCCCATCAGGAAGACATGATCATCACTTGAATCATAGTGTTTCAGCTGTGGAGTACCTTTATGCAATATGTGGTTCAAGAAAAAAGCCAGTGGCTTTGCCACGTCTCAGCTTTCCCATCTGCCCTGTTGCAGAGAAGGAATTCTGTTTAACATACACCAAGACTCTTTGGTTTAAACAATGCATGTGGTAGTTTGCCCTGAGGCACCTTCGACACTGATGCTTCTTTTATAGCCATAAGCTCTTTCTGGAGCAGGGCTCTGTCTGGGAGGTTGGTGCAACCCGCTGGTCCTTTCAATATGGCAACTCCAATTCCTTCCCACACTATTTTTATTTGACCAAAGTATTTCCTCTTCCCTGGACACCGAAGTAAGACTTACTTTGAAATCATTCTAATATTGTATACCCAACTGCTTTGATTAATCACGGCTAATACTTGGGACTCAGAGTTTATTATAATGCAGGAACAAAGCACATTTGAAAAGTGAAAATGAAAATAAGGCTTCCACGTGGCCGGCATTTAAATGAAAACCTCTTGATTTGTAGCTGTGGCAAATATCTCAATGTACCATAAGATAATTTCACAAAAGCAATTGTGCCGCGCCAGCACAGCCAAGGGATCAGCGAGCCTGAGGGAGGGCCGGCGAAGGATGAAGAAAAGACAGACAAAGAGAATAAGCTGGGTCTAGGTGGATCTTCTGTGCCTGGCTGAGACCACAGAACAGATCCAGACTGCAAGCTGAGCCTTTATTTTGTAGTCAGAGGTAAACAAGGTAGTGGTCACCATAGTTACAGTGTTCTTATGAGTTTCACTTGTTTTGGCAGCACTTGCTGCAGCTCCCACAGCCCATTAGCTACCCAATAAGGATCTAGGGAGAGTCATAAGGTCAAACTTAATTATGCTAAGAGGGCTGTGCCCTCTAAGCTGGGACTTGTTTGCAGCTTTGCCAGCAGGTCAGTCTGAGGCTTAACCCTATAACCGCTCCCTACAAGCAATGGCCCCCATTTTGGGGGAATTCAAGAGTTGACTCTTAAAAGGTTGAATAATTAGGCTCCTGATTTTCTGAAACATTTTCCCGTTCTGAAACTTGACAACACTGTCAAAGCCTAATCTGTTGCCCACCACCCCCACATTCTTTCTCCCTTCCCACTAAAAATAAGATCTTTACCTCTGTATTAGAAATAGTGAGCTCCCATCTCTCTTGGCTGGGGAAAAGCAGCCCCCAATCACACTCAGCCATAAAGTAACCTGACAAGCCGCCGCTGGAACCCCAGCCTGGCCCGGGCGGTTTAAACTGTGCCTGAGTTCAGTCTCTTCTCTGGGAAGGAGCATGACAAGCCCCGACGGGATTTGTGTTCTTGGCGTTTTCAGACTTACCAATAGACTCTATGTGGCAGGTTCGGCTGTTACTCCTTTTCTTTCTCCATGGACAGTTATGCAGAGAACATCTCCTCTGCTCCTTCCATCAATGTGTCCCCAGCTCAGAGGCTGCCAGCACCAGGGGTCCCGCATCGCCCCCTGCAGAAGGGCTTGGGTGCTCAAGTCCGAAAGCTGGCAAACTTTACAGACTTAGAATGTGAAAATGTGCCCCTCCCTCCTCCCAAGTCTCCCCACTGCCGTTTTAGTGTGAATAGTATTCTGACTTCTGTTACGATATCCAGAGAGGCCGTTCAAGGAATGTCACCTATAAATGAAATGATAAACCAGTACATTTGGGGAAAAGGGAAACTGTGATTGCCTTTGAGTCTGCCTCTAGACATGTCATGCTTATTGCTTTTTACTGCTTACTGCTTTTTGCACTCTACAGGAAGAATTTGAATTCACAGCTTTATATACACAATGATGTAGATTTTTAAATAAACTGAAGTGAGTTTCCAAGCTTCTCCTATGGTCCAACTCCTCTCATCTTCCTTGATGCTCATTCTAGTGGTGGTAAAGCCCTAAAATGGGAGAGGCCAGAGGCCAGCCATCGTGTGATGCCTTGAAGGACTTATTTCCGTTTCTCTCATTCTCCACTCAGACTCTGTGCTTGTAGATAGCAGTTCAGCTCCTCTCCCATTTAGACCAACTTCGAAGAAAAAGAAGGTGGAGTTTTCTTTGTCAGTCCCATGAAGCTGTGTTAATGGTGAGGATTGCCCTCCAAATGATCTGCTCTATGAAAACCCAGCAACTATGTTCCATATGACTGACTCTCCTTCCTCCGTCTTCCCTGCCCAGTTACAAATACCTCCTCCTCGCTGACACACCAGTTCATCAGCATGGCCTCTTCCTGTGCATTCTTCACCTTGCTTCCTAATTCTCAATTCTGCAACCTTTGGGGGGCACTTATGATATTCTCCTTCGTGATTGTGCAAATAAAAACAACAGGCCCGGACTGGCTGGCATGGCTCAATGGTTGAGCATCAACCTATGAACCAGGAGGTCACGGTTCGATTCCCGGTCAGGGCACATGCCCAGGGTTGTGTGCTAGATCCTCACTGTGGGGTGTGCAGGGGGCAGCCTATCAGGGATTCTCTCTAATCATTGATATTTCTATCTCTCGGTCTCTCTCCCTTCCTCTCCGAAATCAATAAAAATATATTTAGAAAACCATCAGGTCCGTGGTCTATGGCAAGCAGTCCACCCCACACTGCATGAGTATGAAGTAGCTTAGAAGTGACTGTTAGAGAAGCTAGTCTGAAGCTCTACATCAATACGAATGTGTTTTACCTGAAGGGAGCTTTGATACATTTCTGGGAACACTTGGTTCTTGCCTTCCTCCTGATACTGAAATAAACTAAGCTCCCTTCCCTTCCTAAATTAGGATCTGTTGTTTCCAAGTATCCCAAAATATCTCTTCTGACTCATCTCCCTTCCGAGTTCCTGCTTTTTTTTTTTTCTTTCTTAAATATTTATTGTGTCGAGGGAAAGTTTGTTTCTTGGTAGGCTGTAACTTCCTGGCATACTAAAATGTACTTGATATTAAACTCTTGCTTGTTTTCCAACTCTGAGTCTAAAAATAAACAGGTGTTCACCTGTCCAAGTTTAAAGCTATAGTTATAGTTAAAGCTACAGCTATAATTCAATTAATATTTTTTTTCAGACAAGGTAATTACACTTTAAAATTAAACAATGGAAAAATACCACCGAGTAGCTCTCTTGGGGCTGCTCTACTTGCTTTTCACACAGGCCACGACAGCCCAGTGCTGGCCTCTGCAGGTGCTGGCCTCACTGGAAGCTCCGATCCAGCTCAGGAGAATGTGGTCCATCCCTTAAGGGGCTCCTCCTCACCTTTGTTGTTGTGAGTCACCTACTATAAAATCCTCCTGCTCCCCTCTCTCCAAACTCCTCTATCAGAACAGGAAAATAACAAATGCCATGCACTTGCACTTGATTGATGACATATTATCTGAAATTTTTACCCTGCATTTTCTTTTTAAGCCTCTTCTCTCTAATTTTAGACACCAGCTCCACTCCCACCTTGTCAAAGAACTTCAAATATCAGCAAACAGATGTGTGTGTCTTTCCTCACTCAGGGGCAGTGCAGAGGAGTCCCTGAAATACTCAACAGCTGGCACTGAAGAAACATCGATTTTGTCTTTTTTGCAAGTCACAGACCTACCTCCTCATTTCTTCTCTCAGCAGATCAGGCCCTCTACCTCCCTTCTCCTTCTTAATCCCGTCTCTTACCATCTTTGGTCTTTCTTTCTGAGTGATAACAATATATGTTAACTGCCGTTCTAAAATACATCAGTGTTCATTCTCTATAATTTCTACCAGTGGTAAATTGCTTCCAATCAGGATAAGCTTTATTATAACATTGACTATTAGCAATAAGAACATTTGAAGGGCCCAGCCAGTATGGCTCCGTTGGTTGAGCATCCTCTCATGCACCAGGAGGTTGCTGGTTCAATTCAAGGTCAGGGCACATGCCTGGGTTGTGGGTTTGATCCCCATTAGGTGGCATACTGGTGGATGTTTATTTGTCATCAATGTTTCTATCTCTCTTTCCCTCTTCTTTCCTCTCTCTGAAATTAATTTTAAAAATATCATTTAAAGTAATGATTATCATTTTAGTTACTCTTTATGAACCATTAGAGGTTAGGTATTCTGATAAAGAATTAATATGTACTATTCTTATCTCATAGGTCATTGTATGAATTAAATGAAATGGATGTAAAGTAATTTACTATTGGGCATGTAGTAATGCAAAACAGTTAGTTAATAAATTATCATAACCCTAGCCAGGTAGCTCAGTTGTTTAGAGTATCCTCCTATACACCAGGTTGAAGGTTCAATTTCTGATCAGGGCACATACAAGAATCAACCAATGAATGCATAAATAAATAGAACAACAAATCAATGTCTCTCTCTCTCAAATCAATACATTAAAAATTAAATGGTTATTAAATCATCATTATAAAGTTATTAATTAAAATAGTGCAGTGAAGACCTGGGGGCAGGCAGGGGAAGAGCAGGGTGGAGAAGGTCAATGGGGGTTAAAAAGGGGATATCTGTAATACTTTCAACAATAAAGAAAAATTTTTAAAAAGTTACTTTAAACAACTCTATAATGTAGTTTTTATGTTTTAGAATTGTGAGAACAAGTAGTGGATTAATATTTCTTTAAAAATGTATTTGGGGGTGGGAATAAACTTATTCAATTATAATTCAATTAAAAATAAAGATTTGTTGTTAGTATAAGACTTTAGGATATTTATGAATATTTAAAAAATAAATATAGTGATTGAAAGCAGTATACCCTCATGAGGAGTTTAGGATAAGCTTCATTTACATCAGAGGTTCTCATTTCTAACTGCATATTAGAATCACCCACCTAGGGAGCTTTTTTAAAAAAAGAATTATCAGTAGTTGCCCCATTTGGCCTTTAAACTATTCCTATGCAGTAGGAATTACTACTACCATTACCCCATTTTAGAGATGAGGATACTGCAATTCCGTTAGTGAAGTGAGCTAAAAATAACCTCGCATACTTTTACCTCCGAGCCCATGGTTTCAGAAATGTAGTGGTTAAAATTATGTCTGAATTTTCTGATACTCTGGTTTTTACATAATATATCTTTATTCGTTTTTAATATTATTAACTTAACTTTTTCTGCTTTATTGATGTGTAATTTATTGATGTACCATGGACAGCACATATTTAATGTATACAGTTTGGTGAGTTTGACATGGGCATACAGTTGTGATACCATCACCACCATCAAGGTAATAAACACATTCATCAACTCTAAAAGTTTCCTAGTGCTCCTTGTTTTTTGTGCTAAGGACACAACATGAGATCTACCTTCTTAACACATTTTAACATGCACACCCTGTATTATGAACTATGGGTGCCGGTTGTATAGCAGATCTCCAGAACGTAGAATCTTGTATAACTGTTCCTTTATCCCTGTGGAGCAATAACTCCCCCCCCCACCCCCCCACCCCCCACTGTCTGGGGAGCTGCCATTCTATTTTCTGATTCTGTAGGTTTAACTCTTTTAGATAACTTGTCCTCTGTAACTGACTTATTTCGCTCAGCATAATGTCTTCCGGGTCCACCTGTGTTTTTTAATATCCTGATCCATGTTCTTTTATTTCTACCTTCAGGAAGTAAAGCTTCCGAAAAGGATAAAATGCTGTTGGAACAGCTATTAAAAATAGTAAAATTGTTCTACTGTAGTTGTATTCAGTTCAAGTCAGAGGGCACCTTATTCTGACATCGCCAACATCTCCTCCCAAACCTACTGCAGTGGAAAGTTTATTGTCATGTGTTCCCCTTGCCCTCTGCCCAGATCCCTTTCTCTTATTTTCCCTGCAACGAAGGACAACCATGAAAGCAAAGAAGCAAATCCTCTCCAGAAAGGAATCAGAGCAGAAAGAGAACTTCACGCCCAGGGGTGTTTTCATGACAGAGAGAGTTGACATGTGGGGAGCAGGTTATAAAAGACTGACGAAGCTGGCCCGGAAAAGAGAGGAGGCCCCAGGATAGAGGGGGGGGGGGCATAAGAGAGGTCCTTCAGTGCAGAGAAGAGGAAGGCTCTTGGGAGTTTTGGGGCACAAGTGAATTGTTAAGGACGAGCTTTGTTTTTGAATTACTTTAAATGTTTGAGGACATTTTAGGAAGAGAAAGGACATTCACAATTAATTTAATTCATCATAATAAGGACATTTTCTTAATTAGCAATATATTGAATCAACAATTTCTCAGCCAAGTTTGTTTAAATTGCAAGTAACAAGATCACTTCAAGCAGCTTAAGAACGAGAGCCCTGGGCAGAAATATAGGCATGCACCCAGGTCTCATGAGTGGTAGCCACCAGGACCTCAGGTAGTATTCTGTATCTACGCTGTTAAAAAATAGTTCACTCTCCTCCTTCATTTTTCTGTCTGTTGACTGGCTTAGCTTATATATGCACTTGTAGCTTTTCAGTTTACATTTCTCAGTTTATGAGAAGAGGCTAAAGTGATGCTATCTTATCCTCATTTCTAAATTTGTAAGAAAGAATACCAGTTTGTCCAGCAGGCTCAAGTGTCCACGCGGACCCAGTCAGCTATGCATGGGCCTGCCCCTGCACAGCCCCAAGAACACCTTTCACAGTGGAGTCTCCATCACTGTAATCCAGAGAGAAGACCGAGTAGCCATGCCCGCCCCCACCCTCTAGGGCTGGGCAGGCTGAAAGCCCTGCAGCTGAGGCCAAGGGCACAGGGACACCTAGAAGAAATGTGAACAGGGGGCCCATTGCTGACAGAAAGAAGGGGTAGCAGCAAGAGATCCCAACCTTCGTATCCCACAATAACTATAAGAAGAACCCAAAGACTCTGTTCTAAATTTAGAAAGCATGGGTAGATATAAATGGGTTTGAACAATTTTAAAAGACAATCTAGCTCAGATCCTGATAACGGAGTTGGACATTTTGCATGTATAATAAGGAGATCATAAATCACAGCCCATTAGGGGTGGAAGGTGACTTAAAAATATTCTAGTCTATTTCCCTCGTTTGACAAAAGAGGAAAGTAAGGCTCAATTAGATAGAGGACATGCCCAGTTTACACAGCTCATTAGTTGCGAAGCTGGAATTAGAAGCTGGCTCTCCTGAATCCTGAAGAATACCAGTGGACTGCTGCCTTTGCAACATTGGCCCAGAAGTCTGGTGTCACATTTACTTGCTTGGTTTGCTTTTTGGAGATGATCCAGACCTGGTTATAAACAAGAATTGCTGTATAATTGGAGTGTTCTGGTTTAGGCCTGTTGCCTTTAAAAATGGTCTGTTTTCCAAGTTCCCTGGAAATCACCCTTCCCTTTACATCCTCTGTATTTGATCACTCTTTGTATACTAGGTTGAATAGGGTCCCCCCAAATTTCACGTTTATTCAGAATCTATGAAAATGGCCCTAGTAGAGTCTTTGCAGATGTAATCAAATTAAGATGAAGTCCCACTAGATAAGAGCAGGCTCTGAGTCCAATATGACAGGTGCTTTGACAAAAAGAGGGAACTTTGGATAAAGATACACACAGAGCTAACACCATGTGTCAGAAACAGCCAGGGCACAGCTAGGGCTCTGGTGCTCTGAGTCCGTATTTTCCTCTGGATTCTGCTTGACTGCGTCAACTGTTAGGGCAGGTTCTTTCTCAAATCCTGCCCATTGTACTACCTGTCAGGGCCGAGACCCTCTTTCAGGGGCCGGACCTTCTTGTACACCTGGTGGTAGCCGAAGAAGCCAGGAGAAGTTGTGGGTGTGTAAGAATCAGTCTTTATTCTAGAAGCCAGTGGCCACATAGCCATCAGACACAACAGTTCTTCACAGCAGTTCCATACAGGCAGCCGCACACTGGCTGGTAAATGAATACACCTTTCCCAAAAGCAGCATCAGTCTTCCTACCCACAGTTATTATCTGAGCAGCCGCACACTGCCCCTAGACCCACCGCCTCACATAGTAGCGGCTCCCTGAGCTCTCTGCCTCAGCAGCTTCTCCGCCTCAGCAGCTTCTCCAACCTCTCCAGCCTTACATAGTAGCTACATCCGCTGTGCCTACCTCAGCTTCTCCAGCACACTCCAGCTGGTCAGTAAGGAATTATATCACTTAGACAGAAGAGGCCTGGTGCCAATAGGTACATCAATCATTTTAGCTACAGCAAGGCACGCATGCGCAGTGTACCGTAATTGTTGTCCTTGCATCTGCTTCCGGTATCTTAGCCTTGAACATTCTGATTAAGATTCCTATGTTCAGAGTGGCCTTGGCCATCTGGCATATTAACAACAAGGTTTCTGTGCTCTAATTAGCCTAGACTGTCCGGCGACTCTGGCCTGGTTCCCACACCATGTTACAAAGGAGGCAGAAGTTGAAATAATGCACCTTCATACAAGCCAATAAACAAACTCCAGGAGAGAAGCCTAGGAAAGTCTCCCCCATCACCCCATAGTAATCACCTCTGCTGACATGACACATTGATCTCAGATTTCTAGTCTCCATAACTGCGAGAGACTAAATTTTTGGTGCTTCAAGTGATCTTTGTGTCATAATTTGTTGTGGCCACCTAGGAAATTAATGTACCATGTTACACACACGTGTGTGTATAACTTTTCTACAGATTGATATTTGGAATTTCTGTAAACAACAGGAGGATTTAACATTAAGTATAGATGCATGCAAGACAGCACTCTGGGTTTTCTTAAGTAGCAGTTCTAAACAAGATAATGTGTAGGTCTTCTTTACCCCTTTTGAACATTAGGTTTAGAATAATAGGAAGCCATGAAAAATGACAGGCCCAAAAGGACAGTAAGCGTTTTAGTAGAAAACTAGCCATAGGGCAACTTTTAAATTACACGACTCTGTAAGTTGTAGAAAATTAATACTGATGCAGATGATTCTTGTCCATAACAATGCAAATGAATTGTATTTAGAGGGTGCACTTGTCTAGTTTTCCTTCACTTATTTATAAATTCATTTAGCATTCCTGATGGCCTATATATGTGTGGTTCTTTGGATCCTCCTTTGAATAGGTTGTAACATCTTCCTGGCTCCCACATTAATTGAGTTAAAATTATTGACATATGCTTGTTTTATATTTGCCTAAGGGTCACGGCTTACTCTTTGTAAAAATCTATCCTTTAATAAGAATCTAGTCTGAAGTCAATGTATAGTTCTTAATTGTGATAACCTCCTTCATAGCTTAGTGGAGAGAATCACCAGGACACATTTTCCCATTACTCCCTATCCTGTGTTGAAAGCCCTTCAAAATTTCCAAAAGCATTTTCACAAGATTCCAACTTCCTGACTACTTTAACAATCAGCATCTGTTGTAAACAACAAAAAGAATAGAAATCAAAAATCTCAAGATTAGTCAAAGCAGTGCCCTTGACTCTTGAGCGGTGCCAGTCTACAACACAAAGGTCAACATTTTTCTTTGCTTCCTATCATATTTAGCTCGAATCCAGCTTCTAAGACCTAACATAACCCCAAGATCAGTTGACAACAGCAACTTCAATCTAATTTTCAAAGCTTCTCCAGTGATGTGAAACAGCTTGGTAAGGCTAATTTACATGGCCCTTTAAATTTTTAAAAACTGGGATGAGGATCACACTGGCATGAAAAGTGATGCAGTGATGAAGCTTATCTGCGTGACAATTTCATGTCCAACTGGGACAAAAGGAACTCAGTACTCGGAGGGCTTGGTGGGGGAAGGCAGCCTGCCAGATGTGTCCTGGGCAGAATGGAGTCTATTTTGCAGAACATAAGGAGAAGTAATGATCCGTAAAAACTCCTGGTTGCTGCTCTAACACGAGAGGGGACTGCGAAAAGAACATAGCACATTTCCTTGCAGTCTGGGCTACCCTAGAGTTTTTGGGTTTTTTTAAAGGTTCTTCACATGCTGAGCTGCAGAATCAAGAGTCTGGCTTGGAAATTGACTCAATTATTAGGCCTTGGGTATGTTTGATGCTTAAGTTCCTTTTTATTTTCCTTCCAATAATCTGTGTTCTTTGGATACAACAGATCCACGGCGTAATGACTCAGGATGGCTGATATCCTATCACGTATGGTTATTTCTCTAACACGTTTGAGTTTATTTTCACTTCTCTGCTTTGCAGTCCCCGCTGACTTTGTTATTCAGTTCAAAGTGCGTGGTTTCCTGGTTGACACGAGGGCCAAGGATATTTTCAGCTCCTCTGGAGACTCCCGCCTGCTCACAGCTCTCAGGGAGCCCATCTCTGCCTTTCCCAGCTCCTCAGGTGGCCGAGATTTTCACAGCTTGTTAGGTGGCTCTGGCTGTCACAGTGTGCGGCCCTGAATGGCTGCTAGGGGAACGGCAATTGTGCTCCCTCCCCAAGCCAAGCTTCACTGTGGAGAAGTGTGAGTCCTGCCAATAGCTTCCCAGAAATCCTGTGGTCCTGGCAGATGCGGACTACTCAGCATGGAGATGAGATTTCTTCCAGAGAGGGAACTGATGTCCCAGGCGGAGAGTGAATTGTACTGACTTCATCCTCAACCCGGTTGTGACAAGTGCACACAAGGGCTGCGCCACGGAAAATGCCTGGCAAGTCAGCAGCAAACGGCGATAGATGTGGACGATCGGTCCCTGTATATCTTTCGTCTTTTAATAGCTGTTAATCTGGCCAAGATGGTAAAATGTATTTAATAAAGGTTTCCCTTGATATAGACCCAGTTTCAGGAGCCAGGGAAGAGGAGTGTTTTATCAGGAAGAAGGTAATAAGCAGGAATTGAAATGTTTTCATTTGGAGCCTAAGTGGTGCCTGAGGTAAAATTGCACAATGTTAAAGCAACAATAATTGGTTCCTCCTGGCATTCTCCACGGAAGGAAATTGAAATTCAATTGACTTTCATTGGAATAGTCATGGAGTTCCAATTGTCATTGGTCTGACTTTGTGCTTGTCTGTCCCAAGAACGGTGTGGGAGCCAGCAAAGAGAAGGTTCGGACACAGCTGGGGAAGTCACGCAGTTATTTGGGGGCAGACTGGAGGGGGAATGGGACTCCCAATATGTCAGTGAGCTTCAGTGTACCTCAGAGCCCATCGCTGATCTGTTGCCAGTGTTGGGTGTTAATTTGGAAATGGTTGGAAGTGGGGTGCAATTCTTGACATGGAAGTGTTTTTAATGGTAAAACGAAGTTTAATAAAAGGAGGCTAGATTATGACAACAGTCTAGGCTTAGAGGCAAAATGAGAGATCTACATTGAACCTGTTTTATGGATTTTGATAATTTAAAGTAATGTTGCAAGGAACTGCCATAAAATAGTTACAGTAACTAAAACTTATTTTTAAATACTATTACAGGTTATCTCTTTTATTACCTAAAAAGTGTGAGGCAGCTAGCATTGGCTCTTTTTATAGAATCTCAGACTCAGAAAACTCAGGTGCCCTAGAAAATTGTTGAGCCAAAATTTAGCCTAAGGTATGACTGACCCTTAACCTCTGTAAGACCCTGACTATAACAAGTTATTCAGAAGGGTAGGAAACAATCAAATGATTGGGAGTACAGGTTATTATTAGTAACAATAGAGATAAAGCATTGGAATTGTCAATGTGATGGTGAACAAATTATTTGGAGAAATATAGTGAAAAAGAGCCATTAATTATTCGATAGAGAATTCTACTACAATCCCTCAATTTTGTTTAATGTACCAGATTTAATATACATTAAAGATACATTTTTATTAGACATTTTATTGTGGAACCAAATTCAAAAGCAAACAATAGTATTAGGAAACCTTATATACCCATAATTTACCTTAAGCAATTATCAACTCATGTCAAATCGTATTTTATTTTTATCTCAAATACTTGCTCACTATGAACAGTCATCTGAAGCAAACCCCAGAGGTTATATGATTTCATCCACAAATCTGTCAATGTGTATTTCTACTAGTAAGGACTTTTTATTTTTAAAACTAGAGGCCTGGTGCACAGATTTGTGCACATTGAAAGGAAATTAATTAGAAGAAATATTTTAATATCGCTATTCACCCTTTCTCTATAATAGAAGCGTCAACCAAATTCATGATTGACAATGACAGATTGAAACACATGAATGCGATTGGCACCAGTGAGAGCTTTCTATATATAGATAAACTTGCTTAATTAGACCTGCTTTCTGATTTAGCTAAACTTTTTCCAGCCCAGTGAAGCACCCCAACTTCTCTTTCAGGTAATTGTCAGCAACACAGCAGTAAATATCAACACAAAGCAGATTATTATTGTAGATCACTCAGGAAGAACAAAGGGTAAAATATTTAACTGTAGCAGTGTTTGACTCTATTCTGCGCAGTGAGAAAACCTGAAGTCATTTTCAAGGTCCACCATTTCTTACTTCTTTTCAGTCAGGTCAAGTTTCTAAACTTTCTAAATCTCTGTTTTCTGGCTAATGAAAAGAAAATAGGATTCCACTGAGTCTCCTATCTACCTACTCCAGGACTTCTGTGAGGATCAAATGAGATGAGGCATGTGAAAACGCTTCTCAGACATTTGGTTAAAGTGTGAAATGTTTCCACCTGGCTATAAAGCAGGTCGTGTTCCTGGGCTGAAGAAACTCCAAGGAGGCTAGTACTGGGGAAAGGAATCTGGGCGTTGCTATGTAGCGTCATTACCTGGTGCCCACAGCGACCATTTCCGGGCTGGGCTGGGCTGTGGGCTGCATTTTGTGCCATGGGGTCTTGGCAGCGTTGGCTGTGATTTGGTGTGGTGTTGCTCCGGGGTGGTGGTGGGGCCTGTGTCCCACTTGGGGGAAGCCGAGTATTGGTTTGTCAGCGCCAGGTCTATGGTGCTGGCCAGTGCCTGTCATGGCAGCTCCTGTGTTGAGCGTCTGCCCCCTGGTGGTCAGTGCACGTCATAGCTACCGGATGGTCGGACAGACACTTAGGCATATATATATATATATAGATAATTCCACTTATCTCAGCTGGTCGGCCAGTTGCTTAGGCTTTTATATATATATATATATATATATAGATAATTCCACTTATCTCCTTGTTTTATTCTTTGCAATTATTACTCTAGGATTTATAATATGCATTTTTAATTTATTAGGGTCTACTTTTAAATAATAGTTTTACATATAAAGCCCTTACTATTTCATTTTCTGCATTTTTCTTTGTTGAAATTCTGTTACATTTTATTTCTACATAGATTATAACCCAAAAATGATACATCGGAAATTTTTTCCCTTTAAATTGTTGATTATCTTTAAGAAAGTTTAAGGACAAGAGTTATAGTCATGCATATATGTTTGCCTGTCCCAAAGTTATAATCAGTAATTTTTCTAATAAAGAGGCTACAGTCTGGGTGCTGAGGTGCTCATTGTTACTGTGTTGGTCATAAGATTTCTTTCAAAATAGTGAGGTTTATTGGTTTTCTTATTCTTTTTTATTTTAGAGGATGATTATTAAAGCTGGGGACAATAAAGCAAGGAAGGGCTGGGGGAAATGAGCCTAGGCTGGGCTGATTTGGCTCGCTAAGAAGTCAGAGAAAAGGGGCTTTGGGGACAGGTTCTGGGGATTAGCCTGTGAGAAGCTGCTGCTGCCCATTGCTGCCCTGGTTGCAAGCCTTCTGGGCTCCCTAAGAGGTTAGGACAGTGATGGCACGCGTAGCCATTTCTGATGACACGCGGCCGCATGCCGAGGATGAAACATTTGCTGCTCCTGAGGATGAAACATTTGCGACTAGAGTCTTGGAGTTAGTTTTTTCCTCAAAGTGACACACGACCCGAGTTATGCTCAGTTTTTTGGCGAAGTTTGACACACCAAGCTCAAAAGGTTGCCCATCACTGGGTTAGGAGATGCATGCCTGTGGGGGAAGGAAGGAGGGAGGCTTGGGTGTGCTCCTGGGAGGGAGAGCATGCCCTGGGGCCTTTGTTTTGAGGAGTTAAAGGCTTGGAGTTTAGGGGAGGTGAGATTTTTAGGGGAGGATTTCAGGTTTTCTTAGTCTTTCATGACTATCATAACCTTAGCAGTTTAAAATACGCACATTTTCTATATACAAATTCCATTACTTTTAGTTCTTTTGCCTGGATACAATGTGTCTTATATTTTTTTCTTTCTCTTTGTAGAACTTCCATTACAATTTATTGTAATGTAGCTTTTATGGTGATGAATTCTGTAAACTCCTGTTTGTCCCCAAGAGTCTGTTTTGTCTCCATTTTTGAAGGATATGTTTATTGAATAAAAATCGTTATTATGTTGCATTTTTTTCCTTTTAGCATATAAAAGATGTCATTCTGTTTTCTTTTAGCTTGCATGATATCACTTCAGAAAAGAAGTCTTCAGTAAGTAGTCTCACCTTTGCTACCCTGTGTGCTGTGTGTTTTATTTCCATGGCTACTTCCAAGAGTTTCTCTTTTTCACTGGTTTTCAGCAATTTGATTGTTAATATTCTGTTTCTTGATGCTGTTTTCTTTGTCTGTATTCTTTTAAATGTTTGATATGCTTCTCACATCTGTGGGTTTATTATTTCCTTTAAATTTTGGAAAATTGTCAGTCATTTCTTAGAAATTTGATTTTGTCTCTGTTTTGTGGATTCCAGTTACATCTGTGTTAGACCATTTGATGCTGATTCACATATAACCAAGGCTCTGTTCATATTTCTTGGTCTTTTATTTCCCTTTGCTTCATGTGGAACGATTCTATTGTAAGTTTTAAAGTTAATTGATTTTTTTCTTTTGTAGTGTGAAGTCTCTAAAATTCAGGATATTTGTGCTTAAACTAATAATACTCTCTTTATTGACTTGCATTTAATACAAATTATGTTATGTAACCTACACATTATCGCATTTAAGTCTAACAAAATAGATATTAGCTTTCCTATCTCATAGGTTAGATAACTGGGATGCTGAGAGTTTAAATACCTTACCCAGAATATACATGTAGTAAGGGGCAGAGACAAGATTCAAATTAGGATGAAAGCCCTAGACTTATTCATTTCTTAGTTAGAAGTATATGCTGACTTTGCCATCAATAGAGTCGGCCCTTACTGGAACTTGGCTTTGTAAACAGCAAATATCGAAGGCACTCACTCGGTTTGATTAAGAAATACAAAGGAACACTTTGCATTTGTCCAAAATGATGATGGATCATTTTTAGCTTCATTGAGAATGCGTGTGGAGATTTGAGACAGTGTTTTCGTTGCTAAAAATGGTGTAACTGCAGATGAGCACACCTTAGGGTCATGATGCATCTAATTAAGCCAAGATGCATCCTGTATCTGAAGGTGATGAATTAAATGTCACATTGGAATAAAAACTATTTCATGGCTGAAGTTAAGATAACAGAATGCTTGTTCCAAGGCGTTAGAAGCCCTACTGGCCTAGTTCTTCACCTACAGAATTCATGCTTGGAAAAAGCTAATCTGTGGAGAAATCCTTTTACAAATTGCTTGATTTCTACCAGCTACCAGTGGAAAAGGCAATCTGTTCCTGCATTAATGGGCTGCTACCTAGAGGAAACACTTAGGAA
Source organism: Cnephaeus nilssonii (assembly GCF_951640355.1). Taxonomy (NCBI): domain Eukaryota; kingdom Metazoa; phylum Chordata; class Mammalia; order Chiroptera; family Vespertilionidae; genus Cnephaeus; species Cnephaeus nilssonii. The sequence goes on along the minus strand of NC_137085.1, from coordinate 65,447,387 downwards.
AGATTGCAAGCTGTCTTTAAAGTTCTGGGAAAGCAAAAATGGCAGAGGCCTGATTTCACCAAGTTGGCCTTTGAATTCTAAACTGCTCATTAAGATTAGTGTGTTTGGAACATATGCAGAGCAAGTAACCAATTTATTTCACGTGGCACAATTAGCCAAAACCACTACATATTTGGCCCCTTGGTTAGGAAACAGAAGTTCATGTGCTGTCTTATCATTTGTGGGCTATGATAAAAATCCATTATGCTTGAATGAGCATTTTTCCCCCTGTGTTTGTTTTTGTTATTCACTACCATGTATGGAATGCTAATCTCTTTAAAGAGAACATTCTAAAATATATATACAGGGGTGGGCAAAAGTAGGTAAGAACTGGGTGCCAACCTGTGCTTCAGTATAGCAAATAGACTACAAGAATGTGTAAATAATGAAGGCCAGCAATTTGAGCACTTATGAGAGTGTATCTAAGTGTACTGCGCCATGGTGACATTCTTTTGAGTTAATAAAGCTGTTGTAATAATCATAACCTGCATGTCTTTTTCCATTTCAACAACTGTAAACCTACTCTTGCCCACCCCGTGTGTGTGTGTGTGTGTGTGTGTGTGTGTGTGTGTGTGTGTATGTATATAAAGTATATATATATATATCTTTGCATATCACTTGCTGGAATCAGGGTCAGCTCTATTCTGTTTCATAGCTCATCACCTCCTGTGACCAAAATTTGCACTTGCCAACTACATTATATATTTTAGTAGCTATACATCCTTTAAAGATATTCTGGGATAATTCAATCACAGAAATGTTTCTAGTCATTTTATATTCCCAGTGAGGCATGCTCTCTACACATAAGGAAAGTGATTATTTTACAGAGACCACACAATGTTCTCCTAAGTTATATAATCTTTTTGTGGTAAAACTATCTTTTTTTTCTTCCCTGAGAAGAAATATAAGCTATATGTAAGCAATATTAAGTGTGTTGCTGAATGTTAGTCAAAAAAATTCAGTTGAATAAAAAAAAAGGTAGTAGGGCTCAGCAATCAATTTATATCGGTTCAAAGCATTTTACAAATACCAAGAGATTTCAAAGTGTTGAAAATGAATCACAGCAGCATTCACGACTGAGCAGCAACAGGGAATTATAGAAAATAAGTTCCCAGCTTGGGCTTTTCTGTAGGTTTCTTCCTTCGCCATGCAATCAATCATGTGCGGTATTGCGTTCTTTCCATCTCTGCATTCATCACTGCACTGGCAATTGCACGGGGGAATTGGACAGAGCAGAGGAGGAAAGGAGTCTGGCTGGGCTGGTTAGTGACATAGGTGGCACGTCTTCTCCTTTGAACTTGAGGTTGGGGTTCCATTTGGTTTAGAGATGCATTTAGAGGCTTAGAAGCTTTATCAAGTGCCTGGGAAAATTCAAAGGTTGTTGGAGAAAAGTAGAGCATACATGTTTAATAACATGTGGATTCTGGTATGCTAAAGAAAATTTTGATCAAAAAACAGATTTTTAAGAACATTTGTGTTTAAGATCTAAACAAATCCTAGGATCAACAAAATGCATTCATGATAGATCCGGCTTATTTAGCCTTGACCACATGCAAAGCTCTGTGCTGGATGTTTAGAAGGATAGAAAATGTCTCTTTTCAATGTTGAAAATCTTTAAGACATACATGAAAAGTTATTTTGTGATTCAACTGAGCATATAGAAAGGGCTTGACCAGAAAAATCAATGTGATGGGGTCTTTGAAAAAAGACTTTGGAATAGGGAAGGCTGGGACTGTTTGGCGGAAAGCCTGAGAAAAGTGGCTGGAAAATGAGCCTAGAGCAAATGGGTGGAGGTGGGAGTGGGCGGTGCTCATGTCCAGGGCAGGACAGGAGCCAGCCTCTCTGGAATGGAGGCCTCATTGTAGTGATGTTTGTGAGATAGGTCACAGGGACCAGAGGAAGACTATTGCATGTAACACAGATGATTTTCATCTTCAGAAAAAGTGTCATGAAAAATGGTAAATTGTTTTCTTCCATAAAACTTTGAAGATATGTGGCCTTCCACCTATAGATCGTCAATGCACCTCACATATCCAGATGAGTAATGCCGAGTACATGGTGTGAGGACAGAGACAACCTAGACTTAGGTCTGTCATCTGTTCCTACATGGAAGTGTTTGCCTATGTTTATTTTGCATGTGAGAAATTGATCCGTCAATTAGATGTGATTTATTCTAGCCATTCAGCGTTGCAACAATTTAAGGTTCGCTCTTGGATGACATTGAATTTTATGAAAGCTGTTTGGTACAAAGGACTATTTGTTTTTGAAAGGATATTTGGGGAATTAGTGGCTCAAGGATATGTCTCTAAATCTAATTTGGAGTGGAATTATCAACATCCATTAGTGGGCCAGTAGACGCTTATTAGTAACTCTGATTTAAATAAAGCCTGGAGTTTCCACCATGAATTCTGTTCCCAGATTTTAAACCTGGGCTCTGTTGGAAGTACCTGAATATGGTGGTTCTTGACACAACTCGAAGGGGCCCACTTTGATTCTGGTTTCTGAGAGAAGAAACTACTACTCTTTCACGCAACTCATAACAAGTTCCAGAAAGGTTTTCTGTCATGTTCTTATTTTAAGGATTGGCACTTGAACGGAAGTGGGGAACAAACATGTCTTGCCTGAGTTTCTGATTGCCTGAGTTTCTCAAATAGGCACATAATAATTAGGGACTCGTGAACTTTAGACAGACCTCCTGAGATCAACCTGATATTAAAGAACTTCCATTCACCTACCATTCACTACAAGAAGAAGGTTTAAGGTTATTGGCTAGAGCAGGACTCAGTTTGGCTTTGTGCATGCTACTGCCTGGTAGACATGATAGTATCCCTAAATTGTTATTAAATTTGCTAATGAATGTTATACAAGCCATTTTTATTAACATTAAGAAACATCTAATTGGTTCCCCTGTGACTAAAAGACCAACTGGGTATTTTTAAAATAAACTAACACTTACTATTAAATGCATTACTTCTATAATCTTCCCAGAAAAAAATATTCTGGATGAAGACTGTGTTCATTTCTGTTATTTTTTATTTTATTTTGTTCATCAGTTTATTTTGGTCATTAGATTCCACGTATGAGTGAGATCATGTGATTCATATCTTTCTCTGACTGGCTTATTTCTCTTAGCATAATGCTCTCCAGGTCCCTCCTGGAGATGTTGTTGCAAATGGTAAGAGTTCCTTCTTTTTTACAGCTGCTTAGTATTCCATTGCATAAATGTACTAACGCTTTTTTCCACTCATCTGCTGATGGGCACTTAGGCTATTTGCAAATCTTAGCTATTGTAAATTGCGCTGCTATGAACATAGGGGTGCATATATTCTTTCTGATTGGTGTTTAAGGTTTCTTAAGATATATCCCTAGAAGTGGAATCACTGGGTCAAATGGGAGTTCCATTTTTAATTTTTTGAGGGAAACTTCATACTGTTTTCCACAGTGGCTGCGCCATTCTACATTCACACCAACAGTGCACAAGGGTTCCTTTTCTTCACATCCTTGCCAGCACTTGTTGTTTGTTGATTTGTTGATGATAGTCATTCTGACAGGTGTGAGATGATACCTCATTGTTGTTTAATGTGCATTTCGTGGATGATTAGTGACTTTGAGCATGTTTTCATATGTCTCTTGGCCTTCTATATGTCCACTTTGGAGAAGGGTCTATTTAGGTTCTTTGTCCTTTTTTAATTACCGTAATTTCCGGTGTATAAGACGACTGGGCTTATAGAAGATTTTCCTGGGTTAAAAAGTCGTCTTATACGCTGGAAAATATGGTAGATTGTTTGTCTGCCTTTTGTTAAGTTGTATGTGTTCCTTATATATTTTGTAAATTAACCCCTTATCAGATGTATCATTGGCAAATATGTTATCCCATGCAGTGAGCTCTCTTTTCATTTTGTTGATAGTTTCTTTTGCTGTACAGAAGCTTTTAATTTTGATGTAGTCCCATTTCTTTATTTTCTCTTTAATTTTCTTTGCCCTAGGACAGTGGTCAGCAAACTCTTTAGTCAATAGAGTGGCAAACCGCGGATGCGGCTCGCAAGCCACAATTTGCCGACCACTGCCCTAGGAGATATATTGGTAAACATACTGCTACAAGAGATGTCTGAGATTTTGCTGCCTGTGGTTTCTTCTAGGATTTTTATGGTTTCCCAACTTATAGTAAGTCTTTTATCCATTTTTAGTTTATTCTTGTCTATGGTGTAAGTTGGTGGAATAGTTTCAATTTTTTCCATGTACCTGTCCGATTTTCCCAACACCATTTGTTGGGAAACAGATGGTCTTGACTCCATTGTATGCTCTTGCTTCCTTGGTCAAATATTAATTGAGCATAATGGCTTGGGTCGGTTTCTGGGTTCTCTGTTCTGTTCCAGTGATCTATATGCCTGTTCTTGTGCCAGTCCCAGGCTGTTAAGATTACAGTGGCTTTGTAGTATAACTTGATATCTGGTATTGTGATTCCTCCAACTTTGTTATTTCTCAAGATTGTTGCAGCTCTTTGGGGTCTTTTTGGGTTCCATATCAATTTTTAGAGTATTTGTTCTAGGTCTGTGAAATATCCCCTTGGTGTTTTAATAAGGATTGCATTGACTATATAGGTTGCTTTGGGTACTATAGACATTTTAATGATGTTGATTCTACCAATCTATGAACATGGTATATTCTTCTACTAATTTATATATCCCTCTATCTCTTTTTTCAATGTCCTATAGTTTTTCTCTGTTATTTTTTAAAAATATGTTTTATTGATTTTTTATAGAGAGGAAGGGAGAGGGATAGAGAGTTAGAAACATTGATGAGAGAGAAACATTGATCAGCTGCCTCCTGCACACCTCTTACTGGGGATGTGCCCGCAACCAAGGTACATGCCCTTGACTGGAATTGAACCTGGGACCTTTCATTCCACAGGCTGACACTCTATCCACTGAGCCAAACCAGTTAGGGCTCTATGTTACTTTTTAATGCTGCTAAAATGACATTAGAATTTCATTTGTATTATATGATTATGATATAGATGTGTTTCCTAGAGAAAGTTGAGAAAAATGCCTTCCAAGTCTATTTTGGGCAGTACAGGGAACTTGAACTTCTATATGAAATGACCAATTTATTGTACATATATTATTCCTCTTGGTTAATTAATTTCAGATAATTCTTATGGTAAGAGAGCTTATTTTGATTTTCAGAGAGACTTGGGAGTAATGGGAGAGATAGAGAGTATTGTGACATAATAATACTCCACAAGATAAATTACCTGTGGAATTTTTGTATGTCTTACACAAGAACCGATGTCGAGGCATTTAGGTTATTAATTTTCTATAGATTTTAGTCTGTGGCTTCAGATTAGATATTTAGCAAGAAATAGAAGGTATATAAGTAATTTTTACACAATAGTTTATATCCTCAACATTATTACAAAGCAGAATTTCCCAAATAATGCCTCTATGGTACCTTTTTCATGAGATATTTATAACAATATATATTATTTTAAAAATCATGTTTACATATCTTTCAGAACACAGCTTACAGTTAAAGAGCTTTATTTTCTTTAAAATTTCTCATGTATTTTAATATAAACACTTCCTTTGGAAATCTCTCAACAGAAAACTCTATGTACGTATTAGAGGTAATAATGGGTTTTGATAGCATTAGGATGGTTTGTGGCCAGGAGACACAAGATTGTTCTGACTTGCCTTGTACTAATCACAGTTTCTCTCTGTGAGGTCCCCAGGTGAAACTATCCTATATAATAAAAGGCTAATATGCAAATTGAGCAAAACAGTGGAATGACCGGTTGCTATGATGCGCACTGACCATCAGGGGGCAGACACTCAACGCAGGAGCTGCCCCCTGGTGGTCAGTGCACTCTCATAGGGGGAATGCCACTCAGCCAGAAGCTGGGCTCACAGCTGGCGAGTGCAGCAGTGGTTGCAGGAGCCTCTCCCACCTCCGCAGCAGCGCTAAGGATGTCTGACTGCCACCCATCAGTCGGACATCCCCAGAGGGCTCCTGGACTGCAAGAGGGCACAGGCCGGGCTGAGGGATCCCAGCCCCCCCCCCCCCGCCCGAGTGCATGAATTTTGTGCACTGGGCCTCTAGTACAGAATAAGCAATAACAGTAATAAATGGGAATTCAAAGTACCATCTTAATATTAATATGCGAGTACCTAAAGTTTCATAATTATGCTGGTAAAATATACAGAAATAAATTATTTCTATCCATTTATGCAAATGTACCAATGCTATTCTATTCAATTGTAGACCAATATGGCCAGCTGAGTCAGGCTGGAACTCAGTTTACCATCCTTTTAAATGAAAATAGGAATTAGATGACAGAGTATGGTGGATTTATTCTCAGTGAACATAACATAATTCCTAACACATTCAGAAAGGGAATATATAAAAGAGAGAAAAAGAGAAAAGTCAGAGAGCTAGGTTGCAGTCTGAGACAACCTACTCAACTAAATCCCATGGCAGGAAGTGCTCAAAGAAAAAGACACACAGAAAGAGAAAGAAAAGCAAGAGGGGCAGGTCTAAAGAAGAGATCGAGATAGCTGACCCTGCTCAGCTGCACCAAAATAGGCATTAAAGAGGAAAAAGTCACAGGTGCGTGCTTTAAAGCATCATTTACCCTACACAGTAATAACATAGATTCAAGTGTTCTGTAATCAGTCCAATCTACATAATACATCCTCATCTTTAGAGGAATAGGGAGCAATAAGAGGAATTAAGAAAAAGCAGCATCCCTCAGCCTCATAGATGCACAGTTGGCCAAAATGTATTGACCCCAGAGTCTTTTTTTTTTCCTTCAAGGAGAATCTCATGAGGATCAGCTTTTAGAGAAAGCACTTTAGAAAATGATGCATATCCTTAAAGCCCCTGTCTAGAATAAGTAAGTCTAGGTGAGCGGTAGAATATATAAGACATTACCTTCTTTCTTTTACTGGTATAACAATAATATATTTCAACTAACTGTGGGAATTTTCAGACCTGAAATTTGAAATGTTTTTGAAATGATATCAGAAACAAAAATATCATTGAACCAAAACATTATTCAAATTACCCATCTTTCTAGGAAAGGGTAGTGGTAGAACCTTTCCTGAATTAATTACTTTGATGCTGGGAATATGGAAGCTATATGGAGCTGAACATATGGAGGGATACTTAAATCCTAAAAAGTCGTCATCATGTACTTTTTATATATTCCCTTCATGAATGTGCAAAGCCTATTGAAGTTAACTCGAATAGGAAAGGACACACATGTTGCATGATTTGGGCCAGATTACTTTGTACGTGATCTTCAGTCTAAAAGCCTGTGGTACTTTTTAAGATGTTTTTATTGATTTCAGAGAGGAAGGGTGAGGGAGAGAGAGATAGAAACATCAGTGATGAGAGAGAATCATTGATCAGCTGCCTCCTGCATACCCCACACTGGAGATCAAGCCCACAACCCAGGCATGTGCCCTGACCTGGAATTGAACTGTGATCTCCTGGTTCATAGGTCAACCAAGGAGCCATGCTGGCCAGACAAAACCTGTTTTAATCAGAGGACAGTTGCTTATAATATTAGAGCTTAGTTGCTTTTGTGATCGATTAGGGTCCTGTTTTGAATGTTCTTACTAGGGTAAAAAAAAAAAAAATGGGTCTCTTAAAACCATCATCAATTACTTTGCTATTTATTTACTTTTTTTTTTTACTATTCATAATAAAATATATTCATAAATATTTCCAGTTAATTCTTAACTTTCTTGAAGAATTGAAAAATAGCAACAATGGACACACTATTGTGTGTTTTTTTTATGCAGCAAAAAACAAATTCACCTTGTGGGTGTTGGGTTTGCATGGCTTTCCATTTCCTTGCAGCTCCAGCCAACCTTCCATCAGCATATTCCTTGAAATGAGCTTGAAGTCTTTGTTCTATATTTTATATTAAACTTGGGCTCTGTCTTTTGCAGACAAATGACTTGTTAACATATTGTTTTTGAAGCACAATTTGCATTTCTGTGACCTGGGGATTAGGCATTATGTGTACATTAGGAATAATTTATGTCTAATTAATAATTGATGCTTTTCCCTACTAGTATTCTGACTGAGATTTTGTTCTGCATAGCATGAGAAGTGCAGAGTACTCCCTAGTGATGACAAGAGAAAGCATTTTCAAGAGCAAATAACACCAAAACATTGAGATCAGCTGCAATGTTTAACCACTTTACTGCTAAATATTGCAATTCAGAATCTTTTTCACTCTTCTTGTCTTCTGAAATTAGAAAATGTGTGCATATAATAATGCCCTAGGTATCCAAAACTAAACACGTGGCGACCTCACACATCCAGAGGCACCGAAACCTGGAGAAGACACTGGGAACCTCTGACAATCAGAAACGGAGCCACAAAGCTCAGACACTAACATTCACTAATTTATTTATTTTTTGGCAGAAAGTCCGTCAGGAACTCACTTAAAGCAGTTAATCTACATTTAATTTTAATAGTTTTTTTAATTTAAAAGGAATATAGATTTATTGTAATAATTCCAATAATGCAAAGGTTTTCACAGTAAAAAGTAACCCTGCTCCCTCCCCCATTCCCGTTCAACTTCCCAGCAGTCTTAAGTATTTTTCCCTGCTTTTCATTTTTAATTTATTTTTAAATTAAATTTATTGGGGTGACATTGGTTAATAGGTCATATAAGTTTCAAGTGTGCATTTCTATGATACATGATCTGTATATGGCATTGAGTGCCCACCACCCAAAGTCAAATCATCTTCTGTCACCATATATTTAGCCCTTTACCCTTTATCATCCCCCACGCCCTTTCCTCCAGTAACCATCATACTATTGTCTGTGTCTATGAGTTTCTGTATTATATCCTACATATAAGTGAAATAATATGGTTCTTAGCTTTTATTGACTGACTTATTTTGCTTAGCATAATATTTTCAAGATACAACCATATTGTCACAAATGGCAATATTTCATCTTTTCTTATGACTAAGTAGTATGATTTTCAGTCTCTTTAAAATTCAACAAGCCTGTTTTATTTTTTAGATTAAAACAGCCAATTAAGAGAAAGGTGCCTGGAAGGAGTTAGGAGTCCTAGCAGTCTGTCTGTAAGAATAGAGACAAAAATTAAAAGCTAAACATGGACACACACACAAAATATACAGGATGTCCCAAAACATGTCTACACACTTCAACAGCTAATAGCTCAGCTGATATTTCTTTCTTTTCAGCCAGACTACACTTTGAATAAAGGAAATTTATCCTAAAATGCTACTGGAAATTTTGAAAATGTGGTTGAAGTACAAACGCTGTCTTTCCAATTATTCAAAGTGTGTATACATTTTTTGGGGACACAGTATCTCCCTAAAACTGTATACACACTTTAACAGCTGATAACGCACTTAATTTTCACTCCTTTTCAGATTTAACTGATTTGAAATAATGGGTGAAGCCAGACTAAGCTTTGAACAATGAAAATGTATCCACTAGACTTTTTATGGGGAAACATAAAAGATAAAGTTTAAGGTACAAAACAGGCAACAGTTGACGAATTGAGGACACACAAATACGAAATGAAATGATTTTGATGTTTGCGATTCCATTGCTTTGCATTATCAGCAGTGCCTGGACCAGAACAAACATCATCAGTTTGAAAACAGGTTTTGACAAAAAAAAAAGTATTTCTGTAGATTCCTTTAAATTTTGAAAATGAACAGTATGTCAATAAACACTGACTTTATAATCATTCAAAGTATATATACATTTTTTGGGGCTCCCTATATTAACACAGTCACATATACTCCAAAGTCATGATGATACAGAACCTTAATTTGCATCAGTTTTCAAGCAGTACTTTTAAATGTAGCATTGCAAGAATGTGTTCCAATGAGAGAAAGGTTTTCTGGCAGCATTTTTCAGAATGTGGGGATTAGAGCTAATTACATGCAATATACTTAGCACAAAGATTACACCCCAAATCTCTTATGACTGTTATAACAGATCAACCCAGTCTCAGTTTTTCTTCTTCGGTTTTAATATTTTCACTTACCCATCACATTAAGAAGCAAAATATTCTCATCCAAAAATATTAAATTGCAGTACAGAAGCACATCAATATTTCCTGACATCTTCTGTACATTCACCCCTCTCAGTCTTTCACGCCCTAGTCTTTGTTCTTAGACTTCATAAAACACCCGGTTTCTTGATGTTTTCAATTTACCACCTCTCTGATGGTTTCCTGATTCCACCACTTAGATTTGACTCCACGTGTAATATTTAATTATTCCCTTCCCAGTGACAGGAGGACCCTCACATTCCTTCCAGCTTGAGTAAAGGTAGGTTGCTCCTGTGGGCAGGTCCCTTTCTTAGAGCATTCACGTTAGAAAAATTATAATAGTAAATTCTCTCCATGCCCCTTTGATATGTAAATATTTTTAAATGCCTCTTGCTTACTTTACTACCATGGAATGTCTTTCTCTAAGGAGTTGGGAGCCATCCCTTTGATTTGTAATTCTCCAGAAACATAGTGCCCTATCATCCAGTCTCTGGGAGGGTAAATCCTGACTTCACTAGATGCCTTGCTCCAAGTTGTAAACCTGTCTCCTGTCATGATAATGAGAAAGCACACTTTTTCTTTGGGTAGAGCCAGTTAGGAAACACCCATGGCCTCACCCTCACCCTAACACTAACACATAGTACCGCCGAGGAGTTGAGTTCAGATTGAGCTCTGGTCTCTCTCCCTTACTGCAATAGCCTTGAACAAAGTCTTCCTTGCCAATTTAACTTTGTCTAGTGCTACTTTTGCTTTGACACCATCTATAAACTGATCCACCCTACCGTCTGCTCTCATATCAAGTCAGTACTTCACCTTCTCTATTTATTACATCAATGTCACTTTATATGACTCCAGATAATTAGACAATCTTTTTCCCATTTGCGTGGAGTTTTCCCAAACTTTCAGTACTTTTCTAAATCCAAATAGCTGTGCTAATATTAGATATTTACACTTTATCGGTTTGATAGCTTAAGTGGTATTTCAAATTAATTTTATTTGTTTCTTCCTTACACATTGCTGCCATTGTGATCTCAAAAAAAAAAAAAAAAAAAGACTGTGATACTCTTCTGTCAAGACTTAAATTATTCCCATTGCCTCTAGAGTTAATTCTAATTTAGGAGAGATGTTCCATGTCTATATCACAAACCTTACTTTCCATCGTGTCCTCCAGTATAATTATACTCCAGTCATACTGAATTGATTGACCACTTATTAATATTTCAGGGTGTTTTCTATGTCCTTGTCTAGACTGACACAAATTCCTAATGCATATGCTCGTTCATTCCCTTAGTCACTCAAAGGTTTCTTTGGAACCTTTGTTATGCACGCATTAAAGGCCTAGCAGTAAATTTTTCCTCCATGTATCTATTTGTGCCTGATGATACTGGAGTTCTCTGGGTGCCATGAGGAAAAGAATTTCCTGAGTACCCCTCCCCGCACCAGAAGGACGGGGTTTCGTGGAAAGCTTTATTGATGATGATGATGTAAAATTAAGGGGTTTCCCCTCCAAGGTCCCCTCTTTGTCCCTTTCCCCATGGAAGTAGTCCAATATTTACATCAGCAGGGCTAGCATTGAGGCCATCGCCTTCTGCTCCATATTAAAGTCCAGTCCAATCCAGCATCCTGCATGTGGAGTCAGCATGGCCATGGGACAAGTGGCTGGCTAAGTGGACACGGCTATGGAGGGAGAACAGGCCAGCACACTTTTGAGAGCAAGGGCTCGAAAGCGAGTGAGAGAGAGGGGATGCTTTGGGGATTTTTAACCTTCCACAATTTCATACCCTTGCAGGCTCTACTTCTTTTAGCCAATGATCTTTTCCCCAGGCTAGAGTGACAGGCAAGCATGTTCCCTACATCACCCCAACTTCACTGTGCATGCACCCATTTCCCCCTTTGTTTGATCCCTTCCTTCAGGGATGTGCAGGGAATGGACTGGTGGTTCCCTGGGGAGCGTGAAGATGCAGCTTCCTGGTGAAGCTGCCCTAGATGACCATGCTTATAATGTCTGGCCTCCCCTTGGCTCTCTTCCTATTGGAAGTATTAACCAGGTAATTATGACAATGACAATACTACCTCCTTTTTCAAGATTCAGCTTAGTGCCTATTCCATAAAGCATTTTCATCCCTCCCTCCCTATCTCATAAATTAACCTTTCTTCCCCTTTTCCCCAGCTCCACTCTGTAACATGCTCCTGTCACAAAACACGTAACATTTTTAGCAATTGTTTACATATTTTTAGCACTTGTTTATATAGAGTGCCTCTACCTGTTGTTTTAGTGCTGCATAGACAAGATCTCTGACATGTAATGTTCTCATTTACTTGGCTTAGATTTCTAGTTAGTTACTAGGAAGGTCTGTTGAAGGGTCTGTTTCTTATATAAAGATAGAAACAGGCACTTATTAAGTTAGCCTATTGAGGAGAATATCCTTGAATTTGTTTAATCTTTGAAACAGAAATAATTCCAGACACATCTTATCTAACAAGAGCCCTCAGTGCATAAATCATTCTGGATAAATAAATTTTCCCAATAGCTTACCACTTTAAATAGCCAAAATTTAAAATCCTAGTGAAGGAAGGTATTTTAGATGTGAAAGAAGATATTTTAGATGTTTATTATATATGCTATTAATTTTAATTAGAATACGTAGGATAGAACTTAATGTCTTTTCATGTTTCCTTTACCACATAAGGTCATCATTTTGAACAGCTGTTGCTGTAAACCTTTGGAGCTTCAAGGAGCAGCTCAGGGTTTGAGACCTGGGAGCCCTGGGCTACTATGTGCACATCCTGCCGGCCATAGGCCTCTATTTACATAATGGACTGAAAAACATACACTCTGATTTATAGAAGCTTATGTCTCTGCTGCTTCTATTTTCATATTAGTTTTGTAACATAGCTAATGTTCTGTGTCGTATACAAGAACAAATTAGTCATAAAAGTAAATGTCCAAAAAGACAAGTGCATATTGCTGTTTTATTTTGAGGTTTTACACACACACACACACACACACACACACACACACACAATGATGTCTAGTTTGCCTCTGGATATAAAAAAAACAACAATACTGGCTCAGGAGCCAGCATTTTAGGCACTATACTGCATTGCCACGTAATCCACAAACTTTGTCTAATTTATCTTTACACCTGCTTCACTCCTGTGTGTAGCAGAGTTTCTGGCATACATTAGGTAATTAATAAATCCTGTTGCATAAACAACATATGAATGCATAAATAAATTAATAAGTGAATTAATCATTTCACATTGTATAGGCATAAAATATTGGTTTAATTGAATAGGTTTTCAAAATCAGTTCATTTTGTGTGTTTTTTGCAAAATAATTTCAACATTATTCATGCTTTATGCTGTTAGTAATCAGAACATTTAAAATTTTAAACTTGGTTCTGCTCTTTACTGTCTTCTCAAAGGATCTAACCTCTAGATGAGCCTCAGTTAGTTCACCTAAAAATGACAAAGATAATATATTCTCCCATTCTGCCTCACGTCATTGTTTTCCAGATCTTGTGCAATGATGTATTTTTTTAAAATTATACAAGGAATTATGTGAAGATCTACAAATTGGAAGATGTATTTTCATATGGTGGTCTGAATTGTTTTTTAACATTGCTAATGGAATCCTATATGAATCTGCTCAGAGTAACAAGCAGTAATAAATCGCTGAATTTTCTTCAGTAACATAAAACCATTTTAAGATTTATCTGGCTCACCCAGATGGGTCCTAAAGAAGATTTTTCCCATAGAAGAGTTTTCATTTACACATGTGAGTTCCTATTGATGTCAAAGCAAACATCAACCAAGGAAAGAGGTTCTTAAACTGTCTAACTCAGGGGTCCTCAAACTTTTTAAACAGGGGGCCAGTTCACTGTCCCTCAGACCGTTGGAGGGCCAGACTGTAGTTTAAAAAAACTATGAACAAATTCCTATGCACACTGCACATATCTTACATTGTAGTAAAAACACAAAACGGCGAAAACACCCGCATGTGGCCCGTGGGCCGTAGTTTGAGGACGCCTGGAACTGCTCAGATGTCTGACCCAGAGATTCACAAGGAAGAAGGATCTAAAAATAGTTTTCACTGTGTCTTAGGAACAAGTGGGTAAGTAAGAAAACATCTCCCAGAACACGGCCTCTGCCCAGAATCAGAACAAAAGGTGCACGAAGAGTAAATGAACAACAACAAAGACGGCTCAGTGAACTATAATTGGTATCTAAAACATACGTGAGGAACAGGATAGAAAGTTATTGTATAGTTTTAATCACACAACAAAGCAACTTAGGGTATTCAGGGTTATAACCGTATTAGGGTTATTCAGGGTTCCCAGAATGAAAGGACAAGGCAGACATCAAAGTGGATGGCCTAGAACACCAAAAAGCTCTCCATAGTAAACTGGCACCACACTGAAAAGGCTTAAGGCAGTGGTCGGCAAACTCATTAGTCAACAGAGCCAAATATCAACAGTACAACGATTGAAATTTCTTTTGAGAGCCAAAATTTTTAAACTTAAACTTCTTCTAATACCACTTCTTCAAAATAGACTTGCCCAGGCCATGGTATTTTGTGGAAGAGCCACACTCAAGGGGCCAAAGAGCCGCATGTGGCTCGCGAGCAGCAGTTTGCCGACCATGGGCCTAAGGTAATTCTGGGTATAACTTAGTCCTAGTGCATCCAGAATGAGAACCTGAATAGGACAACAAGAGGGAAGGAAAAAAGAAGCGGTATCTTTAGTACTGTGTAATGTTATTTAACATTGTCACACCAGGACTCAATCTTGAAAACCTCTTGGGTATCTCATTGTTCTCATTGAGAAAGTCAGTGTTGGTCATAAATCATATATCTAAAAATAAGCATTGCTTTGCTTTAAATGGGGAGAGGGAATTATGTTTTTCTGTTTAACTGAATGTTTCTGGTAATTCTGAACTCCGATTAAGATAAAACAATCAGGCATCCAGCATCGTGAGATGCAGAGCTAGAGAAAGTGGTTTCTACCAGCGGTGACTTCAGAATATGTAGATGGAAGTGGCTTAGAAGAGGTAGTCTTCTGTTTGGAAATATTTGTTTTTGGGAGGAGGTTAGGATCTGTCTTGAAACTATATTTGCATAGTAATCATAATGCTTTCATTTAAACTGAATGTTTATTTTGAGTGATTTTAGGTACCTGATTCAGACACACAGGCCACAAACTCTCACCACCACCAAGGCAGTCATTGCTGTTTGCAATACAGGAAGTTCGGAAGAAATAGTAACAGAAAGTAATAAGATAACTGTATACAACAGTTGTATAAGGGAGTGATGTATAAATGAATATAAACTTTCTATGCTAAGAAAAGGATTGTGAGAGAAGAGATATCTATGTGGTTCCGAATAATCTTACCTAATCAATGAGGTAAGAAGGGCTTCAATTAGAGATTAAAACTTAGTTTGGGCCAGGCTGATGTGGCTCAGTGGTTGAGCATTAACCTATGAACCAGGAGATCTCAGTTCAGTTCCTGGTCTGGGCACATGCCTGGGTTGCAGGCTCAATCCCCAGTGTGGGGCGTGAAGAAGGCAGCCAATCAATGATTCTCATCATTGATGTGTCTATCTCTGCCTCTCCTTTCCTCTCTGAAATAATCCTATCTAATAAAAAAGTAATATGCAGATTGACCATCACTCCAACACACAATATGGATGCCCCCATGTGGTCAAAGATCCTGCCCCCATGTGGACACAAGATGGCCACCACAAGATGACCAGTAGAGGAGGGCAGTTGGAAGGCACCAGGCCTGCAAGGGAGGGCAGTTGAGAGGAACCCAGGCCTGCAAAGGAGGGAAGTTGGAGGCAATCAACCCTGCAGGGGAGAGCAGTTAGGGGTGACCAGGCCGGCAGAGGAGGGAAGTTGGGGGCAAACAGGCTGGCAGGGGAGCAGTTAGGCATCAATCAGGCCAGCAGTGGAGTGGTTAGGGGGTGATCAGGCTGGCAGGCAGAAGCGGTTAGGGGCAATCAGGAAGGCAGGCAGGTGAGCAGTTGGGAGCCAGCAGTCCTGGATTGTGAGAGGGATGTCCGACTGCCCGTTTAGGCCTGGACATCCTAACGGGCAGTCGGACATCCCTCGAGGGGTCCCAGATTGGAGAGGGTACAGGCTGGGCTGAGGGACACCCTCCCCCTCTGTGCACGAATTTCGTGCAATGGGCCTCTAGTATATATATATTAAAAAAGCAGGTTGGATTGGAAGAAGATAGAAGAGGGAAATTTTCTTAGGCATCAGCATTTGGAGAAATAGTATTTGAAAGAGTCGCCACCCTTCCCCATACTGTCAAGTAATAGGAAATGGGGCTGTGCTCAGGTCTTTGAATTCCAGTACTATGCATCATGGTGCTTGAATATTGCTCAAGTTCTCTGCAGGATGGAGGAACTTCCAAATCTCTTTTAAAGTTCAAAAATACACTGTGTGTGTGTGTGTGTGTGTGTGTGTGTGTGTGTGTGTGTGTTTGTGTATTCTCTGTAATGTATAGTTTAGAAATGACAGCTTTTATCTAATCCAGTCCAATAGACTCTTAGGGACTTACTTCTGGTCCATGACCTTGTTCAGCAAGATAGACATGCCTAGATGTTAGTAATTTCTGTGCCAAGGACCAATGAAGACAGTGGGCAATGTTGCTATATATCCCCAAATTCAAATGTAATGCAATGATCCTGGCACTTGAACATGAGTATTTGCTTGAAAAATTTAACTTCATCACGTTTACCTATGTGCCTCTTGGTATGATATTCAATCATTCTTTTAAGAAAGATTCTGCATCAGTTAAATAAGGCTACTAGTTATATTAAAATTAAAAAAAAAAAACTTGAATGAGATCTCAAGGACTGAGCCTCAAGTAGCACCTGAAATACAGCAGCATTTAATCTACATTAGCTTTTATCTAATTTTTACCAGATACATTACAAAGGCTGTTAAAGAAAAATGAAACTCTCCATTCCAAATTTGACACATATAAACAGTATACATAGGGGCAATTCTAAACATGTTTATACAAGCATCATGGGAAATAGTTAGCATTGTCTTCCACAAAATATCGGAGATAAGTAAATCTGCCACAGTGGGATGTTTTATGCTACATAGAATATATAGCATAAATATACGGATCAATAACAGGGCTGGTCAATTTACTACGCCTAATGCAACATTGCCCAAACATCACAGTATGTTTTCATTTGGACATACTCAATATTTCCTGCTTTTCCTTCACCTTGTTGAAGTTCTAAGATTCATCAAATATAATCAGTTGTCTCAGTCTCCTGAAGCACGATTTCGTTCTTGTTTAAGTGAAGGTGTCAGTCTTAAGTTGAAGCTCTGCTGTTCTCATGACTTATGATTGTCCTGGGACATCACACTTACATAATGCTCATGGACTTGACTTCCCTTTCTGTGATATGGTGTTCCTATCTGCCTACCATAGCATTAGCCTTGTGAAAGTTAATAGCCTAAAATGTGGTCAGAATATCATGGGGGCTCCTTTATCATTAACATTATCCTCATTGGGGGCCTTACATTTTCATTTTAAGAACTGATTTTTAGTGTCTATTACTAACAAAGATCTAGTAACTCTAGTAAAATTTAAAAAATAAATAAGCAAACATCTAAAGTAAAATCCTGAAGTGTCTGGAATACTGTTGTATTTATTTATTTATTTATTTATTTATTTATTCATTTTTAAATATATTTTTATTGATTTCATAGAAGGGAGAGGGAGAGAGAGATAGAAACATCAATGATGAGAGAGAATTATTGATTGGCTGCCTCCTGCATGCCCCACAATGGGGATTGAGCCCGCAACCCAGGCATGTGCCCTGACCAGGAATTGAACTGTGACCTCCTGGTCCATAGGTGGATGCTGAACCACTGAGCCATGCCTGCTGGGCAATGTAGTGATTGAAACTGAGCAAACTAATTTGTTTTAAATTCTGGTTTGTCGTTTTGTTGTTGTTATTTTTTTAAGTGAACTGCAATCTGTGATTGCTTTTGCTGCTTTGAAACTCGGAATTATAAGAATAGTGCCAAAAGCTTTCTAACCTTGGACAGAGATTATTTTAAATTTCCTTAGTTTTACCGATATTCTCTGGAGCAGCTGCATGAATGCTCAGCAATCATGACTTGAAATAGTTAAGAGGCTAAGTCAGTGAAAGCCAAGATGTTGTGAGGAGAGTCAGAGGAAGAGAGAGGGCTATGGGTTTGGATTAACCATAAAGACATCCCAATTCTGGTGTAAAACGGGAGGCAAATCACACTCCCCTAGCTTGCATTGCCTCTTCAATATAGAAGAGGGAGAAAGTTTCCTCTAGTAGCAGAAGTGACTATTTCTGAAAGAAAAACAAGGGTTAGGAGGTATTTTGGTAGAGAAAAAAAGTTGCTATCTAGTAGAAACTGGAAAGGAAGTTCCTCTTTGATGAACTGCTATTGTTTACATCTGTGAATCAGGGTATGGTATGAGGGTGTTTGAAAAGCCAGCCTCTTCTGAGACATCTACAAATACCAGAATAGCAAACAACAGAGCACCCTAACTTTCCAGGGTAGAAGCCTAAGCATCCAGAAGTTTTATGACTTGTGGATAAACTCAAATGGAAAGCACCTGAACATCAGCGCTAGTGAGAAGAAGGTATAGGATATTCAGGGAGGAAATTACCAAGTTTTTATACCAACCATTGAATTTAATCCTATTGATTATACTTTCTAATGTAACTTTGTGTCAGAAACTGCTGGCAAGATATGGTGATGGGGGCTGGGAGTGAACTACCTTATTTAGCTTAATGACTATCTCTCAGGTATATCAAACCAAAGTTGACTATTATTTTAAAAAAAGTCATTAAAGATGTTACATCTCTGGTGTTTTTGTAGATAATTTTATTTTCTGGAGACTAGAGTGTTGATTTTTAAAAGTTATGAAAAATGATTCACATTCTTCTATATTTTCTTTGATGCCTTACTGCTGTCATGACTGATGGTCAATAAGTGTGGGGAACGGGCTGTAAGCTGACACGGTCCTTGCACCTGTAGGGGCTAGCAAGGCTAGCACCCTACCCGCACAGATTTCCCAGGCCTGTTTGGATGGCAACTAATAAGTATAACGAGAGCAGCCCCTCCCTACAGAGCTTTCCCAGGGTTTGTTTATATGACTGCTATCAGTAGGATAAGAGCTACTTTCATGGCTTACCAAGAAATATGTATTTCAGTTAGTGAGATTTATTGTAACAAGAAACCTGTCCTTCAACTTATCCCTCCAGTAGTGATTTTAGAGAAACAAAGAATGTTTTCCTTGTGAGTGATTCCCTGCTTAGTGTCTTATGTATAAAAAGCACTGTATTACTAATAAAAGTTGCCAGAGCTTCTTGAGAGCTGTGGACCTCCCGAATCCCGCTGTCCTGTCTTTCTTTCTCTTCTCAAATCCCACCTCCCTACCTCAGCCCGGTTCAATTGTCAGGCTGGACCTGACAAATAAGTACTTAGTAATTGATGAATTAGTTGTATATTCATTTTTTATTATTTATTTATTTATTTATTTATTTATTTTTAATTCTTTATTGTTTAAAGTATTACAAATAGTATTACATATGTCTCCTTTTTCCCCCATTGGCCACCCCTACCCCCCAGCACATGCCCCACCCCCCCCCTAGTGTCTGTGTCCATTGGTTGTGCTTATATGCATGCATACAAGTCCTTTGGTTGATCTCTTACCTCCTCACCCCCTGTCTTCCTCATAGAATGAACAGTCTGTTCAATGCTTCTATGTCTCTGGTTCTATTTTTGTTCATCAGTTTATGTTGTTCATTATATTCCAAAAATGAGTGATATCATGTGATATTTTTCTTTCTCCAACTGGCTTATTTCACTTAGCATAATACTCTCCATGTCCATCCATGCTGTCATAAATGGTAAGTGTTCTTTCTTTTTTATAGCAGCATAGTATTCCATTGTGTAGATGTACCATGGTTTTTTAATCCACTCATCTGCTGATGGGCACTTAGGCTGTTTCCAAATCTTAGCTATTGTAAATTGTGATGCTATGAACATAGGGGTGCATATATCCTTTCTGATTGGTGTTTCTAGTTTCTTGGAATATATTCCTAGAAGTGGGATCACTGGGTCAAATGGGAGTTCCATTTTTAATTTTTTGAGGGAGCTCTATACTGTTTCCCACAGTGGCTGCACCAGTCTGCATTCCCACCAGCAATGCAAGGGGGTTCCTTTTTCTTTACTTCCTCTGCAGCACTTGTCCCTTGTTGATTTGTTGATGATGGCCATTCTGACAGGTGTGAAATGGTATCTCATTATCATTTAGATTTGCATCTCTCGGATGATTAGTGACTTTGAGCATGTTTTCATATGTCTGGTGGCTTTCTGTATGTCCACTTTTGAAAAGTGTCTATTTAAATCCTTTGCCCATTTTTTGATTGGATTGTTTATTTTCCTTTTGTTAAGATGTATGAGTTTCCTATAAATTTTGGAGATTAGGCCCTTATTGGATATAACATTGGCAAATATGTTCTCCCCTGCAGTGGGCTTTCTTGTTGTTTTGTTGATGCATTCTTTTTAACCTAAGCTTTCATTTTCCTCCTCATTTGAACTCAGATTCTGAATCCCTGGCTTCTTTGTAGGACATGCCATTTGACTTGACCTGGAAATGGAGGAATTTTTGTGAAGGGGAGAGGGTTTTCACTTTTGTTTTGCTCTGTTGAATTCATGAAAGCTGGATGTGTGGACAATCACATGAGACACATAATAACTGATTGTTTGAATGGAGGTCTCCACCTGCTCAGAAGGTATTCCTTCATAGTGGTAAAGACAAGGAAACTGAGGCTAGAGAGGAGAGGATTTGTGGTAAATAGCTAAATGCTTCAGATGCTTTACTGTTTTATCTTAGCACTGACTTTTCCTTTGCACATTCTGAATTCAATTCTGGGACAATTTTAGACTCTTAAGATCATAATTACTCAACATTTAAATTGTCTTGTAAAAAATAAAACACCACACTTGTAGTTTTCAGCATTCTTCTGTCCTGTCTGTAAAATGGGAGAGATCTTAATCCTTTAAGTAGTTGGAATCACTACTTGAAGATGTGAAACATCCTTATTATTCTAAACAGAAAGCACAGGGTGCTTTCTACTTAGTGTGAAAAGCAGGCTTTGGAGAGGGTGGTCATTCTTCACTCCAATAGTATGTCTTTGTAAATGGATCTCCTGCTGCATCAAAGATTGTGGGGTGCAATATGAGGAGAGCCTCTTTCAATTTCCTCCTGTGCTGCTAGCTATTTAGTCTGAGGCTGTTGACACTTCCTTGGATATAAATGATTTTATCTTCATTTCTGACAATGTTGGATTCAATGTCCTTCTTTTTGATACAGTATTTGCTGAAGAAATTGTATTGATTTACAGAGTCTCTCTTCTGTAATTCCCCTACCATCTCAAGGCCTTTTAGGTTAACCAGTTTCTTTCAAACACCCTTCAAGATAAAAACCTATTGGTTTTCAAAATATCAGCAGGATCTGGCAATGTGGGAATCAGTGTTGGCCATAGTAATTAATAATTTACATTTATATAGCTATCTTTACAAATTCGGTTCTAGCAGTGTTTAACATATTATATCTGGATTTTTTTAAACCAGCAATAGTTCTGCTTTTTTTCATGATGTATTTTCTTCAGATGTATAGGTGAAAGCAATGATTTATTTGAGTGAAGTAAGGAAGAAGCAAGGGAAATTAACTCCCTCCACCTACTCCCCCTTTAAACAATCAATAATTCCTGTTCTCATCCAGGGTTTAATCATTGCCTGTCTGAGTTATTGCAGACTTCTTCTTGGTTTTCCTATCTTTGACCTCTGTTCTCTGTAGAGAGTTCAAAAACTTTGGCTAAATTCATCTTCCTCTCCCTGAAACCATATTACTAGTCCAACTGTCTCTCTTGCTTTTGGAGTTCAGTTTGAATTTCTTGATTGTGGTCAACCTAGTGGAAACCAATTTAATTTTCTTCTACCCTGAAGTCAGAGTGCTTTTTTAGTTCATCCATTTTCTTTAAGTTGTCAAAAGTTCTTTAAGGCAGTTTTCTAGATGGTTTGTTGAATGTGTGAAGTGACTTTTCAATCATATTCTATTGGTAAAATATGAATCTTAAATGTGAGTTTAGCACAGAAACTACACAATATATTTTCCATATGTACATACTGTTGCCAATAATGCAAGGGACTCTGAGTAAGCATCTTATTGGTGTTGTTATGTTGCTTTTTCACATTTGTCATTCAAATTGGCATGACTCACATGGTTATGATGACAGCTTGCTGTCTATAATATATTCACCAAATCTGCATTGTTTTGAATTTAAACATCTCTCCCCCTGTTTTGTGTTCCTTTATGAAAACTTTTGCATAAAATCACTTTCCTCAAAAACAAGGGATGGGGTGTAGGTGTTAGAATGAAGAATTAAGAAGGGTAAAAATGAGAGGAAGGGCAGAAGTGATGAGTCATACATCAGAAACACAGAAGCTGTCCTTAAGGTGAAGGATTAGCAACTAGAATCTTATAGGCTACACTGGACTTGTTGTAGGCTCTTTGACCTTCTCACACTAACATTTCCTCTAATTCTTATAGACAGTGCTACCTTTTGTGTACTCCTTATTCAGTTCATTTATTCAACAAATATGTAGTGAGGGAATACCATATTCCCAGAATTATTCTAAGAAATGGACACAGAGTGATGAACAAGGCAGTCAAGGCCTTCTAATGGTGCTTTCTTTCTAGAAAAATAGGGAATGGGGTTGAGACAGAATATGAACATGTAAAACAGCAGATATACACAATGATTTGGGTTGTGCTAAATACAGAAAATAAAATAAAAATAAAGGAGTGTGACAGGAGTGATGTCTCTTAGGTCTTGTAGACAAACAAGGCTCTAATGAATGGGAGGAATTTCATCTGAAACCTGGATAATGAAAGGTTTGCTATGTGAAAAGCTAAAGGCAAGAGAAAATGCAATCAAGCTTTGTGTTCAAAGAAGAGAAGAAAGCCATCGTGGCTGGAGAAGGCCGAGTAAGAAGGAGGATTTAGGAGAATGAAGTTGAGAGGCAATTATACTAATAACTAAAATACAAAGGGAAAAGATAGATAAATAGGTATAAGATAGACAGATGATAGGTAGGTAGGTAGGTAGGTAGGTAGATAAATATTAAATGGCAAGAGTTTAGGAATTTTTCCCAAGTAGAGATGGGACTCATAGAACTGCTAGGAAGAGAAGCATTGATAAAAAGCAGACGTAACTGTGTAATCAAGACAAAATAATGGGACTTGCTGAGAAATGTCAAGCTGGCATTACAGAGAAAAGGAAAAGACATTTCCCCCCCTTAGAAAGCTATCACATCTCAGGGGCTGACATCAAAACCACCCAAAAGACCAAACATTTTGGTAATATATGTGATGTTATTTCTGGAAAAAAAAGAGGTTATGATCTCAGACAAGGGAAGGAATGTAACCCCTTCATGCTTGTATTAGGAGTGAAGACAAATCTACAGACAGAAAATTTAATAGTATAAGTTATTTTCAAACCTTTGTAAAATTCTGGATCATCATTTTTGCATACTATTTTTGAAACACTAATTCATGTTTTCTTCCAAAAACATTCCATATTGACAAAACCCTCAAGGGGTAGTGAAGGAGGTAATTAAGCCAACATGACAAAATTCCATTAAATAATCATCCGAGGGCTTAATGGAATAACACACTGAGTTGGCTGCTACATTTGTAGGAGACACACAAAAACAATGAAGTAAGGACCAAAGGTTTTTCTGAGAGATTGGAGCCAGGATGCAGAAAATCTCGCTACTTTTAGCAGCCCTAACATTACTTATTCTCAACTCTACTTTTGCAAAATGTTTGGAAAAGTGGTTACAATATCTACAAACACTGGAAAATAAAGTTAGTAGGAGTTACCACAAATAGTGAAGTTGGACACCAATTTTATGAATGCTTTTTCCCCGTGATGGGGCTTTGGAGAATCTGAGATTCTTCTCCCCGTCTCCATGGTAATGGAGTTCTTGTATACCATTAGATAAATAAAAAAATGTTCATTTTTTTTTTCAAATCCATAGTTACATAGTATTGTCAGTACCTTACAATCATGTAGAAAAACTTCATTAATGTGCTAACAGAACCTTGATATTCTTAGATTCAAGGCCTATATAGAGAAAGAGAAAAGGTTCATTAGCAGTTATCCATCTAACCATGATTAAGTGACTAAAAAAAAATAACCCATTGTAATATTAAAATACTATTTGGAGACGTTGTATTTGTGTTGGTTTCTAAAGTGTTGTTTATGCTATTTATTGTTCCTTCTTGGTAAATGTGTTATTATAAAAATCATTCAGAGTCGTGAGCCATTTCCAGGGGAAAATTAATTCACTGTGTCATCAGAGGGGCTTAGTTTGTTGTTACAGCCACAAGTGTCAATAGAGTATTCACAGAGGCATTGATGTTGACATAGATCTAGAGGGACTGAGGACAGACAGGGGAATCCAGGAGAGTAAAAGGCATGTGTGAAGGACCAGAGTTATGACAGGATCTGGAATGTTTGCAGAATGGTGATAACTTAAAAATTGCTTGAAATGTATGAGTCAATAGTAAGAGATTAGAGCTTGGCAATACAAAGTAGATAGATAACCAATATTAAAAATTGTGCATGCCTTGCTAATACATTGGGAATTTATTTTATAGGAAACTGACATGACTGAAGAAGTAGCTAGGAACATGACCAAGTTTTAATTTGAAAATCTTAAATACTAGTATAGTGCCAATAAAATAGGTGGTTTGAAATGCCCACTTAAGAAAGAAGTTAGGAGTCTAGTGCTGAAACCAGGGAGACTTTGATGATGATCCCTTGAACTAGAGAAGAGAGAGTCTAGAGATATTTACAAATACCCAGAAATAACCAGATTGGATGACCTTTTGAATATGGAGGTGTAAAGATGCCAACTTTGAGAATGTAATGCAAAGATCACTCAGTTAATTACTACAATTTTCCACCAAATTCTCTTGTCTAGATATGAAATGTTAATAAAAGCAAGGGAGACATATGGCTCATGCCTGTTGCCAACAGAATATTAACAAACAACACAGTTGGACCAGATGTAAAATCAACTGGAAATAAATCTAGGCGCCAGTAGTGACTGTTATATTTTCTAAGTTCTCTTTCTCCTTTTCACACATCTGTCATTCTGCACTGTTGTCAAACAAAACAAAACAAAACAACAACAAAAAAGAAAGAAAAAGTAGGAGAAAGACAAATATTTTAATAGGGTAAAAGCCAGTGTAATTTTTGCCTTTTCGAATAATTTCCTTAACTGAAAAAGCTCTCACCCTAACAAAATACAGCATTTCACAGCTATGCTCATAATTTAAAAAGAACACAATTAACTCAATTTATCCCATTACTGTAAAAAACATTATACTCACCTTCCTTTTAGCTTCGCTTTTGTTTGACTTTATATATGTAGGAATAATATTTTTTTCCTCTGGCTTAAATATTTGTTACTTATTGCTCTTATCTTTTTAATTTGCTTTTATATTACTTCAATTTCTTTCTTTTTCTTTTTTGGTAAAAACCCTCTGACATATAGGGGAAAGGCAGGCTAAGAGGAAACAGAGAAGTAATCTGTCCTATAACAATTTAGGAAGATTTGGAAGGATAACTTAACTCTGCAGTCTCCTAGAGCTTGTGGCTTTTGAACAATAACATGAGATAAAAATAATAATGTGCACTGTGCAGTGGATGAGTCATTTAAATGTACTGACATGCGATATAGTTGAATGACAAGAGAACCAGAGGATGAGTTTTACTTTTCCCTCGTTCCCTGAGTGTTGATTGGATCATAGAGACATTTCAGTACCCTCTCCATTATGAAGGTATCCAGAGCTTATCACCACGCTTCCTAAACTTTCCTACCAAAAATTACTAGTGGCATTAGAGAGTCCTGTCATTTCCTTTCTCTAATAAAGAGATAGATGGGTTACCCATTTATGGGACAAACACATTTTTTTGGTTTTATGTAATTATCAAAATCTATGAGAATTAGCGTTCTACCCTACAATCTATTTGTACTTATTGAAATAGTAAGCTTTGCTTGGCTTTGCATAAAAATAATGCTCCAGGGGACAGGTACACTGCACTGTAGTTTCCTATCTCCCCTGAAAAACTCGAGGTTTCTGATCGCGTGGTACACAGACTCCAGTTTGAAAATAATGATGATGTTCTGCTACATGGCAATGTTTGGTAAATTACTCAGAAGCAGAACAGTAGGTTGAATGGATTACCGGGAGGAGGCGGGGGGGGGGGGGGGAAGGGGGGAATGTGGTAAACACATCCAGGCACTGCTGGGCTCATCTGCCCAGGCTAACCTGCTTATTCAATTATGTATTTCTGGGATTCAGGCTTTGATTTTACCCACTTTAAGCTAACTTAACAAAGAGATAACTTGGTTATAGCACTCTGTCCTGACATATCATGAAACAAAATAAACCAACCAAACCAAACAAAACAACAAAGAATCACTCCACCAAAAGCAGAAGATGAAAACAAAATGCGGGAAACATAGAGACTCTTTGGTGGTAGCCTGATGTCTGAAGACAATTGGTCAGGCTCACTAGCTCGGTACCACAGCACATCCTCCTAATCATCATCCCCTGCAGGGACTTGGCGGGTGGGTCCAGTCCTGATGATTGGCACTGCGAACAGTTTATAAACGTAGAACAATATTTGTTATATGGATAAGTGGCTCCTAAGTTAAAGCTCTCATGTCCCAATTCCCCTGATTGGGTAGGAATGGCAGTCTTGAGAAAGGAATTCAACACGTGCCAGATTACGTCAGACATAACTCTAGCTGATGCCACTGGGGCTTAGCAGGTAGCCACCCCAAAAATTCTAAAAATGTTCTAAATTGTATACTTTTGTTTTCAGTAGCACAAAACTAGGGGTTCCTGAAAGTATAGAAGTTGTAAGTACCATGATTGCTGGTGACTACCTCTCTTTTAAATAACCTAAGATCTCTAGACAAGCCAGGGCATGATTAAATTTTGCTTCAAGAGGGATAGCAAGCCACTTTCATTTTGGAATCCGATAGCTCCTTTTCTGGCCTTTGGAAAAATATATAGGGTTGTGGCTCTTATTCAGAGCTCTTTTTACTGATAAAGATAATAGATAAGTCCTTGGCTCAGATATCTCAGGACTTGGAGACGACCGTCTATTTCACAAGGGACATCTATTTCTTATTTGAACATGAAATAAACCGAGAAGGCATAAGTTGTGTAGACTAGGGGTCTGTGAGTTAAAAAATGTCTTTTACATTTTTAAATGATTGGAAAAATCAAAAGAAGAATAAGATTTTTGTGACATTAAAATTATATAAAATTCAAAATTCTATGTGACTAACAATGTTTTATTGGGACACAGGCAGGCCCATTCCTTTACATGTTTGTCTACGCCTGCTTTTGATAAAATGACAGAGCTGAATAATTGCGAGAGAGACCATGTGGCCCACAAAACCTAAAACATTTACTCCTGAGCCCTTTACAAAAAAAAAAATTTTGACCTCTGGGGTAGACAGATGAGAGAGGAAAGGAAAGGAAGAGCAATGCCTTCAAATTGTGAGTCTTTCGGAGTGAAGTTCACACATTTATTTGCAGGGAAACACACACACACACACACACACACACACACACACACACACACACACACACTCTTTGGGAAATGCAACATAACAATGGTCTCCTGAAGAGATCCACTCTGTTCCTAGATTTCCGAGGGGCCTTGTCAGAGAGAGCAAAGTACCTTTTCTTCTGATGCAGCTGAGGGTTCTATACTTAGCAGGTGCTTTTCCTTCCCCTCTCTCCACACATGGAGTTAGTGCAGCCTTTGTCTTCTCAGCAACAGAATGCAGATGCAAAACACAAAAAAATATAAAGCCTATCAATAGGCAACTTTCCTGAAAGAGGTGGGAGTACTGAGCACTTAGGAAGCCTCAATTTAGCATCCACAGCTTTCTTTATCAAAAAAGATGTTCCAGGCTTCAAGTTTGACAGTTGTGTCTGACATTGCTATTCTTATCTGTGCACATGCAGCCAGACTATGCCACTGAAATGTTACGCTAGGAGTTGTGCCATTCCAGATTGTGCTGCAAAACACATTTGGTTTAATGAACCTTGGAAATGTCCTCAGAATTGGATAAACCAAAGGGAAGATATTATTGGCATCATTGGATATTCCATTTACCAGTTGTTTTAGTTGATTTAGAACAAATATCTCCAAACTAAGGGAAGCAATAAGTCAAAATGGCTGTTTGGTTTTATGTAGCCCAAAATGTTCAAATGGATTTTCTACATTTAACTAATCATCATGTTATTCATTCAACTTTTGTTTCTAAGGACAATGTAGAGTTAGAGGGGAGAAGGGAAATGGGGGAGAGCAGGTGTATACAGTTTCGTGGAACTCGGGGCCCTGGCTGGAGTGGCTCAGTTGGTTGAGCATCATCCTGTGCACCGAAGGGTTGCCAGTTCAATTCCTGGCCAGGGCACATACCTGAGTTGCTGGTTTGATCCTCCGTCACAGGACTTACAGAAGGCAAGCGATTGATGTTTCTCTGGCACACCGATATTTCCCTCTCTACCTTCCTCTCTCTAACTATGTCCTCAGGTGAGGATTTAAAAAAAAAAAAAAAGATCTCTGGAAAGGCTCACTGGAAATTGGAGGTCCCATTGGCACAAGAACTAGGATATTTGGGGAAGGGAATTTATATTTGTGAAAAAGTGAAAGAGTATCTTGGGAACCCCTTTTTTTGTTAATCCTTACCCTAGGATATTTTTTCCATTGAATTTCTTACAGTAAATGGAAGGGAGAATGTAGGAGGGACAGAGAGAGAAAGAAACTTCGATGTGATTGGTTGCCTCCTGTATTTGCCTAACAGGGTCTGGGGATTGGACCTGGGACCCTTCAGTTCACAGGTCGATCCTCTAACCACTGAGCCACACTGGCCAGGGCTTTGGCACTCTTTTTTTTTACCTGACAGGAGAATACTTTCTAAATAGAGATGCCCTCAGTAATATAATTTGGCCTAGAGTCAGAGGGAAGAATGAGAGATGCCATTTTGGGGTTTATCCACTTGGTGAACAATAGTTGAAACTGCAATTATTAGTAGATGACAACTTTAAGATGATTTTAAGAGGTAGATGATAAAGGGTAGAACACTGAGGGCGAGTTAGTTAAAAGGAAAAGCAATCAGAGAAGAGACAAGGAGTAGTCAAAGATGTAGGGAGCAATTTCAAAGATAGTGCTGTGGATTTACTTGATCTAGGTTGATAGATAAATAGCTAGAGATATTTTTCTTGATTGCTTTTAAAATACAGAACTGAACATATTGTGGTTCAAGTACATCATTCGTAGCTTCCCCAATGACTATATATATATATATATTTTTTTCAAACACTTGGCATATTAATCTGGTACTGAGAGCTTCCAATGTTATAAAAATCTTTATCAAGGAGAAAGTAGCAACAGCTCACATTATGTACCTACTCTGATTATTGAGTCTTGAATGTATTGTATATCTTTTAATGTGCATAAAAATCCTATCAGATAGGTGTTATAGTTAACATTTTATCAATGAGGGAAATGATATTAAGAAATGTAAATATGGGGCATTTTATAATACTCAGTTTCAATCATAAAATCAAAGGAAAGTAGATACATCATATAGAGAGGTGGATAGATGGATAGATAGATAGGTACAGAGATGTAAATACAGATGGATACTGTTACCCAACTCCAGGTATCCACCATTTGGGCTGCTCTATTAAAAACTAGAGGTGGTTCTCTCAAGGTGGTTTTATTTACTTGCAGCAGCTAAAGGAGACAAAGCTCTGGCTCCCTGAAGGGAGGCCCAGCCATTGCTTATACACACTGTTTGGTCAATTACATGTTGATTTCTGCTTTGCAGTTGGCTACTGGCATCTGGTTGAGTTCCTGTCAGCTCATCCTGTTTACAGGTGCATCTGCAAAGTACTATGCTACATTTTAACATTTAGTGGGGAAACAGCAGTTTAGATCTGCCCCGACCTTGAGATGACCCTTGTCCTGACAATGCAAGCCCGGGATATTTTCAAGACTTACTAACAAAAATCCTTGATGTTATTTACTTTAGTGAGGTTAGTATCATGATAATATTGCCCAGTCCTTTTGTGTTTTGGGTGTGTGTGTGTGTGTGTATGTGTGTGTGTGTGTGTGTGTGTGTTTCATTCTGTACTTTTATGGCCCGTTTTATCTGTATGCAGTAAACATCTGAAAGTTAAGTTGCCATCTATCTTATCTTTTAATTTTTATTTTTTGCCCTTCTTTGAACAAAAGACTTATTTTATGGTCAAATCAATTAGAAACCTTTGAGTATGAAACTGTTATCTCATAGACATGAACATAAAATGTGGAAATATTCACTGATTCTATTACAGCTCCTTAGAGAACAGAAATTAGATTTGCACTGTAATGAATATTTTTTATAAGCATGTGCTAACAATAGTTTTCATTACTTTAAGAATGTGGGCTAAATTTGACCTGTTTAGAAGTGTGTTTTTATGGAGTTGTTTCTGCATTTGTTCATTTTGCAAGAGGTATTTCTTTTTTGTGAAGGAAAAACATTTTCCCCTTTTTTGTGTATCTTATACATGCACATGTGTGTTTTTAATATTTACTCTAGGAATTACCAAAAACTTAATGTGTAACTTTAAAACATCCTATCTAATAATAGAGTAATATGCAAATTAACCGTACCTCCATGACAAAATGGCGGCCCCCATAGCCACAAGATGGCGGCGCCCAGACCCCTCAGCTCCGCTGCTGGAGTGTTCGGCCTGTCCGCAGGAACAGTGAGGCTGGATCCGCCTCCAGAGGTGTTTTTGATCCGGAGGGGTTTTTGATCCGCCCCCAGACACAGCAGTCAGAGCCTGGACAGCAGGGCATGGAGGCTTCCTTAGCAAGCTGGCGGCGGGAAGACCCCCAGGCCCCACAGACAGAGCCAGGACAACAGGGCATGGGGGCTTCCTTGGTGTGTTGGTGTCCTCGAAGCCCCCAGGCCTGGCAGACAGAGCACACTGCAGGGCATTGGGGCTTCCTTCACATGGCGCATGGCAGAGGCAGGCAGAGAGCAGAGAGCAGGGCATGGGGGCTTCATCTCCATGGCTGCAGCAAAACCTCCAGGCCCCCAGAGAGCAGAGAACCACGGGGAGTGGGCCTAAGCCATTAGTAGGACATCCCCTGAGAGCTCCTGGATTGTAGAGGGTGCAGGTTGGGCTGAGGGACCTCCGTGCATGAATTTCGTGCACCGGGCCTCTAGTATCATCATAAAATCTTAGAGTTGAAATGGGCTTTGGAGAGTATGTTGTCCAAATTGCTTATTTTACAAATGAGGCTACTGAGAAATGGAGCAAGAGATAGGATGTATTTCATAAAAACAGTACCCAAGCTGGGACACAATGACCGCTTCTAATTTCCAGAGCACAGTATTCGTAAAAACATAGTTTTTGACCATTTTAATGGCCATTCATATCCGCAAGGGTAGATGGTTTTTCCTAGCCTTCCCCCCCACCACCCCCACCCCTTCTTCGGGTTACTTTGGTATGTAGGCATTTTCTTTTTCTGAGTAGTAATCAACTCCTTAGTTTGGCTCCTCTTTCACTTTGATTCATGTTATTTGGGATAAAAGTCAATTAGATTAAATGAGAACACTGAACTTTTTAAAGAGTAAATTGTTGAATCAACAAAGTGACTTAATTCCCTCCATTACTTTCTCTCAAATTAATTTGGATATATACATCTTTTCCTTTTCAGATGTCTTACCAACTCTTTTTTTATTTTCTATTATGTGATTGAAGTTACATAAAAAAACCTATTCTAAAGTTATTTATAGAATATGGCCAATGAAAGCTGGACATATTTGTGTTGAAATAAAGCATTCTTTTCCAATATCATCAAATAGATTTTTTTCTTCTAGAGATAAACTGTATTTTAAAATTTAACTTTTTTTTTGTTAATCCTCACCTGAGGATATTTTTTCCATTGCTTTTTCAGAGAAAGTGGAAAGAAGGAGGGAGGGAAGGAGGAAGGGTGGGAGAGAGAGAGAGAAACATCGATGTGAGAGAGACACATGCACTGATTGCCTCCCAAATGCATCCTGACCAGGGGTGGGGAGC
Organism: Cnephaeus nilssonii; assembly: GCF_951640355.1. Taxonomy (NCBI): domain Eukaryota; kingdom Metazoa; phylum Chordata; class Mammalia; order Chiroptera; family Vespertilionidae; genus Cnephaeus; species Cnephaeus nilssonii. Next base: position 65,415,028 of record NC_137085.1, on the reverse strand, counting down.
GAACCAGTAACCCAGGCAGTGCCCTTGACCAGGACTAGAACTGGAACCCTTTGGTGCCTGGGCTGATACTCTAAGCACTGGATAACACAGGGCAGGGTTTAAAATTTAACTTTTAAAGTCAAAAACTTGATATTGCCTCTGATAATAGCCAATTAAATAATTTAGACAAAACTTCCAGCTGAAGTTAATTTTAACCTTTTGCACTTGGATGTTAAGATTAAAATTACTCTTTGCATGTATCAATAATTTGAAATATAAAAAAATCCAAATAAATAAGTTTGTATGAAAAGAAACTCCAGTTTTTTATTCTACTGCCGCTCTTTGTAAAATCTGGGGTATTTAAAAAATTAAATCCGAGTAGAATAAAGGAATCGAGAAAAAAGCAAGCGAGTGCAAAGGGTTAAAGAGTGAGCACATACGAATTAAATAATATAAAATAAATAATAAAAACAATATTAAGTGATATTTATAATAATCATAATATCACCAGATTACCACAACTCCAGATGCTGGAATTATGAGATATAGACTGTAAGGTAACTATATTGATATAATTCAAGGATATAAATGACAACTTGAAACTTAAAATACAAAATTGAATGACTTGAGTTTGACAGTGGAAGAGAGAATTAACTAGAAAATATGACAGAAAGAAAAATGAATGAAGCATGGAGAGATGAAAACTACAGAGAATGTAGGAGCATGGAGCATAAAGGGGGAGATTCAAAAGAGTTAGTGGGAGTACTAAAAGGAGAGGAAAGAGGAAATATTAGAAGGGATAGTGAATAAAATTTTCCCAGAACTGATGAAATATATCTCCCCAGCAAACCTGTAGGATAATAATAATAATAATTCACATTTGAGGTATCACAATAAAAAATATAGAATGTCAAATATCTTGCAAGCAGACAATGAAAGAAGTGCTTTTGAAGGAGCAAGACTTCGATTAACAGCTGACCTCTTAAAGGAAACAATGGACGTCAATCAGTGAGCATGGAGCTTCAATGTGTTGAAAGAAAATAAATTCCAAGCAAGAATTTTATATTCGGTTAAAATGTACTTTAGAAAGAAAGTTGGAGTAAATATATTTTTACATAAATCCATATTGAAAGACTTTGTCACCAGCAGATTTACACTAAAGAGTGTTTTTCAGGCAAATAAAACATTTCCTAAATGGAATACTAGAGATACTGGAAGAAATAAAGAATAATATTTTACCTTCTTAATTGGTTCCTTATTCACATATTTGAAATCATAAACTTAGTCTAAATATTAACTACTTTATTTTGATACATAGAATATGTCTTATTTATTGATGACATATAATATGCCCAATTTACCTAAAATAATTAGAAAATTTCAAAGAAGGTATAAAGTATTTTCTTTAGAGTCCAAAAAAATCATTTATAACTCTAATAAAAATATGAATAACATATCAAATTCTTATTGGTAATTATATAACAGGGAGGTTTCAATAGTCGATTTTTACTTTGTAAGAATATCATGTGCTCTCAATGTAAAAATTTTTGAAAAATATCTGAATAACCAAAATATAAAATTTAGTAATTTTATAAAATTTCTACTCCTGCCTGGCTGGTGTGGCCAGTGGTTGAGCATTGACCTAGGAACCAGGAGGTCTTGTTTTAATTCCCTTCACGGCACATGCCTGGTTTTCAGACTTGATCACCAGTAGGGGACGTGCAGGAGGCAGCTGATCAATGATTCTCTCTCTTATCATTGATGTTTCTATCTGTCCCTTTCCTTTCCTCTCTGAAATCAATAAAAACATGTTACAAAATATATAAAAAAATTATACTCCTTAGTTTAGGTCTTCAAAGTAACATAAACTTCATCTGTATATTTAAAGTGATAATAAATAATAGGTATTATTTGAAGGAATAAAAATAATTTTTTTATTTTTGAGTACCCTAAGAAATAGAAGTTTCTAAGTTAGAATAAATTTATATCAATCTGAACAACTAAAAACTCAACTAATTTTTATGTGAATTAAAATATCAAAAAATATTTAAGCTGATTGTTGTCTATGGAAGAGACATAACATAATAATGGGATGAATGTATTTTTTTTAATCCCATCTTTTTTCCCTTTGTTTATATAGCCTTTGAATTACTACTTTTGAATGAATTGATTAAAAAACATATGGATACCCAAAATGAAAATTAATTGATTTGGCCCATTAAATCAAACATATCTAGAAGCTGTTATTTTGTTGATAGAAATATGTTATATATATATGTGTGTGTGTGTGTGTGTGTGTGTGTGTGTGTGTGTATAAAGGGGTGGGCAAAAGTAGGTTAATAATAATAAAGAATACAACAATTAATAAATAATATACAAGAATAAACTATTTTGTATACTTAAAACTATAAACCTACTTTTGCCCAACTCTGTATATATATATATAAAATGTAAATATATATCCTATATAATAAAGGCTAATATGCAAATTTCCCCCTTGACCGAGAGTTCAACTGGGAGTTCAACCAGGGGCGAGGCTGGCCAGCCAACCACCCATAGCTCCCCGCCCCCCCGCACCGGCCCAGTCCCATCGGCCCCAATCGGGGCAGGCCGGCCAGACTCCACCTGTGCACAAATTCATGCACCGGGCCTCTAGTGTGTATATATATATATTTTATGTAAGTACAATATTTGACACATACTAAAAAATATTTGTTGTTTATGGAAAATTCAGTCTTAATTGGGAAACTTGTATTTTATATGGTAACCCAATTCTTCAGTCTTATGAAATCTATGGAACTGATTTGATAATGCCTACCCTTAATGATTAGCGGCCTCTGGACAATTGCACCAAATTTGATTGAACTAAAATTGAATTTGCCTGAAACATTTTGTTATTTCTGCAGATGCATCAGAACATTTCAGATGGATGTACTGACTCTGATTTCATTTGTCTAAGTAGATAAATCCTTGGTATTGAACTTGTCTCCATCAGCATGACAGTACTTCTCCTTGATTTAATTTTCAGCTCCCCTCCCATTCCTAAGGAAAGCAGACTAAATATGAAGGTTATCCAGGTCATTTTACTTTAGTAAGGCCTCCCAGGTCAAATTTTGGCAAAAAAAAATTACCTTAAACTATTTCTTCTCTTCTCTAATTCATTAATATGACTTGACTTGTGGAGCTGTTGAAAATTTGGACTAGGAAATGACCATTCTCATGAGCACATAGTGGCAGCATTATTTATTTGATGCATTAGTCCCTTACTGATACTACAACTTTTTTTTTTTTCATAAAATATCTTGATAAAGTCTTATAGACATCAAAAAGGGTAAAAAATTATAGGTTATATCTATATTGATAGAATGACACAACCCAATTAATTGGCCGTTACTATTTCCCTCAAACTAGTACTATTATTGATATCATTATAATTAGTTAGTTATTAATAACAGGAAAGGAGCAAAGGGGAAAGTCTGACATAGTCATGTCATTTGGGCAGCTTCACCAGGAAGCTGCAATTTTACACGCCCCAGGAACCATGGGCCCATTCCCTGCAGATCACTGGAAGAAGTGATCCAACAAAGGAGACACAGATGCGTGCTTAGTGAAGTTGGGGTGACTAGGGAAGGTGCCTGTCAGTCAAATCTGGGAACAGAGATCATGGTCACGATGGGTGGGGCCATTGCAAGCCTGTGAACATTTGGGGATACATAATCCCCCAAACAAAGGAGCACTGTGTCTTGGCTCTTGGGGCTCTCTTGTTCCTGCTTCCTTACATTCGCCCCTGTTTTCTCCAGAGCCATATGGCCATGTGGACCCTACATGCAATGGACCAATGGACTGCAGCTGGGAATACAAACTAAGCTAGCCTGGTGCTGGATTAGACTGTGCCCTAACATGGAGGGAAGTCTCTGGACACTGGCTTTGATTTTAGCCCTGATAAAGGCAAGATGGGACATCTTTCTTGGCATCACAAAGGGAAATGAACCCTGTAAACTCAGGGGTTTAATTCTACAGAAATAAAACTTTCTACAATATCTCATCCTCCTGTGCAAGTGCCAGAAAATTCTTTTTCTCAGGACATCACAAGAAAACCACCAGCAACCAATGGGGATGAGGGCCTCCTCCCACCAATAACATTAACACCTGAAAAATAACTGATAGTTGGAATTTTTTGGTTTAATTAAACTCAACACTGAATTAGGAGCCAACGCTTGCAGCTTTAAGGTGTAGGTTTTGTCAGCATAAGAAACGTCCAAACCTGTAAGAATTGTTTGAGTTTATTTGAGCCAAACCAATAACAATTATTGGGAAGCAAAATCCCAACAGATTGAGAAAATGTTCCAGGAAATGGCAGTTTCTCACCTTTGATTGTATACATTACAATAAAAAGAGGAAGTATAAGAAGTTACATGAAATTCATGGATGATAAATTAGGGAGGTAAGAGAAAGCAAAGTGGGGATGGGGGAACCTCTGGGATTGGATGAAAAGTAAAATGATAGACTCATAATTCTTTTACATCGGTGTGTACGAGATAGTTAAGGATTAACATGATAACAATAACAATGAAGGGATGTGTGTTTCCGCTCTGGTGCTGTGCCTGTGCTTTGAGGGGTCTGGGATAAAAGAAATTACTTTGTTATTGAAAAGGCATGTTCATCAGGTATGCTATCTTACATGCAAAAAGACAAGGGACAGGCTTTGTTAAAGATTGACCTTCCTTAGGGGAAAATACTAACCTAGGATTGACTACCAGCCAAGAATTGCTTTTAGTTAAAAAGTTCCATCCTCTGTGGTTACTTTAGGTCTCCGAGTTTGTAAGGTCACCACACAGGCCTCCTTTGAGCTTGTCAGGTTTAGTATGTGGTCCCTTTTTGTCCACAGTTTCCACAGTATATAACTGGGGACAGTATGAAAATAGACAAATATTAGCACTTAGGCACATTTTCTCAGAGACCCATTATAAAAGCTGAAGAAGATGAAAAGGCGTGGTGATGATGATGATGATGGTGCTCATTTTGATGTTGGATGCTAACACCACCATTTTGATATTAACAGCACTAGGGGCTTAGACAGCACTGTCAAAACACTTTAAATATATTTTCCTCATTTTCATAAAAGCAGCGCACAGTTAGGAATTATTGCCGATCGTTTTACAGATGAGGAAGTGAGACTACGCAACGCTAAGCATCTCAGCCAAATTCATAACTGTGATTACCTTCCCTAAGTCACCTTCTGACTGAAAATGCTAAGGAATTATTCATGTTAATGTAAATAAACTGGACAAAGTCACTATTTGTACTGGTGCTCCTGGCTTCTATTTATGTCTTTGTTGTACATTTTTAATGTTAGATTTATAATCCTGTACACGGTTATGCAGCATTTAGGAAAATATGCAGTCAAGGAAATAAAGTAGCACAACTAATGACTAATAAATGTTCCCAAACAAAGGCCCTGAATGAAGATCATTCCTAATTTGCATATGAATTGGTTATATGCAAATAAGTGTTTCTAAGGAACTTGGATAGTTTGTCCTTGTAAGTTAACTGTCCCTTCAAGTGTCTCTCACGTTGCCTATTTCCCAAAGTCTCCTTTGATGACACAAAGGTGGCATCCGGAGAACGCTGGGGCAGCATCTCCGGGCCCTGTAGCTGCTGCTCATGGCGGGGTCTTGCGCTTTCTTGTGAACCTTCCCCTCATGAGATTTTTTTCATCCCACCAGAATAATGAAATAATTGTCTTAAAGTAGGTGTTTCTAAATGTTTAAATGCAACTTTAGGGGGGGGGGGGAAATCAAAGATAGAACTGCTTTGAAGGAAGTATGGATGGAAAAGGCTTGACATTGAGGTCATCTGGCAGAACCTCTAACACACACACACACACACACTGTCCAAGAAAAAATGTATGGAACAGAATTACATAGGCAAGGAAGACTTTATCATTTAGGACTATTTCAGTAGGGGTCAAGACGGTTGCAATAGAGAAGACAGATTGAACTCAACTCTCCTGAATAAGGCAGGAGAGTTTTAATGCACTGGGGCCAGCTGGTGGCAAGTACTGGAGGAAATTAGACATTAGCAGGAGGTTAGTCAATGTGATTAGGCCACCAGTGTTTGTTAACTGGTGCTGATTGCGATTTATTAATATTAGAATTCTACCCTCCCATGGAAACTGTGAGAGAGGGGTCCTATCTCCATGATTATATTTCAAAGGTAAATTCCAGTTCCTTGTGTAAAACATCCCCAAGTTGTAGAGATTTACATCTACAAAGGATGAAGAATTTACAATTACAAGTTTTCTAAAGATAAAGCTCTGCAAAATGAGAGGTCAGAAAGGAAGCTGTCTAAATTTCAGTCAGGTTGAGAGGAACCTTAAGCCTTCTTGGTCTTCACAACCCATTCCCCTCCCCGCCACACACACTCCACAGTACAGATGACAAATCTCCAGCCCTGATGTTTTCTAAGACTTCTTCCATGCCAACAGCCTGCAAGCCTGTGAGTCCTCACCCACATTATCATAAATTCCAAGTTAATGAGTAAACATTAATAAGTTTATATGCCATCTGAAGTTAGACTCCCCGTAATTCCCTGTATAGTTATGGTGATTGATGTTTTATGTACTATATAAAACTTACAAACACCCTTATTTGAGTAAGTTTGCAATTGATTATTCCTTTAATTAAATTGTCTAGATGATATAAATAAAATATCATTAACTGTTTGTTGCTGATATGACCTCCTCATATTTGTATCATACCCACCCTGTGGTACCTGCAGGCCTTCATATTACTTCAGTATTTCAGAAAAATGTAAATTCTAAGCAGTATGAAATTCCAAATCTATGGTTCTCACGTCAATTATAATTTAATCTTTTGGCACATCTGGTTGTAGTGTTCTCTATTACTGTATAGACTCTTATATTTATGTCTTAATATATATTTGCCTTACAGCCCCATTATGATTCCTATGAGGGCCATAACTTTACATTCCATGATGCTGTTTTAAAATTCTCAGCCATAAAATTGCATTAATATATTTTATGTTGCTGTTTCCTCCCTTTGTTTTAAAGAATATGGAATGGTTATGTGTTAGTCGTTTCCTCTTGAATACCAAAATGTATTCCAGAATATGATTCAGGGTTATATTTGAAATTCTCACCTTCATAAGTAAATACATGTGATTAATTCTGAGTGACATGGGGGCCCACATGCAAGCATAATTTTACATAGGTCACATATAGGGCAACGCTTACATTCACAGGAAAATCTGTTGTCAAAGCAAATATTTAGAGAGTTAGAAGAAAATATTTCTTCCCTTGAAGTGCTGCTGGGTAGGTGAGGTTTCGTAAAGGATCAAAACCAATGCAATCAAGTGGTAAGAAAAATATTATTTGGGGGAGGTATGGTTTAAGCCATGCTACTCAAACTGTAATATGTCCATGCATTCCTTTGAGATCTTGTGAAATGCAGCTGCAATTCAATAGCTCTGGGTGGAACCCGAGACTCTGCATTTGTATCAAGTTTGGATAAACATCTTACATTTTTTAGCATGGCTGGCTAGGTACACTCATTAATTTATCCACCTGGTCCTGGTTATTGGAGTTTGTCATCACTGCTAAAATTTTCAGGTAATCTACATTCTACCTCCATGTCAGTTGCCAGTCTAATCTGCCTCCACTTTCTCTGATCAGAGAGAGAGAGAGAGAGAGAGAGAGAGAGAGAAAATCATGCTGATTAGAGAAAGTGATAGCTCTCTTTCTGTGAGAGCTCTAACTTTTCTCTCCTTCATGAGCAGTCACTCCAGACAGTCCTGCCTCTGAAGATGCATTTAACTCCCACCTTCTTCCCCCATCTCCAGGGGACATGTCTGTTTTACAAAATATCTGTTAGTACACTGATGGCTTCAGCATTCCCTTCAGCTCCATGCAACTCTAGACTGGCTTCTTTCTGATTATAGCCCCTGTTCTCCCTTTTCGTAGAGCTTTTTCTTGCAGCAGTAAATTCTTTCTCTGCCCCCTTAAGATGTAACTATCCCATTACCAGGGATGTCTTTCTCAAGGAACTGGGAGCCACCCTTTTGAAATATAATAATCAAGATATACAGGATTCTTGTCAAGCAATCTCTGTGGGAAGGTAGGAGGCTGACTTCAGTGGATAAGCAAATAAGTACCAATTAGCAAAATGCAGATGACCCCTCAAATTCCAATAACCCATTATAGCATCCCATCTTGCTTATCCCACTCCTGACTTTATCCTGGCCCTCTCCTCATAATGTGGATGGTGAAAGGAGGTGAATCCAGGGACAATGTTGACTGAGGAAACACAAAGGCACAAGGGGAGGTAGGAACTAAAGGCATAGTTTTAACTCATTGAATATTAAGTTTTCATTTAATATTTGTTTCACAATAAACAAATTTTATGAACACTGAAAATATTTCTTTTGGAACCAATAATGGAACCAAAAATCTTAAGGGTGACATAGTCACTATTCTGATTTATTCTATGTTTAATATCATTAGAAACTATAATGGGCAATTTTACCTACCCTATCTCATGGAACTCTCGAAACTTCTCTGGATTACTCTCTATAGATGAAAAGGGAGTACCGTATTTTCCAGTGTATAAGACGACTGGGCGTATAGAAGATTTTCCTGGGTTAAAAAGTCATCTTATACGCCAGAAAATACAGTACTCTGAGGAATAGTAAACTAACATCTTCAATATTCCAATCCAAGACTGTGTTTGACCCTGTGGCATGGATTAAAGATTTCAATTTCATCATAAATATTGAAGTATGTCAATAATGATGATGATAGTATTAGCTATAATTTTATCAAATGCGTCATATGCTAGACTGACCTACACTGTCCAATTCAGTAGCTACAAGCTGCATGTGACTTTTTAACTACTTGAAATCTGGCTAGTCTAAATTGAAATGTGTTGTAAGTGTAAAATGCACACTATGTTTTGAAGCATCAATACAAAAATGTAAAATAATAATTTAAATACTGATTACATATTTTTATGTTTTACATATATTAGATTAAATGAGACAAAGATTATTATTATCTGTTTCATTTTACTTTTCTACGTGTGCTAGAAAATTTAAAGGTATAGATATAGTTCATATATTTTAACTGGTGAGTGCAATGCTAGACAATTTAATCTTTCAGACTCTAACATTCTGTATCTATTGACTTGACATTATAACGCTAGGTAACTAAGATATAATTTTAAAATTTTATTTTGATTATGTTAGACAGTTATACTTTGTTATTATTTTAAAGATCTGTTATGCATTTTAATCTATATTAGTAGATTAAATATATAATGCTAGTGGATTAAAACAATTTTGCTTTCATCTCTCTCACACCTGTGCATATGTGTACATGCGCGTGCGTGCATGCGCGCGCTCACACACATACAAACTCACACAAAGAAACATACATATACAAGAGAAAAAAGTTTGATAGGAATGAATAAGTGGCAATAACCCAAATCAAAATCTATAAAACGAACACCATTAAATAAATATAAACAAAAATGGTTAGGACTCTGAAATTCATACATTTTCTAACCTTGAGCAGGATATAAAAATTCCTAAAAGAAAGATAGTATAAAGCGGGGGGAGTATTGAATAGCATAACAAGTGATGTTTCGATTAGGTAGACCATAAACAAAATGAACACATCTACATAGCAGAATGACAGGTAGGTGAAAATAAAGGAGAAATTATCCTGACATGCTATTTCTCATCATCTAATCAAGTGAAATTGAAGAAATAAAGTTGAATGAAGAAAGGTAGCAATCAGGAACTGCCATCGCTGTGATCCGAGCCACAATACCACCCCAAATCTTGAAAATGGGGAAGATTAACATTTAGAGTAACACACACATTCCAGTCACACAGAGAGTATATGTGAGTGTTCAAGAGACAAGTTAAAGGATATAAGACTCTGAAAAGAAATGAAAGAGTAAATTAAAGGCACTATATAGATGAAAGCCACATTAGAACAATGACAAAAACAAATATGACTGAAAATACAAGAATATGATAGGCAGCTAGAGAAGATCATATATATATATATATATATATATATATATATATATATATATATATATATTCTCTCTAATAAAAGAGTAATATGCAAATTAACCATCACTCCACTACATAAGCCACACCCACCAGCCAATCAGGACGGGTATGCAAATTAACACCAACCAAGATGGCTGCCAGAAGGGAGGCTTGGGTTTCCCGGGCAACAGAGGAAGCCAAGCTTTCCACACACTCTGGCGGGCCCAGGCCTCCACTCAAGGATACAAACTTTCAATTAAAGAAGGTAAACAAATCCAAACAGAAATGGCGGCAGCCACAGATTGAGCAGGAGGCTTGGCTCCACTCTAGGCTACAAAGTTTCAATTGTAAAAGGTAAATAAATTCCAGATACCAGGGCCTCTGCTTGGGTCACCAAGGATGTGGCTGGCCTGCAAACCACCACAAGCCCCTCGCCCAGGCCTCTCGACACCCCAAGGAAACCCCACCCTGATCCAGGACTCCCTTCAGGGCAAACCAGCTGGTCCCCACCCATGCACCAGGCCTCTAGGCTATCTAATAAAAGAGTAATATGCAGATTGACCATCACTCCCAACACACAAGATCAAGATAGCTGCCCCTATGTGGTCAAAGATCCTGCCCCCATGTGGACACAAGATGGACACCACAAGATGGCCAGCAGGGGAGGGCAGTTGGGAGGGACCAGGCCTGCAAGGGAAGACAGTTGAGAGGGACCAGGCCTGCAAGGGAGGGCAGTTGGAGGCGATCAACCCTGCAGAGGAGGGCAGTTAGGGGTGACCAGGCCGGCAGAGGAGGGAAGTTGGGGGCAAACAGGCTGGCAGGGGAGCAGTTAGACATCAATCAGGCTGGCATGGGAGTGGTTAGGGGGTGATCAGGCTGACAGGCAGAAGCGGTTAGGGGAAATCAGGAAGGCAGGCAGGCGAGCAGTTGGGAGCCAGCAGTCCTGAATTGTCAGAGGGATGTCCGGTGGGATCGGGCCTAAATGGGCAGTCGGACATCCCTCGAAGGGTCCCAGATTGGAGAGGGTGCAAGCTGGGCTGAGGGACACCCCCCCACCCCTGTGCACAAATTTCGTGCACCAGGCCTCTAGTATATATATAAAAGCCTAAGCGACCATTACGACTGAACAACCAAAATAACTAGAACAACTGGACGACTGGAACAACCGGATGACCGGCCAGTAGCTATGATGTGCACTGACCCAGACCTTGCTGCTGGGGCCCTGATAGCCCCGAATCGGGTTCACCCGCATCCCAGACCCAGACAGGAGGGAGGAGGGAGCTCGATTCCTCGTGAAATTGGCTATTGATTAGCTTGCTGCTGGGGCCAACCTCCTGCAGTCCCTTCCCCAAGCCGGCCGGCCCTCCTGATCAGCCCCAATGTGTGTGTGTGTGTGGGGGGGCAACCGGCCAACCTCCTGTGGTCCCTCCTCCCAGCCGGCCAGCCCCCCATGATTGGCCCCAATCACCGGCCAGGCCAAGGGACCCCACCTGTGGACGAATTTGTGCACCAGGCCTCTAGTATGAAATAAAGTGAGAAAGACCAAAGATACCATGGAAACTCTTTAAGAAGAATATATGAAATGAAGGCATAAAATAGATACATGTACTAATGGGTGTTTTTAAAGAAGAGAACAGAATAAATAAAAAGATTGGTCATTTAAAAATAGATAGTATTGATATTTGCAATGACATAATAAAGATTGACCTATTGAAATATGTACTTGATGCCACAAATTAAGTGGATTTCTTATGTGTAATAAATACTCTGATGAAGTTACTGAACTTAAAATATAAAACAGAATCTATGAAAAATACACTAGAAAATTATGTACATTAATGTGTATAACAGATAAAAACTTTCAAACATGCAAAGGGAAGAAATCAAATGCCCAAATCTCATTTTTGAGTGAGGACAATAGGGAATAAGATGATCAAATCCAGCCAAATAAAAGAAAGATTTAAAAACTGAAGGGTGGAAAAATCATACTTTTAGTACTGAAAATAGTCATGGATTCTTTTAAATATGGTACAAAGGGGGAAAACCCTGAAAATCACAGTTACAGAGTATATTTGTAATTGTAATAAATCTTGACAATTCAAAAAGAATAATATATTTATTATATATAAGACAGAGTTTTGAAGGAATTTTCTCATCTTTCAGAGCAGCAAATCAAAAGTGTGGTCTAAAGGTGAAACTGTGATTAATATAATGATCCTTATATCTTAGCATTTATATAACCTTTCTTAATACTACAAATATATTTCACATGGAAATATCTGATGTAATAAAGGTATATTTCCCTGAATCTCAGCTCTTTCCTCAACTACATGTAAATTTATTTTTATTCTGTTAAGTTAAAATAAGTTAATTTCATTATAAAATTCCATTTTATGAATAGATTTATCATCTATCTACTTCATTAATGTACCAGAGTGGAGTGGCATTGGGAGGGGTCCACTCTGATGGGAACAGTATTATTACTGATATTGTTTAGCATTGCTGGCACAGGTTGGTAATGAAAATAAGACTAATTTTAAACTAATGGAGTACATCCTCAGAACATTTGAAAACTAGCATTTATGTTATAAATTATATCATGATTTAATTAAGAAAAATATATTTGCCTTCAGTAAAACCCTAGATTTAAATTTTTTTTTTATTGGTCAGATTTCCTCTTTACCTTTGGGTCCTAAATTGGTGATATTTCAAAGCCATGGCTCCTATTATCTCAGTAAATTATTTATTTATTTAGAAGAAAAAAAAAAGATTAATTAACAATCAAGTTGGAAACTAGTATACCTAAAGTTGCTACTCTCAAGCCGAGGCATCTTATCTTTCTGGACAATTCCTGTGATATACCAAACTACCTGAAATTTCATTCCTATATTCTAATATGTAAGTGCCAATATATTTAACATTTATCCTTATGCTCTCCAAAATATACAGAAAATGGGATTTCGCAAATCCCAGATCTAGAAGATCACATGAAATTCAGTTTGTCCTGTCTCAAATTGAATCTCTGTTTGCATCTTGCCTGGGTCTCTTCTTGCATTTTATTACTACTATAGTCTCCGATGTCCTGGTTTGGATACCCACGAGTTCTCTTGTTTCTATTCCAGTCACGTTTTGCAACCTTTTCCCCTTTTAAGCCACACCAGATTAGGTCCTACTAGATTGCTATGCCTTTGAATATGAGGCACCTCATCTTCTTTCAAATGTGAATCTCAATGATTTGAAAGCACAGCATTGCGGGACACAATCATAATTATTCTAATAATAATTATTACTATAGTAAATGTAATAATACTTTGTTATCCTAAATAATGAGTCTCTCATAAAGATTGCAAAATATTCCTTTATAGGTCTCCTGTTATAATTCTATAGAATATTTGAACTTGAATAGAAATTTATCAAATAGAGATATTTTTAAAGAAGTAAAAACCCACTAAGAACCTCTTTCCTTTGAAGAAAGTTCAAAGTCCTGATAAAGGTGATATGTGGTGACTGTAATTGCTGGATATGATTCTACTACTTCACATGCTAGCTACTAAAGGCCTTTGAAGTCTTCTGCAATCTAAGAAACAACAATATCTACACAATTTTTATTACTTGAATTAGGAAACCTAGATTTGTATTTATTTTTATAACAAAAATCTCATCTCAGGTGTGTCTTTATGAAAGTTCTAAAATTTTGTGATCTATGAAATTTATAGAATCACTTATAGAATTTTATAAAGGGAAATAAGGTATATAAAATAAGTTATATAAGTTATAAGTTATATAAAACTTGACAAAGTCTTTTGTCAAATTAAACTCCATAAACTCCCTTCCTGTGCAGGGGGAAACAAAAAGTCTCATTCAGGGGTGGGTAACCTTTTTTTCCACTATGGGCCATTTGAATATTTATAGCATCATTCGCAGGCCATACAAAATTATTAACTTAAAAATTATCCTGCTACATTTGGTCAAACATTGAATTAACTCATCCCTAATGCCTTGGCAGGGCCAGACCAAATGATTTCATAGGCCTTATATAGCCTGTGGGCCTGACATTCTCCACCCTTGAAAAGGGTTATAACAACAAACCAGATTTTGACAGACATGCTTTTTAACACACCTGATTGGTAAAATAAAACAGTTTTTAAACTAATTATGATATAGGTACAAAAATTATATAGCATGACACCATTTTGTGGCCAGTGACCTGAAGTTACATATGAACTGGTACATACTGTTGACTCAAGAACTCTGTCAATTTGACAGTATAGTGGCTTAGAGCTCAGGCTGGGGTTAGACAAACCTAAGTTTAAAATATGAGGCTGGTACTTCCTGTGTGACCTTAAACATAAGTTACTCATTTTTTTCCCAAGGATATTCCTAAGAAGGTTGTTATCAGGATTACTTTATCCAGTAGACTTGATTTTTTTGTTGTTGTTGTTGCAACCATACAATGCCCTCCCTTCCCTGTGCCTTTATATTGCTACCCATAGATGGTGGATTTGGAAAGTGGAATGGAGACAGTAGAGACAGTGTGTCCACTCTGGGCAAAGACATTAAAGGACATCATGCTTTACTCTTCACTGTGTTGCATTCCTGCTATTCATCCTTAAAAAAAAAAAATGGTCCAGGTAGAATGAGAGTCATATTGAATAGAACTAAACCCAATCTTCTGCCTTGCGCCTAGAGCATAAAATATCGCTCATCCATGCTTACTAGCCATCAGCTCACAAGCCTGTAAGTCTGACTTAAACCCTTGTTGTTTCTTGTCCCTGGACACATGGGCACCCTACTAGTATATACCCAGAGTCCCTTGTGTTAGGTTGGTCCTTTGTGTTTGGTTTCTGATCAGTATTATTTGGGGCTAAATGATGCATGTTATCTCCAGGATTGACTCATAAAACTTCACATGCAACCTTCCATACTGTAACGTATCTTAACATATTGGCTAGGCAAGCAGAGGGGATCCTGAAGATGAGTCTAGAGAAGCCCTTGAATCTGGCAGAGCCAAAAGGTGACTGGAGAAGGGATCCTTTAGTCATTGCTTAGAGAGAAGTCACCCAGGGGAACCGCCCAATTCTCACTAACTCTGAATTGATCAGAAAAGACACCTGTGTTGTTTTAGGCCACTGAGATTTTGCATTGTCATATAAAACTGGTGGCATTAGTTACCCCAGCTTATTCTCTGATGTATTGGCCAGGATGTATATTTATCTCTAATGGCGAAATATTCTGTCTAGGGAGAAGGATTTTCTTATTGCCTATTCAGAAAGTGCCCATTCTTTGTGTAAGATAGGTAGGAGCTTAAAACATGAATAGAGGGGTTAGGAAAAACTCAGAACCAGAGAGGCAGAAATAACAAGGGGAGGCATTTTGCCTAAGTACCTAGAGAAAATTAATGCTGTATATCTTGCATAGAAAGAGCTGCTTCACAGTTCACTCTTTTATTTGTCTGATAAATTGATCTTTTGGACATACTAAATGCATGCTAATGCCTTTTACTTTTTTTTTTTTTCAGTGCTAGGGTTGTTAGTTTGTTGTATCTTTTTTTATTTTTATTGATTTTAGAGAGGTAGTGGAAGGGAGAGAGAAATAGAAACATCAATGATGAGAGAGAATCATTGATCGGCTCCCTCCTGCACTCTCACAATGGGGATAGAGCCAGCAACCAGGGCTTGTGTCCTGACCTGGAATTGAACCGTGACCTCCTGGTTCATAGGTCAACACTCAACCACTCACCATGCTGGCCAGGCTGTTACATCTTTTTTTTTCCGATGATGACTTTCTTTATAGTGTAAAGTTAGTAAACTGTTCTGCATCAAGGCCAGAAAATCCAAGTACATTTTGTCACACACAAGAATTATGAAGGTCCATGTTTGCTCACATTCTTAAGAAATTCAGCAAAGCACAATAATCTTGGACTTTTCTTCATGTTCACCATCTAATGGTCTCAATATGGCTACTGTAGCTCCAGGCATCACATAAGTTCAAAGAGAAAGAAAATAGCATAAAAAGAAATAGAGCTGAAGATCTTTGCTTTAATCCCATTGGCCAGAAATGAGTCACCTGACTATGTGTAACTAAATAAAACGTGGCAAACAAACAAACAAACAAAAAACACCACTTTGTTTCTGTTAATGTAAAAAAAAAAACATTGAAACCTGTAAAGAATTTTTGTGAGTTTATTTGAGCCAAACTGTCGACATATGCCGGGAAGCAGAACCTCAACAAATTGAGATAATGCTCCGGAGAATGGCGGGTTACATTTGTATTTATACATTGCAATCAAAGGAGGGACATAGGTGGGTTACATGAAATTCATTGGTGATAGATTAAGGAGGTGGGAAAAAGCAAAGCGGTGGGAAATGCCTGGGACTGGATAAAAAGTAAAATGATGGACACATACTTAGGTGGGTGCAGGAACAATTAACATGATAATGAAGGAATTTGTGGTATCTGTCCTGGCACCCACCACATTTGGTTGTGCCCCAGGGGCTCCAGAAAAAGGGTAGTTACAAGCTACCCAGACATTTCAAGGGAATGCTATCATAGATGCAACAGGACGGATAGGCTCAGTTAAGGTAAAGGTTGACCTTGTCAGTGAAGATACTGGCCTAGGATGTAACTGCCCACCATAACTGCATTTAGTTAAAGTTTAATTTCAGACCATCCTTTGTGGATACTTTAGGTCTCTGAGTTTGCAAGACTGTCATGCAGGCCTCCCCTGAGCTTGTCAGGTCAGCACGTGGCCTCTTTCGTCCACATTTCTTTTACTTATCTGTTTTTAGATGTTCCAGCTCCTATAGTATGGAGAGCTGAGAGAGGAAGAAGATTGAATAGTTATTTGGGGACCCAGCCTATAAAGTCTATCAAGTGTGCTAGAATTACTCTCTCTATGGTCCCAATGGACATCCTGCCTGTTCAATTATACATCGATTAGACAGACCAACTTCTACTTAAGACATTGCCTTCACCCAGTAAAAAACAACTTACTATTATTTGGAATAAGACATTTAAACGTTGACAGTTGAAGAGAGGTTGCAATGTGCAAGGAGAGATACAGCCAGAACTATAGACTATGAGGAGAGGAAAGGCGACTTCAGGGAATTTCTGCAGGCAGAGGCCAGGAAGAAGAGCTAATTTGGGATTCAGGTGGCTTTAAGAAGAAAATCAAGCTGAAGGGCTGGATTAGACAGATAAAACCCTGAGAACTGGAAGGCATATTCCAAAGTTCAAAGGCCAGTTTCCAGCACTTTCATATACATTAAGATGTGACACATGGAGCAGTATGATGAAAAAGATCCAGAGTAAATATGATACCGGCTTGAACATATTGATCACATAAAAAAATGCTTGGTGATTATTTGCTCCTTTACTCTCTTTCTGCTCTTCTCAGAAGAGGAAAAGATCATTGCAATCTCTCCCACATAGTATGGTGAAAGCCATGGGCTTTGGAGGTAGAGAGACACCAAATACCAGCTCCTCAACAAATGAAGGAAATAACCTGGGACATTACCCAATCTCTCCAAGCCATAAAATGCGGACAAGAACGATTTTTTTGTATAATTGCTATGAATGTTAGATACAAACATTATTTTAAAGACATTAATTCAGTTGTGGTCCATATCAGAGATCCAAAAAATAGTAGCTGGTTGGGGCAGAATGTATAAGGTATAATGCATTGCAATTGGAGTTATTAGTGAAGCGTTGATTCAGGCAAAAGCCCAAATAATGTTCCGATTAGGAGACAAAGTCAATGGGTATTTACAACAAAGGGAAGGGGAACAATAGAAGGAGCGCAGTCTATTGGTGCAGATAACATCACATAGAGAATCTAATTTTAAACAATCTTTACATTTTCATCCTGGTAGGCACCAGTCTGGTGGGCACAATTTTTGCTTTCTTGTCATCCTTGCATTGCAAAGAGTTCTGTGGGACACAATGTTGCATTAGGCCCAGACTAAAGGTCACTTTGCCCTTTTTTAACATTCCAAAGGCCTGAGTCATGCAAGGTAGTTCCTCTGGCATGACAGCTCTGTCTCCATGTTAAAGTAGCTCTGTTTATTATTCCTTTATAATCCACAGTATTCTCAAAGTCTCAGCAATAGCCTCACCCCCCTCCCTTCACAAAGATTTAGGGAAGAACTGGAAAAACCACTTGCCCCCAAGTTTTAAATATGTAGTCCACACAGAAATATATCGAGTTCTATTTTTAAATATTTACCTGGCCTTAAATAAATGTTTCACCTACTTTTTAAACTTTATGTTCATCTATTTATTGTCAACTAGAGGCCCGGTGCACAAAATTCGTGCACGGGGGTGTGTGTCCCTCAGCCCAGCCTGTACCCTCTCCAATCTAGGACCCCTCGAGGGATGTCCGACCGGTAGGATCGGGCCTAAATGGGCAGTCGGACATCCCTCGAGGGGATGTCCCGGTAGGATCGGGCCTAAACAGGCAGTCAGACATCCCTCTCACAATCCAAGACTGCTGGCTCTCAACTGCTCACCTGCCTGTCTTCCTGATTGCCCCTAACTGCTTCTGCCTGCCAGCCTGATCACCCCCTAACCACTCCCCTGCCAGCCTGATTGATGCCTAACTGCTCCCCTGGCAGCCTGTTTGCCCCTAACTGCCCTCCCCTGCAGGCCTGGTCACCACTAACTGCCCTCCCCTGCAGGCCTAGTCACCCCTAACTTCCCTCCCCTGCAGGCCTGGTCACCCCCAACTGCTCTCGCCTGCAGGCCTGGGTCCCTCCCAACTGCCCTTCCCTGTAGGCCTGGACGCCCCCAACTTTCCTCCTCTGCAGGCCTGGTCACCCCTAACTGCCCTCCTCTACTGGCCGGATCACCCACAACTGCCCTCTCTTGTAGGCCTGGTCCCTCCCAACTGCCCTCCCCTACTGGCCGTCTTGTGGTCGCCATCTTGTGTCCACATGGGGGCAGCCATATTGTGTGTTGCAGTGATGGTCAATTTGCATATTACTTTTTTATTAGATAGGATAGAGGCCTGGTGCACCGGTGGGGGCCGGCTGGTTTGCCCTGAAGGGTGTCCCAGATCAGGGTGGGGGTTCCCTTGGGGTGTGGGGCGACCTGGGCGAGGGGCCTGTGGTGGTTTTCAGGCTGGTCACGCCCCCCGGTGACCCAAGCGGAGGTCCTGGTATCTGGGATTTATTTATCTTCTATAATTGAAACTTTGTAGCCTTGAATGCAGGCCTTGGCCAGCCAGGGTGTGCAGAAAACTTGGCTTCCTCCACCACCGGGGAAACCCAAGCTTCCTGTTCGCAGCCATCTTGGTTGGGTTAATTCGCATACTCACTCCTGATTGGCTGGTGGGCGTGGCTTGTGTGTAGCAGAGTGGTGGTTAATTTGCATATTTCTCTTTTATTAGATAGGATGTTTTTGCTGTGTCCATGATAACATTTTATAAAATTGATTATTTAAAAAATATCTGTGAAATTTGCTGGAGGCAAGCTCATATCTCAAGAATAATTAAAGTGATAGTTTAAGAGCAAATTATGCAAGCGAGAGATGTACAGTGGGCTTACTGTTACTCTCATTTCTGTAATCTGATGAAAACATGATTAAGCTTAATTTTTAATCATGTAGTACCTTTCTAGGAGGCATTATGGAAAAGTGGAATATGAAAGCATACATCAGCTTTCCCAAAGTAGTGTCATAAACAGCATATGGTACTCGTATTTGGTATTTGTGTGTGTGAGTTCAAAAAAAAAAATGTGCAAAGCTCATTTTACTTCTTTGGTGTTTTAAAATCACATTGCTTGTGTAAACTGCAAAACAGTATGTTAAAACAAATTTCCTGTCCCTTCTATTAAGAGTATTTTAAAATTAATCTATTGAAGATAATAAACCTTAACCTTTTGCACTCGTATGTCGAGTGTGACTCGACATGGTTAGCATCAGTAGCAGCTCTTTTTATACTCTTTGAATGTATCAATAATTTGAAATATAAAAAAATCTAAATAAATAAGTTTGTATGAAAAGAAACTCCAGTTTTTTATTCTACTGCCGCGCTTTGTAAAATCTGGGGTATTTAAAAAATTATATCCCGAGTAGAATAAAGGAATCGAGAAAAAAGCAAGCGAGTGCAAAGGGTTAATTCTGTTTACAACTTGATGACTAGACTGATAAAGTTTTCCTTAGCCCAGCCGGTGTAGCTCAGTGGTTGAGTGTTGACTTATGAACCAGGAGGTCATGGTTCAATTCCCAGTCAGGGCACATGCCCTGGTTGCAGGCTCGATTCCCCAGTAGGTGGGTGTAGGAGGCAGCCCATTGGTGATTCTCTCTCAGCATTGATGTTTCTATCTCTCCCTGTCTCTTCGAAATCAACAACAACAATAATAAAAATTATTTTTAAAAGCTTTCCTTAGAAACTAGTCCTGCCTATTAACACCCTAAATATTTCAGCTTTTCTGAAATGTTATTCTATTTGTGTTACGTATTTAGGAAAATAATCTGCTTTTAAATTTTTTTTTAATTTTTTTTTTTACTGTGGAAATTAAAAAAAAAAAAAAAGAATGAAACAATTGTTCTTTTCCTGAAAATATTGTGAGAATGTTTTATTTCAACCAAAAGGTCATGTCCATGTTTACTGTTAATCTAAACATTCCATGTGATAATCTTCATGTTGTCAGTTCTGATTATGGGCAGACCTTTTATGTAATGATTTCCTTTTTTTCATTCTATACTCTTCATGGATCCAGGGACTGGGCTGTGACTGTACCCCACCCAAAGGCAAGAACTATTCAGGCACAGAGGAGCCCTCCTGCTGTCACATTCTGCAAGTGTTATTAAATCGGATGTATGAGCTTGATGATAATAATGCAAGCTAATGCCCAAGGGTGCCTGCTCTGTGTCCGACAAAGTTCTACATATCTGATTCACAATCACCTACTGAATTGCAACTATGTAAAGTTGGTAAAATTATTATCCCCATTTTACAGGTGGGGAAATTGAGGCAAAATAGGTAATTTTTCCCATGGTTCTATAGCTGGTGACTCTAAAATTTAAACTCAATTTTTTCCCCCCAACACTAGAATCTTTGTCATTAAGATATATAAAATTTTCTGAGGAAGCAAGACCTAATTCTTTTCTCAATCTCTCCAGAAATAAGAAATTTAGATTTTTTTTTTTAAAAAACAACAACAACAACATTGTCTCATAAGAAATTTGGACCAAGGAATATTCTCCATGTTTATGTTATTGCTTTGTTCTGGCAGCCTTTTGAATCTGGGCCTGAATAGCCCAAGAGGTCTGGCAGTTTTGAGTCACTTGATATATGAAACATACAAGCACAGTGTGAATGTCTACATGATAGGTTCCAGGGACATGGATAAGTTCTCCATCCCCCTTTGCCCATCTGCCTTATTAGCCGTCAATACTTAGGTGAATTCATCTGAAGGGAGAGAACAGACCTAGACAATTAACTTGACAACAAGAAAATTGCCATTAAAGTAGGAATAAGCTGGAAGAATATGTGGAGGCTACATATAATTAGTCAGTTTTAATAGTCAATTCAGCTTTATGTGCTTTAAACCTGTAATTTTCTTGTCCTCAAAGTATCTTCATGATTGCTCTTTTTAGACAGCTCAAAGAATAGAAAGAACAAAATTAAAAATACAGACGTCTGCGGTTTTGTTGAAAATTTAAAAAGTGTGCCCATAGGAGACATTGAAGTTTATGCCTATTCTAGAAAATTATTATTTTCTTATCATGACTAGATTTAGGGGGAGTATGCCACAGGATGGGATAGATTTGGAATTAATCTCTTAAAAATATTAGAATACAGTGAACGATTTTTCTCTAGATAAAACCTCCAAGGAAAAATACTCAAATCCAATCAATACTTTTCTCAGAAGAATCGAAGCAGATAATGTTGACCATTTTTTGTCATGGGCCAGAAATCCTATAATCCTATAGTCTCACCTTTTCTTCTTCTTCTTCTTCTTCTTCTTCTTCTTCTTCTTCTTCTTCTTCTTCTTCTTCTTCTTCTTCTTCTTCTTCTTCTTCCAATTTTATAACTGGAAACAATGTGAAAACTTGAATTATGAACAGTGAATCCACTTCTTTCCTCTCTCTGAGGACGAAGGAGACATTTCTAGAAATAACTCTTTTATTCTCCCACAGAGGAGACTGAAGGTTGGCCAATGGTGATGGCGGGCTGTAAACCTGATCTTAGTCCATGACATAGACCTTATTTTACACATATTACGCATGAGCTGGAATAGATAGATGAATACTGAGTAATTTGCTGAATTTCATGCAGTAGTGAGTGGAGGGTTTTTATTTAGATTAGACTTCAAATTCTAAGCTTTCCCCCCACTGAATTAGGTGGACTTTCACCAGCCAGCTTAGGGAAACATTTGGTGCAAAGCTACAGTTAAATAAAACACTAGCAGAATATTCACTTTAACATCTAATGTGTTATCAGGAAGTAACTTAGCCAAGTGCTTTCAGTTGAGATTTAGAACAAGAAGTGGTAATTGGATAAAGCAACTCAATACATGGAAACATCATTGGAGTCACTATAAGACAAATTGCAAGACAGCTCATTAATTTGATCATAACAAGCGCTTTTTGTATTCAAGCTGAATAAATATATGTGGGATTTAGTTTAATCACATGTTCCAGCTGCTATGGGTACACACACACAGTCATTGTACAAAATAACTTTGCTGAATCAGAGTCCATCAATATCCATGTGCTGAGCCTTTTTACTTCAGAGGCCCAAATGACTCTCTTAAGTCGGATTTTCCTAGGAAACTGTTGATCTTCCTGGGGAAATTATTAAGTTCTTTGCACTCCTAATTTTCAATACACTTGCACATTCCTGCCTTTGCAATCCAAAATGATACTACTACCATTGTTTACCATGTAGGCATGGGAGAAGAATCTGAAACACACACCTGTCACCCTCCCCTTGTGGTCTCAGATTTTAATGAGTTTTTCTTAAATTGGCAAAGTCTTTCCATGCTTCTGAAGCAGGACACACTGCAAGTAAAATGTATGACCAATGGCAGCCCACAAGTATAACTGCTATTTCTCACAATCATAAACAGAGGTCATCACAAAATTCAGCAGGAAGGTCTTTGCAGGCCTGTGCTTCTTCTCTTGGTAACTCAGTCATATCAAGCATGCTTTTTACAGGCACGTTGGAGCCAGCAGTGTGACATCAGATAGTGGAAGGCGAGGCTGGTAGATGCAATGCCCACAGTAACCATTTGGACACACTTATGGTCATCAGTCACTTCTCCTTTTTGTTGACTTGGATAAGGATGACTTCAAACCTTTGTATATGCTTGAATATATCATTCCTTCTCCTGTAGAGTTATTACTGCAGGTCCACTGCTAAGATATTGAACATATACACTAACCCCTTGCTATGGACAATGTAGTGTGGTAACATCAATGTTCATGACTATCTTTTATCAAGACAGCTTTGCCTCCTGCCCTGGCCAGTGGTGCTCAGTGGTTAAAGCGTCAGCCCATGCATCAAAGGGTCCTGGGTTCAATTCCAGGTCAAGGCCACATACCTGAGTTGCAGGTTTGATCCCCAGCCCAGTCTGGGCATGTGTGGGAGGCAACCAATGGATGTGTCTCTCTCACATCGTTGTCTCTCTCTCTCTCTCTCTCTCTCTCATTCTCTCTCTCTCTTTTTCTCTTTCTCCCCCTCCTCACTTCCTCCCTTCCACTCTCTCTAAAAATTAATGGGAAAAATATCCTCAGTTGAGGATTAACAAAACAAAATAAATTAAAGACAGCCATGCCTCCCGTTTTTGATCCTGTAAACCCCAGCACCAAGTGGGAGGGAGTGACCTCAACTACTTACTTGCCTCCCCCGCAGGTCGGTTACCTGCTGCCATCATGATCTTCTTTGTCTTTCCTTCAGAAGCTCTCCCCTTGGTGTAGGGCCAACATTACCTGCACAGGGAGATCCCGCTGGAGATATGGATAGGCAGGCTGAGGCATGCTGCATCTAGTTATTTTATAAAGACATTAAGGAGAAGTAAAGCAGTTTTTAAAATTACTCATTATGCTGTTCTTTTGTGTAGTTATAAGTTTTCATCTGGTGTCATTTGCCTTCAGGCTGAAGCATTTTCTTTGACATTTCTTATGATTGAGGTCTATGATGATGAATTCTCTCAGCTGTTTACCTAAAAACAAAGAGCTCTAGTTTATCTGAAAATGTTTTTGTTTTGCCTTTATCTTTGGAGGATATTTTTGTGGGACAAAGAATCCCAGGTGACATTTTTTTTCAGTACTATAATATTTTTATTCTTGTCTTTTAATTTATATTGTTTCTGATAAGAAGTCAGTGACAATGTTTATGTTTGTTCCCTTATATGTAAAGTGTCTCCTTTTCTTTGGCTACCTTTAAGATTTTCTCCTTGGTTTTGATTTTCAGCAATTTGACTAGACTCATCTTAGATGTGGCTTTATTTGTTTTACATTTATTAATTTTTTTGGATCTGTAAGTTGATATATTTTCATTAAATTTGAAAAAAAAAGATATTATTTTTTAATTGTTCTTTCCTGGCTCAGTCTTTTCCCTCTACTTCTTGGGGTTCCACTTACATGTATGTTGGACCACATGATGTCATCACAAAGGTCATGGTGGCTCTGTTCTATTTTTGTTGTTGTTGCTTGTCTGTTTAACCCCTTTTTTTAAATCTGTATGTTTAAATTTTATTTCCATTTACTTGTATTCAAGTTCATTGCTTTCCTTTAGTCTGCTGATAAATCCATTCAATGAATATCAGATATTATAGTTTTCATATTTATAACTCCATTCAGTTTTTTAGTAACTTGTTCTCTGTTGAAATCTTCTGATTACTAATACTATTCATCAATTGTTTTAGTATCTTGAGTATATTTATAATAGAAACTTTATAGTCTTTGTATCCTAAGTCCAACATCTGTATCATCTCTTGATCTCTTGATTCCTATTGACTATTTTTTTTCTCCTGGTTTTGAGTCACATTTTCCTCCCTTTATGCAACATTTTAAAATTTAATACTGAACATTATGGATGCTATATTGTTATACATCCAGATGTTCTTTTTTTTCCTTTAGTATATTGATTTTTTTCCTGGAGAGCAGTTAATTTTTTGTTGGTTAGACTCATGCTTTGTGGAGAGTTTCAGAATTTCTTGGGTTTAGGTCTAATGAAGTATTTACTCAAGTGCTACCATTGACCTACTGTTATTCTGTGGACTTTCTGGGATCCTAACTAAATGCCCATGTTTTTCAACCCTCTCAGCTGGTTCTAATTCTAATATCCTCCCACACTATATCTCCTTCAATATCTTATTTCAGTTCACAGTCTTCACTAACCGTTTTCTGCTAAGCTTCCTACAGTCTTGTTCCCAGCATGCTTAGTTTAGTATTTGGCCAAAGACTCAAGGTAACTCCTGTGCAGGTTTCTCTGTTTCCCTTACCTCTCGGCTCCTTCCTTTCTGGTACCCTGACATGTGTCTTTAAGCCACCTCAGCATTTTCATATTCTGATCTTGGTTTTGTTTTCTTAGTGAGATTGTTGTTTTGTTTGTTCTCTCCTTCCCTGACGTGCTATTTAGAAAGTGCCCCAAAGCCAGTGTGAATGTAAAGCTCACTGTGCGTTTCCATCTCTCAAGGATAATGGCCCTGCACTGCTTGCGGTCGGATGACTGAAAGCAGTTGCTCGCCACATTTTTTCCGGTTTGTGGTTGCGAGCAGTCGGATGGTAAACTCCGTTACTCTATCTGTTACTCTATCATGCTGTAACTTCAAACCTCGTTTTGATCCTGAACCCTACACATTTTTAGTGTTGTGACCTAGACAAATTTCCTGTGTCTGGGTTTCCCCATCTCTTGAAATAAGCGAGTAGTTCCCAATTAAACTATAAATCATGTAACATAGACTTTCCACCATAGTTCATTAATAAATGTGATATTTATATCGTTTTTTTCCATTTTTTTATTGTTGTTATCTCGGCCTAAGAGCCCTGTGCTTAATTGAAATAACTAACTCTCAGTTTTCTCTGAATCTTTAGAGACAGAGATATGGAGAAAAGAAGGAGGCTGGTTGGGGAAGAGCACTCTTGTGTGTTCTGAGTCCTTCAAGCCCATGTTTTACCTGTTACTCTAAGCTAGGGGTGGAGAATGTCCGGCACATGGGCCGTATAAGGCCTGAGAAATCATTTGGTCTGGACCTGCCCAAGGCATTAGGGATGAGTTTGAACAAATATAGCAGGCTAATTTTTTTAAAAAGATATATTTTTATTGATTTCAGAGAGAGAAAGGAACAGGGAGAGAGGGATAGAAACGTAAATGATGAGAGAGAATCATTGATCGGCTGCCTCCTGCACACCCACTGCTGTAGATAGAGCCCACAACCTGGGCATGTGCCCTGACCAAGAATCAAACCATGACCGTCTGGTTCATGGGCAATGCTCAACCACTGAGCCATCCCGGCTGGGTAAGCAGGCTAATTTTTAAGTTGATAATTTAGACCGACCAGCAAATGATGTTATAAATATCCAATGGCCAATGGCAGAAAAAATGATTCTCTAAACACTAATACTGAGGTAGTCTTGCCAGTCAGAATCTTCCTCTATGGATATAGAAGGTTACCTTCCTGTGGCTTTCAGAGTAACCAATAGCATGCCCCAGGCGGAAAGGGAGATTTGGCCTAAGTAAGTCTCTATGTGGAAACCTTTAGAAGTGGTTAGGGACTGTTCAGTGTGGCGAGATAGGGATGGTTTAAAAACTTTAAAAACTTGTATCTAGACTTTCCAAGATTTAACAACAATTTTATTTGAAGGTATTTTTTTATTTTGAGAAATGTTCTAAACAATGACCATATTTAGAAACAAGCTATACTGGTATATAGACTACATAATGCAAAGTAGAAATACTTTACAAGGGATTTATGATGTATTTTTAAGTGATGTTCAGTTACAGCACAGCAACAGCCATTGCAAATACATTTGCTTTAAGTTGCCCCATTGATTATAAATAACTCCCTGAAAACGCTAAGCAATTATATTGAAATGTGACATCCTTTTTGAACAACAAAAAGAGGATATACTTCTTGTTGATGTTAAAATTGTTATATTGTATAAATACATTGTTCTTGGTAGTCAAAAATTGCTACATGCTATACACAGTGGGAAAACATAAAGAGGAAATTACCATCCATTTTCTAGAATAGTAGTAGAAGTTGAGAAAAAAAATCCAAAATTCTTAAAGCAAAAACAACTGGAGCTCACTTTTCTAAAATGAGCCTGCAGTCTATCCATCCACCCTTCCTACCACCTACTCATCCATATATCCATCCTGTTCTTGTTATTAATTAAATAAGAAATGTTTATTAGGAACTACTATGTTCCAGGCCCTGTGCTAAGCTTGGAAATTGTTAGCCATGGAGGTAAAGTTTCTGCTCACTGGCAGTGCATAGTCTAGCCAGTAATACAGAAACACAATAACCATACACTGTGCAAGGACGCTGCTAGCAGGAGTGTGGAATAGTGTCAGAACACAGGGCACTGCAAAGTTCCAGGCTGTGGCAATTAAGGGGAAATATATTATTTAAACTGAATTATCCAAGGGAAAAGAAATGCTAAGGATTCTCCAGGCTGAGGGAATAGCATGCATGCAAGCCTGGAGGCAGGTAAATATGGCTGGCTTTAAAAAAGACATTGGGAATGCATCGATGTAGAAAGTGATGTAAAAAGTGGTACATGACATGGCTAGAGATGGAAGTCTTTGAAGGAGTATGGACTTGATTCTGAAAGCAATATGGAGAAGCTAGGACATTTTAAGCACTAAAGGAATTGATGTGACATATGTAGCACCTGCAATTTCCTAGAGTGAAGCAGAGTTAGATTTGGAGCTTTTCCTCCACAACCATTCCAACGCTTGTTATTACTTGTCTTGCTGATAATAGCCATTCTAACAGGGGTAGGTGGTATCTCATTGTAGATTTGATTTGCATTTCCTTACTGGCTAGTGAATTTGAGCATCTTTTCATTCTCTATTGACCATGTGTATGTCTTCTTGGGAGATGTGTCTGTTCAAGTCCTCAGCCCATTTTTTAATTGGATTGTTTTTGTGTTGGTTTTGTGTGTGTGTGTGTGAATGTAAACTGGTACACCCACTATGAAAAACAGTATGAAGCTCCTCAAAAATTAAGAATAGATTTACCATATGACCCAGCTTCCACTCTTTTGGATATCTATCCGAAAATTTAAAAACATTTATTCATAAATATACATGCACCCCTATGTTCATTGAGTCATTATTCACAGTGACCAAGACATGGGTACAGCCAAAATGTCTCTCAATAGATTATGGGATAAAGATGTGGTACATATATACTATGGAATACTAATCAGCCATAACTAAAGATGAAATACTGTCATTTGTGACACGGATGGATCTTGAGAATTAAATGTCAGACAAAAAGTTAAGCACCATATGATTTCACTCACATGTGGGATATAAAACTAAAAGCAACAAATGAACAAATGAGACAAACAAACAACAAAAAATCATTGACACAGACAACAGTATGTAGTTACCAAAGGGAAGGGGGTGGAAGGTATTAAGGGACAAACGGGGGTCAAATATTTGGTGAAGAAATAATATTTGACTTTGGGTGGTGGGCACACGATGCAATATGCAGATGTTGTGTCATAGAAACGTACACTTGAAACCTACATAATTTTATTAACCAATGTCACCCCAATAAATTTAATGTAAAAATAAATAAAGGAAAAATTTTTAAATAATTTGGAGATTTATTCCCACCCAGTTACTGACCCCAGTTTCATCTAGCAAGATCCATCCCCATTGGGAGAGAGACTATAATCTGTTTTGTGATTTTAGGTTTGCTATTCATTCCACCCATCAGAGCCTCAACCTAGTTATTGCCATTTTTGTACCTTTATGAGTCACCCAATCAACACGGCAGGGCTTCTACCCTGACTTCTTATTTATCTCCAAATTTCCTTGTTCCAAACCATCAAACCCAACCTCCTTGCACAGGATCTTTGCTGTCTGCCTGCTCCTCACGTCCTTCTCACTCTTTTTTAGTAGTGCATAAGATGATTTTAAAAAATGTCCCATCACTAGCTAGAACTCTGAGCCAAACTGATGGTCTCTTTCAAGATGTAGTGCATACCACCACTATTCAGATTTGAATTGCTCAAATGTGTGGACCGAAGCATCCCAGAATACTTTCTTGTTTTCATCGATGGATTCATAGCAGTCCAAATAATTTTCATGGTTTTTATTCTCTGAACTTTGGGTGTTATTTTTTTAACAAGTATAGTTATACTGGACATACTTTTCCAAGCTACACATGTCTCTTCCTTTTCCCATCCCTGCTGTTTATTAAATTTTCCAAAGAAGTGACCCCTTTAACTCTTCAAATGCATATCCTAGAGACTCAGTATATTTTACTAATATGAAATCTGACTCTGCTGCATATTTCTTCAGCTTAAAAATAAAGCCCAAATTTATTACAACTTCTTGGATACTATATCTGCACGGCTTGCTAATACCCCCAAACTCCAAAAGCCTCAGCCCTTGAACCATGTAGCCCGTTTTCCCCCTTGTGATCCAAATTGCTTGAATTTTAAACTTGTCTGAGATGTTGAAATGAGAGCTTAGACACAAATTAAAAGGTCCTCTGAGCAGCAATAATGTGCAACGAAGTCCAAATGGCTTATTTCATGGGAGATTAAAGTCATCCTGAAGCACTCATCAGGTTCTCACAGTTCTGAATAAAAATAAAGCAGGAGATTAGAAACAGTGGAATACTAGTCAGAGAGAGAAAATTGACAGCTATCAACACAGGAAGAAGCTCAATTTACTTAATGCAAGCCAGAAAACACAATGCATTATAGAAGGATATATAAAGCAAAAACGCTTAGGCAGTTTAATAATGCACATTAACAATGATGAGGCTGAATCACCAAGAAATGGTTTTATTTTGAATTATGTGTTCTGTGGAAGAGATTGCAGAAATGTTGGTGCATATTAAAAGGATTTCTGTCATAAGTGGCTCAAATATAAAGAGATGGTACTTAAAGCATTAGGAGTAATTAAATGGAAGATGCTTTGATTTTTGGAGTCGTCGTTTCAAATGGAAGCACTGTGTCATGTTCAGCTCTGTTTCTCATGGAAGGTTTGAATGTTGTGAATAAGTCACAATTTAGTGCGAAGAGAACAGGCATAGGTTTACAGTCAATGGACTTGCACATTCTGATTCTGTTCCTGGAATGGTTTCTTCGAGATATGTAACCGGGTCTCCATTTCCCCATTGGTAAAAGGAGAGTAATTAATAATCACTTTGCTATAATGCTCTAAGGAGTAAACATTTTAAGTCAAGTGCCAAGTATAATACCTGATATTTGACTGCTGAATAAATAACTGCCATCATAAAAGGTGGTAAAAGCTGTAAACGGTTGTAATTATTTTGAAGATAGTTTCACCCATCCGGGGACTCATTACACAGATATTAAAACAGATTTGATATAAACACCCCAAGGTATCTCCTGACTATCAGTTGCTCTGCATGTGAAATGATGACAAACTTGATATAATTAGAGGCTTTCTAGTGCCACCGGAATTGGGATGTTCTGTAGCTAAGGGCACCAAGATCCAGGAAGAATAGCAGCCTTGCCTGCGGTCATGCAGATGACAGCAAGTGTGTCTCTCCAGCTTCAACTACTGACTAAGCCTCCAGCTCTTCCAGGTTCATTTCGGCACCTTAATCACCTTACTGAGCGTTCCTACTCTTTGTTCTTCCATCATTTGAAATTAGCGCAGAGCTGGCCCTCAAATTTCTATGTGTGTGTCCTAGAGGGCAGAAGTTGATAGGGGGCAGATAGAAAATAGCTTGACATTCCATTTAACATTAAACACATGATGTACTTAGAGCTACAATTGGTTTTCCCGAGAGTGAAATGTGAATCAATGCTAAAATCTGTCCCTTCAACCCTTAGCAAGGCTACTGAATTTAGCCATCATTTTTTTGGTGTCAAAATAAATCAAATCTAGTCATCTGCATTTCTTTCAGTGAACTTGCCATGCTTTCACCATTTAGACATTGCCATGATTAACATTTCAGACTCGTCCTTTTCTTTACCTGTTATGTCATTTTCTACATCCATTTTGCCCTTACGTTTGGTAATGTCCCTTTGAAAACATCTCTCATGTCTGTTTCTCTTGATATTCCTACCAGTGTGGCTCTAGAGCAGGTGCTACACATTCTTTAGAAATAGATTTTTATTGATTTCAGAGAGGAAGGGAGAGGGAGGGATAGAAACATCAATGATGAGAATCATTGATCAGCTGCCTCCTGCACACCCCACGCTGGGGATCAAGCCCACAACCCACGCATGTGCTCTGACCGGGAATCGAACTATGACCTCCTGGTTCATAGGTCGACGCTCAACCACTGAGCCATGCTGGCCAGGCTACACATTTCTTAATTAGACTGGTGCCAAAACCTTTTCATGGGTGAACTATCCACATTTTTTCCCCTTTTCTCTCATTTTGTGCACTGTTTTCAGACTAATCATATGAGAACACCTCTTTCCTTTTGTCACTGCTTTGCTGGGAGCCCTTGGCTGGGCCCTCCAGCCTGTAAACTGAAGCCAGCTGCCGGGACCAGCACGCACCCGTGCCTGCCGCTGCTGGCTTCGGTCGCACATCACTGTTCTTTTCTTATTTATGACCAACACTTAGTTCTTTTATTCTTTTAACTTAAAAAAAAGTGTTTCTAAGGCTGCTACCGGTGAGTATGAATCTGAACAGCATTATTTTAATGAGCAAACGTATTTTACACACTGTGCTGCATGTAATACATTCTTTAATCTCAAAGGTGCAAAAGATGTTTCTAAGTGTGCTAGTTACTCAGTGCACCAGGGTAGAATTCTTTTCTGATTGTGGCAAAAAATCACCTAATAGGAGATATACTGTCTAAACAGGTTTTTCCGTGTACAGAACAAGACTGCTAACTATAAATACAGCGTGTACAGCAAGTCTCCAGAACCTTGTATCATCCTTGACTGAAACTCTACCCTTTGAGGAGCAACTCTTCATTATTCCCAACCCCCGGCACCTGCACCCCTCATTCTCCTTTTGGTTTTATGAGTTTGACTGCTTTTAATACCTCATATAAGTGGAATCACACAGTAGGTGTCCATCTGTGACTGGATTATTTCACTTAGTGTCATTTCCTCCAGGTTTATTCATGTTGTCACATATTATAGGATTTCCCTCTTTTTTATGGCCTAATAAATATTTTATGTGCATATACCACATTTTTTTATCTATTCATTCATCAATGAATATTTAGGTTGTTTCCACCTCTTGGATATCCTATATAATAAAAGGGTAATATGCAAATAGACTGAATAGCAGAACAACCGAACAACCAATCAAAGCATAATATGCTAATGATATGCTAAGGCTGCTCAACCATCAGAGGAGACAGATAATAGTTTCTTGGCGAACTCTCCCAAAACCTGGGACAGCAGGTGCACACTCCACTCCTCTTCCTCTCTCCCGAGGGAGGAAGTCTCCGTTTGTGCACATTCTACAGATCATGCTGACAGCAAACGACCACTACCCACCCACCATCCCACTCTACGTTGTTTTCAATGACCCTAAGCTTCCAAGTTGTGCCAGTTCTGTTCAAGCTCAGAGCTTCAAATGAGGTGAGACAGAAATCAATATTTCTGGCCACCCCCTTCAAAGCTGGATCTTAGGACACATGCTCACTCTTCTCTTTGCCCCCAAAGGAGAAACCTCAGCGAGGGCTTTCTTTCCAGGTGCTGAGCTGGGCCAGTTTGGGGCAGGGAAACAGAATCAGATAAAGTAAAATTACTCCTCTTACCTATTTCAATGTGGTGCTTTTCAGCATTGTGTTCACCTAGGGTACTGCAACTTCTTATCTGTAGTGTGAAAACCTAGTAAGGCTATTTCGGTTCATATGTTTTTGCTGAATCAGTGTTTCTGTGGGGGAATATTGTTCATGCCATTCCTTTTCATTTTTTAACTCTGACCCTTAATGGATCAAGTATGTAAAGCTTCACATAGTGCTTTCACTGTGACCTAAAGGTTTGTGGTAGGAAGTATTCCCAGTTTCCTTCATCTCTAAATTTATCTTTTGTTAAGTTATCTAAGGTCTTACTCTTAATTTTCAATGGGGTTATATCAGAGAATATTACTTACAAAATCTAATTTTTAAAATATATTAAGCTTTTCTTTGTGACTAAGTATGTGATCAATTTTTATAAACACTCCATGCATGTAATGAAAATCTCTATCTCTATCCAAGGAATGTAAAGATATTTCTATGTATCTGGTATAAAATATACTGACATTATTAAGTTCCTATGTCATTTACTTCTTCTACTAGCCCAGTGGTCGGCAAACCGCGGCTTGTGAGCCACATGTGGCTCTTTGGCCCCTTGAGTGTTCTAACACCACTTCTTCAAAATAGACTCGCCCAGGCCGAAAACCGACTTCTGCGCATGGGC
Source organism: Cnephaeus nilssonii (assembly GCF_951640355.1). NCBI lineage: Eukaryota > Metazoa > Chordata > Mammalia > Chiroptera > Vespertilionidae > Cnephaeus > Cnephaeus nilssonii. The sequence goes on along the minus strand of NC_137085.1, from coordinate 65,381,425 downwards.
CACGAAGTTTCAATCGCACTGTATGTGCCCGCCTGCACGTGGTATTTTGTGGAAGAGCCACACTCAAGGGGCCAAAGAGCCGCATGTGGCGCGCGAGCCACCGTTTGCCGACCACTGTACTAGCCTATGCAATTATTAGAGGTACATTAAAAATATCACACTTAAATTTTTATCAAATTCTCCATGTATATCTGATAGTTTTTATTTATCTTTTTTTTTTTTTTTTTACTTTTTTTGTTGTTGTTAATCCTCACCTGAGGATATTTTTCCATTGATTTTCAGAGACAGTGGAAGATGGGGAAGCGGGGGAGACTGAGAGAAACATTGATGTGAGAGAGACATATGCCGCGACCAGGGCCAGGAATTGAGCCTGCAACAATGTACTGGAATCAAATCTGGGACCCTTCAATCTGAAGGCCAATGCTTTATCCACTGAGCCAAACCAGCAAGGGCTTATTTATCTATTTAGATATATTGCTTGGCACATGTGTGCCTGTAGGAGACATTGAAGTTTATGCCTATTCTAGAAAATTGTTATTTTCTTATCATGACTAGACTTAGGGGGAGTATGCCACAGGATGGGATAGATTTGGAATTAATCTCTTCAAAATATTAGAATACAGTGAATGCTTTTTCTCTAGATAAAACCTCCAAGGAAAAATACTCAAGTCCAATCAATACTTTTCTCAGAAGAATCGAAGCAGACAATGTTGACCCTCTTATGTCATGGGCCAGAAATCCTATAGTCTCACTTTTTTTTCTTCTTCTTCCAATTTTATAACTGGAAACAATGTGAAAACTTGAGTTGTGGCGAGTGAATCCACTTCTTTCCTCTCTCTGAGGATGAAGGGCACATTTCTATAACACAGAGAAGAAACTGTTTTCTTCTCCCACGCAAAAAGTTGGCCAATGGTGATGGGGTGCTGTAAATCTGATCTTAGTCCATGACATAGACCTTATTTTCCATATATTACTTATGAGATTTTTATTTCTTATAATCTTTTTATTCCATTTAGTGTTTTAACCAAAAATTGTACTGTTTTGATTAAAATCTTTGTCAGTTTTAATTTTGTTCTTTCTCTTAAACTTTTTTAGGGTTTGCATCTGTCTGTCTTCTTACTCTAAACCTTTCTATTTCACATTTCTTTTAAATGTGCACTTTGTGACTGAGATTTCTTTTCTATTTCACCTATCGACCTGATAGTCTGTCTTTTAGTGGGAAGTCAGTTCTTTCATATGTATTGTATAGCTTGACATAATTTATTTTTCTTTCATTATTTACTTGATGTCTATTACTTTTTAAATTGTGTTGGCTTTTTTTCCCTTTGGCATTTTTCCTTTGTTGATCAAGTTCCTTCTCATTTTTCCTTTATGGTTGTAAAGCTTTTATTAAAGTTACTAATATTCAAATTAAGGAAGTATCATGTTAAAATGAGTATCAATGCAAACTCAACAGAGAAAAAGGGATCTGAAAAGCAGTGGGAGGAGGTTGTATATAAAGAGAAAAGAGTTGCTCAAGCCACTTGGTTTCAGTCAGTGATTTTCAACCCCTATGCCACAGCACACTGGTGTGCCATAAGAATTTCTAAAACATGCGATACCTGACTATTTAGTCAGCGGATTGTCAAATTAAAAAGTAACAACAGGCAACACAACAACAGCCATCCGGTGTGAATGAATTAAAATTATATCTTTTTTTTTTTTTTTCAGAAAAAAATATAACATTTTTTTGTGCCACAGAATTTTAGTAATTAGTTTATGAGTGTCATGAGATGAAAAAGGTTGAAAATTACTGGTTTAGGTCATTGAGGAGATGCTATATGTTATGCACAAGCACTTCAGATCTTGTCTAAAATCTAAACAAGTGTTACCCTGCTCTCTTCTGAGCTGCATCTCAGAATCTCTGTTGAGTCATTCAACATATGGGATACACAAAGCACAGTCTGGCTTCAGGGGCCATTCACTAGGTGTGAGGCCGGTGAACTTTCTAACTATTTAACTAAATTCCCCCTATGTCCCTTCCAGCTCAAGAAAGTTTGATTCTGTAAAGATCCTCATCTCCCCTGAAACAATTAAGAATTATATATCCTCTGTAGTTCTCTGAAATTAATGAGAAGAATCAGGAGATAAGACATGGCAATTTACTTAATAATTAGTCAAGATCTTTCACCTATTCCTTTTCCTCTTATTGTCTGGCAACTCTCCTAGCTCCATGGAGCATACCCCCTAGAATCACAACATGGATTTTTACTCTGAGCTTTGGGCAGCAAAATGACATGGAGGGCAGGAAATTTCCAAGTGAATTCATCTGCATTGGTAGGAAAACAAAATAAGTATGAAAGTGTAATTTTAAAATATAGATTTGAATGCAATGGATACCTTAGTTCAGCACATTTTGATTTCTTTAGTATTTTTATTTGGATATTTAAGGAGTATATGTATAATAGTAACAGAGTCAAGGGCTTGTCTTGTGACTCTAAAATCCAGCTATGCATCACAGTCTCTTTGGCAGGTTGTTTTTAAATGTAAATTTTTAGGCTGTACTCCAAAGAGTCTGATGTAGAAGATTTCATGTGGAGCCCATGCGTCTGTATCTTGGAATTTCTTCTTGAATGACTCTTATCCATAGAAAGTTAGAGGATCTACAGAGAGAAGTAAAAAAATCCATGTGCTCTTTCCTTCTCTAAGATTTTTATACATAACAAAATTATGCTCAAGAATTTTGACTATTTTGAATGAACTGTCCAGCCAGTTTAAAGAGGTCAATTCCAAAAAAAAAAAAAAAAAAAAGGATTACACAATCCAAGTATCAAGAGATTTAGAAAGAGAAAAGAAACAAAAACAAGAATAGGGCTGCTCCAAAGACTATGAGAGGGCATTTCCCCTTCTCCTTCCTAATAGTTTCAGAGCAATTGAAATTATTATAAAAGGGGAAGGAACGGAGGTCCGTATAGATTCTGGGTTACCTTATCTATTCTTAGGCACTCCCAACTAAGTTGCTTTACTGACAGCTAGTATCTCTTTACTGACAGCTTTCACAATCTGCTGTCCATATAGAGACAGTCTAAAACCTGAAAAAGAGTTTGTGTTTTTGGTTAATCCTAGCAGATTTAACATCATCAAATTTTTTTGTCAGATCATATTTCGAGTAAATATGAATGGAGATAATGAAAAATTCAAAGCTACATTAATGTGGAATGCCAAATGTCCTTTTACAGTACATCACAATCCAGCAGAACAAAAGCACAAAACTATGACTCTGATTCAAATATGTTACTGCCCATGGAGCAATGCACCTACTCCAGTCTTTCACATGCCAAAGTGCAGTCAGTGTCTTATATGAAAGGAACTGGTAGTAACAATAGTGCAAATATGCCTGGCCATCAAGAACATGGAAATACTGCCTAAAGTGGATTGTTGATTATTTCTGGATGAACCATCCATTCATTCCATTTTGGTCACATATTTGGAAATTTAAAATCAGAGATTTGAGGCTGCAGTTTTACTTTCAGCGAGTACCACAATTAGGATTGCAAGTACTAATTGCAAATTCAGTTGCAATTAGTAGTCTACTAGCACAAAAAATGGAATAAACAAAATTAAAATTACATGCAATAAAAACCACCTTTTTTATCCAAATTCTATCTTTGTTTTGGTTTAAATTGTGACCTGGGTCAAGAGCACTTAGAAATGTTTAGGAAGGTGACAAGCAGCTCTAAGTCAGAAGAGTAATTATTACCAAGGAAGGAAAACTAATGAAGTTGCTTGGAGGACTTGGACTTAAAAGATTTTTATTGTTGCTCAGTATATCCCCACTCCTCTTAACAAATGAAGTATTGCAAACATATATCTCTGTTGCCTCTGTTGAAAGGCTTTGTCCCATAACTCTAGTCTTTAATAGTCAGGCAAGTGGCCTATTGTCTTGCCTTTTATGTTCCCAACAGGCCTGGTCCTTTAGCAGGCCTAAGGGAGAGAGCAGTCACCCCTCAAAGTCATCCTTGAGGCTTTCAAGATTAGTTTCCTCTGGTGAAGTTTCCTTTAAAATTATTATTTCCCCAATTGGTTCAATATCTGATTTATTTAGTTCTAAATATAGTTCACCCTCCTAGAGAAAGGACACCTGCGAATCATTGATTTCAAGATAACCTCATCCTCTCAGATGAGATTGTCCCATAACATTTCCTAGTTGGAAGGGAACAGCGTCTGATTTAAAAACAGACATTGGTTGCCCTGGCCAGTTTTCTCAGTGGTTAGAGCATTGGCCTTCGGACTGAAGGGTCCCAGGTTTGATTCCAGTCAAGGGCATGTACCTAGGTTGCAGGCTTGATCCCTGCCCTGATTGGGGACAGAGCAAGTGTAGGAGGCAACCAATCCATGTGTTGCTCTCACATCGATGTTTCTTTCTCTCTGTTGCTCTCCCCCGCCCTTCCACTCTCTTTAAAAATCAACGGAAAAAATATCCTTGGGTGAGGATTAACAACAACAACAACAACAACAAACAGACATTGGTTGATTAGATGTCTCTACCATTTGTGCAAAAACTTTACTCTGAGGGAAAAAGCAACTTAGTTGGGAGTGCCTAAGAACAGATAAGGTAGCCCAGAATCTATACGGACCTCCGTTCCTTCCCCTTTTATAATAATTTCAATTGCTCTGAAACTATTAGGAAGGAGAAGGGGAAATGCCCTCTCATAGTCTTTGGAGCAGCCCTATTCTTGTTTCTGTTTCTTTTCTCTTTCTAAATCTCATTTCAGTCTTCTACAGCTCTTCTTAAGGTGACCTGGCTTTCTACAATAAAAACAGACTCCTCTACAAGAGTTTCCCAGCAGGCCCTGTATAGTAATTCTGTTGTTTTGCTCCCAGAAACCAGTAGGTTTATTAATTGGAATAGGTCAGAACAGCCAGGATCATATGTTCTAACAATTAAATTAAATTTCTTTGTGCACCAATCAAGGTTCTGGAGAAGTCAGGGAAATCTGTAAGAGTATTCCTTAATTCTCTTCTGGCCCAAGGAATGTATACAATTACTGTTTCCCCTTTGTCTGAGACCAGCTGTTCTGGCTTTCTAGTCTGAGTGTAATTTACCTGTGCTTCTCCTAAGAGCTTCTAATTTTCAACTAAGATAAGTTTCCCATTCATTCAATTTAATTTTAGAGCTGTTTTCCCCCCGAATTTTGCATGCAAAAGTTGATTTAGGCATCAAAAGAGCTACATTTTCGTCATCTTAAGCTTATATCATTTCTAGTTAAATCTTCCCATTTCTGTAAGTACTCGTAAGTAAACATTTTCTATTAATTGTGTATCTATAGGTATTAATGGGGGTTGGAGCCTAGGAATTTCTAGCCTTGGCGGCATTATTTTCTATGTTAATTTTAGTTTTATTTTGGGATCTGTACAATTTCAACAAATTTCTAGGGGTATTGTGTAGTGGGTTGAAGTGTCCTGCTTATGGATTGAGCTTCATGGGGCTGTTACCTCCCATGTCATCTCAGACCATCTTACATGTCTCAGTTTCTTTCCCAGGCTGTCTAATACAACCATGAGGACTCAGAGCACTAGGTAATCAACCTTTATGTGCTCATACCCCGATGAGTCAACTATTTAATTACAGTTGTGTTGGAATTCCCTATGGGGCTCCTGCATGTCATGAGGGATACTTCTAACACCCCCATAGAGATTCTTAGTCACATAAGAATACCTGAGATTTGAGCTGGAGGGAGGAAATACCCCATATCTTTGGAGCCAAATGAGTTCAGGCTCTCATTTATCCAGCAAAAGGTTTTGATCAGACCCTCAAAGCAGAAGCCAAACGTAAAAAACAAACAAACAAGCAGTCCATTGTTGTTTCTCATATCTTTAGTTATTACAACCCTTATCTTTATCTAGATTATCTTATCCCTTTACTTTTAGCTTCATCTTGAGGATTTCAAAATAACAGCTATAAGAAAGTCAGCTTCTTATGTTAAGGTCCTGAATTCCAAGCAAAACTCCCCCATGTCAATCTGATGCAAAAGGAGTAGTAGGTGGAGCACAGTGGGCCCCTGCTGGTACCTAGCATGGGTCCAGGTCTGCAAGGCGGTCCTGGGTGGGCTTATCCAGAATCCTGCCACACTACGCCACTCTAGGGCAATCCGAGTCCCAATCCAAGTCACAATCCGAGTCGTGGCACCATATGTTGGTGGTGCTGAAAATGGCACCAAGTGTTAGACTGGTGGAGTTTAGCAACCTCTGCACTTGAGTTCTGGTGAAGAAAGAATTCAGAGCCAGGATTCAAATTGTAAGAGAAAGTTTATTTAGAAAGTCATGGAGGCAGAAGAAGTGGGCTATAGAAGAAAGGGGCTCAGGAAATAAGTTACAGAGGCAAAAGAAGGAACTTAGAAGCTGAGGAGAAAGTGTGGGGCAAAGAAAATGCATCTGTGGAAGGGCTTGGGGAAAGGGACAGAGTTGCTCCATAGAGAGAGCTGTGCTGGGTCCTCTGCCTTGAGGTCTTGAAGGTATTTATCTAGCGGTCTCAGGGGAGGATCCCAGTAGAATATCAGCTTTCCAAGTGTGTCCTTTCAGTGTTATGACCTCTACTGATTGGTTGGCACAAGGGGTGGGGGATCATTAGTCAATGCAGCTAAGTCCTGATGTCAGCCATGGCATTACTTGTCAGGTTTTGCTATTTTTTTTCTGGGCCTGGAGCTGAAACACAACTGACATTTAGATGTTTTTGATGTGGGTCAGAACCTCATTGTCTTGGGGGCTTAATGCTTAAGGGTTATTCTCCAGCCCCCTCATTTGTTCCTACTCTAAGGATGTCTAACCTGCACAGACAGTTAGATGTCAGAGGAGGAAAGGTCAGGGGAAGATCCAAGCTGTATGACCAGCCCTATGAAAGGTCAAGTGAAGGTTTGAACTGCACGACCAGTGATATGAAAAGTCGGAGGGTTTAAACCACATGACCAGTGATATGCTAGGGGAGGAAAGGTCATCTTGGGGGCAAGGTCCTTGTTTTCCAGTTTTGTTGTTGTTGCTAGGTACCCAGGGCTTTCTGCCCTGATGACCTTCCACACCTGGCCCATCGTTTTACTCTGCTCATGTCTATCTAACTGCCTACCACATTTCTTTTGGTACTTTACAGGTAAGTTAATTAAAAAATAGTACTATGAATATATGAATATGCTGCTCTGTAGCTTTTTAAGTGTGAAGTTGTTGCTTTGGAGAAAGTGAAGGACCTTGGATGACGCATTGGTATATATATATATATATATATATATATATATATATATATATATATATATTATTGATTTTTTACAGAGAGGAAGGGAGAGGGAGAGAGAGTTAGTAACATCGATGAGAGAGAAACATCGATCAGCTGCTTCCTGCACACCTCCTACTGGGGATGTGCCCGCAACCAACCCAGGTACATGCCCTTGACTGGAATCGAACCTGGGACCTTTCAGTCCGCAGGCCAATGCTCTATCCACTGAGAAAAACCGGTTAGGGCGACGCATTGGTATTTTAATCCACATGGGTTCCATGGAATGCATTACATATTAATAAGAGGGCGCTATAGCTGTCTAAAAGTACCAATGGCCCACTTCAGCCTCAAATGCCTTCAGGTTGTCCATCCAGTATGGCTCACTTGAATAGCAGATGTCTGAGAAGTATCTAATCATCTTGGTATTCTTGTGAGAGTTGCAAACACTAAGGCAACAACACAACACGCTAAGTAAATGATTCACTAGGTCCCAGGGGCCCTGCATTGGCTCAGACTTTTAGATTATGCCTTCAATCTAAATGTTGACCCTTTATTCTGTCAACAAAACAGGGCACACTCACATGGACTATTTCCCAATGTCCTTTTGATTTTAAATATCTCCTTAATTATTTATTTTGATATGTCTCTTAAATTCACATAACAAAGGAAGACAATCATTTTTAATTTTTAAAGATTTACATATCTTTCATGGTTTTAGCCAATGCCAAACATTTGGGTTTGATAAGACATAGATTTCTCTATGTCTTATAGGCTTTTCAGAATAAATGATTGTAATAATAAACAACCATACTGACACACTGGTTCATTATGATTAGTACATTATGTTTTAAGAGGCACCTGGTCTAAAATTATTTGACAAACATGAGCTAATTTCAATATCTTACTTAAGAAACTGATCACATAGTGCCAAGAATTTTGATCAGTTTAGTAAATTCAAAGAAAGCTATACAAACAGGTTACTTAGTAGTATGCTGATCCTGTTGTCATTTGACTGAGATGTTGTTCTGTAACACTGATGCTTAGAGTATTTGAAGAAATATTAACATGTCGCTAGAATTACAGAATGAAGCTCTATAAGAACTGTATTTTTAAAAGAACTGTTGGGTTCACTACTGCATACAGAAGCTAAAGCAATGCCCAGCAGATAGTAGACCAGTGATGGGCAACCTTTTGAGCTTGGTGTGTCAAACTTCGCCAAAAAACTGAGCATAACTCAGGTAGTGTGTCACTTTGAGGAAAAAACTAACTCCAAGACTCTAGTCGCAAATGTTTCATCCTCAGGAGCAGCAAATGTTTCATCCTCGGCATGCGGTCCGTGTGTCATCAGAAATGGCTACGCGTGTCAGTGCTGACACACGTGCCATAGGTTCGCCATCGCTGTTAGACACTCAATACACTTTTCAAGGAAAATTCAAATTTAGAAAACCTGGGAAACAAGTATGATTATTAGTCTGGAGTGGGGTTTGAACAAGACAGGCTCTATTGAGGTCACTATATTCTGGTTTTGGTGGCTGGGGGGGATAGAGCCTTTGAAATGTGATCTTCAGTTTGCTTGAGGAAGAATTTCATCTTCCAAATTAGGACAGTATTTTTTTAAAATTGTTATAGAATATACATAACATAAAATTTACCATTTCAGCCCTAACCAGTTTGGCTCAGTGGATAGAGCGTCGGCCAGTGGACTCAAGGGTCCCAGGTTCGATTCTGATCAAGGGCATATACCTTGGTTGTGGGCACATCCCCAGTAGGGGGTGTGCAGGAGGCAGCTGATCAATGTTTCTCATCGATGTTTCTAACTCTCTCTCCCTTTCCCTTCTTCTCTGTAAAAAATCAATAAAATATATTTTTTTAAAAATTACCATTTCAACCACGTTTAAGCTTACAGTTCAGTGGTATTAAGTACTGCAACCATCACCACTACCCATCTCTAGAACTCTCTCATCTTCCCAAATTGAAACTCTGTACCCATCAAACAACTCCCCATGCCACCCTCCCCCAGACCTTGGTAACCAATATTCTATTTTCTGCCTTTATGAATTTGTGTAATCTAGGTAGCTCATATAAATGGAATCATACAATATTTGTCCTCCAGTGTCTGTCTTTATCACTTGGTAAAAGATTTATTCTGAAACCTAGATTAGGTGTACACATTAGGTGAGTTGTACCAATGAAGAGTAGATTAAAAAAAAAAAGAGTAGAACAACATTTTTATAAACAGAACCCCTTAGTCCTTTCTTAGAGTGTTTTTAATCAGGGCTGAGTTAGATAGGGACTGTAATTAAAACTTCTTTATTGGAGTTTATGATAAATGCCTCGTTCCTGTCTCACATGAGACACAGTGATAGCTCATAGCTTGAGAGTGATGTTTGGATGTTGGCAACTACTAAAACAGGCATTCTGGCATTTTGAATACATTAGTCATATCAATAAATTGTTCACTATGTTTAAAGATGTAAAGTTTGTCAGATCTGATATTTTGAAGTATTTCCAATAAGAAGAAGTTGCTCATACTTCTTGGTAGCATTAATGTAAATTCAATTACTTGGTATGCCTGTGGTATTATTTTTCTTCCCTGTAAAGGTAGATCAGTACTTTAGACAGGTTAAGAATCTCATTCTAATTGGAGCACAAAATATCATTAATTAAATGCCTACAGGAGTCCCTCCGGATTGAACTACATATATTGAACTCATAGAAGATTAAACAGTGTAATCCTTTTACTTCTCTAAAGGAGTATAGCATATTTCCTTTTACAATTATGATCTTCAAAATGCACACTTCCATCTTCTTTCCAGCTGATTATAAATTTATAAATCACTTTAATAGGAAACATGTCTATTTAAGTGTGTATTCCATTAATAATGCTAATGCTATTAATAGACCATATAATGTCTTTCACCCAAAACCAAGATGCCCTGTGGTAGATTCTAATATTTTGGGGTTTTTTTTTTTTTTGAATGGGACAAAATTATAACCAGGTTATCTTTATATATCAAGTCTCTTTACAGAGAATCCTCATGTAGAAAGCTGTCCCTTTACAGAGAATCCACGGTAAAAGGATTTCAGAGTCCCATCAGAGAAATTAACTTGTCCAATTCTGTTCCTTGTAGCAAAATTGTGCTCATAATGCAGTATATCCAACCTCCCAAGTGTACATTTGAAACATTTTAACTGTAGGTAAATTCAAAGTATAATTTTACCTTTCTTTATAGTTCCATTTGCCCTCTGGTGATCCATATGAAGTTAAGGCAATTCTATATAGTTCTTTTAAAATTTATGTGATTTTTCCCTAGAAAGATTTAGATGTGTCAATAACTCTTGCCTATTGAAAAATTTTCATTGGAAATGAAAATTATAACCAGGTTATTACTTGTTCTTTGGGACCCAAGCATCAGTTTCTCCATTAAGTCTTTCTTTATTCCACTGATAGATGTGACTCTTTCAACTCCTATGTTCCCCTGGTACCTTATAGTATACTTACCTCATTATACTTACTAAACTGTGCTGCAAGTGTGTTTAATGTCTGTCTCCTTAACTAGATTGTGAAAACATAGAAAATATATGGCAAATAATGTGCTTGTAAATAAATGTCTTAATGGATACATGAATAACTAGTGAGAAAACAGAATTCCAGGGTTCTAATACTAGTTTTGCCACCAAATGTGTTATATTCATTCTTTTAGGAATATTTAAAGAACACAATATGTAACTTTTATAGTTACATGCTATGACTAAAATAATTTCTATAATTAATCTAATCAACAAATAGTAATTGGGTGCCTATTTTGTGTGTGCCAATGAGCTGTATGCTAGGTGAAAAGTATTTAAGGAGGCAAGCATGGCCCTTATCCACTTGAGCTTACATCCTAGCAATCAAGAATGCCAACAAAACAAGGATAATCTTATTAAAATATAAATGCCAGAATGGAGAGCACCAACTTGACGATGGAGTAACAATGCATAGTTATACATGTTAGATTCCAGAAGTGGAAGGAAGTGTCTGTAATTCAGCACAACAGAAGTAAATTATAATTTATTGGGAGGTACACTGGAATAGCTAGCACTTAATAATCTACTGAGAGCATGAATAGCACTACCACTTGGTAGCAGACAATGATCTAAGTACCTGTAACTGACTCTTATGCTGTTCTCTACAATTCCATCTCACAGGTGAAAACATCAAGGTGAGATGAGGATGGAGGAAAAAGGAAGGAACAGGTCACACATAACCTTGCATCTTAAGTTGATAAGCTTGAATTTCAGTAAGTGAAGGTGGAAAACCATGGTTGTACCTGAAGTAGTATCCGATTTGTGTTTTAGGAAGATTAGTGGCTACCATGAGGAAAATGCATTAGGCAGGGGAGGTCAAGACCTTAGTAACCCAGGGGAGATGATGTCAATCTTAGTAGCAGTCATTATTACTAAAGTAGAGACTGTTGGTTTGAAAGTAGAAAAAAGATCAGAGACAGTAAGGGAGAAATGCCGGATTGGATGATTCACTACATACGTGGTTTGAAAAGTAGGAGCAGCATAATATCTCACGTGATAAGTTTGGAAACCAATTTTGCCATTCACTAGGAAATACATTTAATACGGAATATGGAGAATGAGGACATTTGAGTGGGGGAGGTATATTTTAGACATGTTGAACTTAAGCTATCAGTGATCACAAGTGGGAATATCCAATTTCTGTTTGTCTGTACAGACCTGGAGAGGCAAGTGAGGAAAGAGACAGCGTGACAAATGCCAGGACGGAGAGCTATGACAGCACAGAAGGCACCCTGCTCTCTCACGCTGGTGGTCAAAGAAGGCTTTCCAGAGATCATGATCTTAAATGCTACACAGAACATCTCTTAGCATCCATTTCTGAAATTAAATTGAGGCACTTGGACCTTAACCTTTACACAAGTTTTATGATACTACAATAGGCGTTCTTCAAAAATGTAATAAGAATTGGCATCAGTGGTCAGTAAAAATGACTTTGAAAAGCTACATTACCCTAGATGCCTCCTAAAATATACAAGAAAAATCAATATATGCTTGGCATAGTTTAACATTAAATGTTCTTCAATATTCTCAAGACCGAAGTCTAATTCCTGGCAGATATGAGAACTGTTAATCAAAATGTTTAGGAGGAATTATAATAGCTGGTATTTATTGTGTGTGCACTATGTGCCAGGCAGTTATGTATATTTCTTATGTCGATTAACTCGTGTGAGACTCACACTGGCTTCCTTTTACAGGAAGAAAGTGGAGGCACATGAAGGCTAAGAATTAGTGGGAGAAAGCCCATCAGAACTCAGGCAGATTGGCTATAGAACCTGCACTGCTGTAGGTGACCTTGTGGTAAGCCCCTCCGAGTCCCTCCAGATAAACAGCCGCTGGCATTTGTAGCTACACTGAGCACTGATAAAATTATATTAGTAGCAAAATTCGAAGGCATTAATTTTTAAACATTAGATCATTCAACCAAGAAAAATGGAAGTTCTTTTAGTGCTTCACTAAAATACTGCACAACCCTCATGGCCTTCTGTTCTGTTGTGATTAGAGTCTGGGGAATCACACAAACAAGTTGAGTTTTGGCAACCTTAATCGTAAGAAGGATAACATATCTCAGAAGAGTTAAAGAAAATGTAAAGGTAATTAAATCCCAAATTAATTTTTCTGCTAAGTTCAAATGCTTTATTAGGAAATAAGATGATTGTATTACATAATCACAAAGACATTTTAAAAAGGAAGGGGCTTACTAGATGATAAACACCAATTTCTCAACAAATATATCCCTACATATATAATGTTTGATCAAACACATTTTGTCTTCCCTGTCTCATTCAGGAAAGCCATAAAACTGCCCCTTTATGGAACTTTATGACCCAAGATCACTTCTCCACTGTTTTCTTTTTCCTTTTGTTTGTTTTTTAATCCTCACTGGAGATTATTTTGCCATTGATTTTTATCGAGAGTGGAAGAGAGAGGGAAATATCAATGTGAGAGAAACACATCGATTGGTTGCCTCCTGCACATGCCCCAACCAGGGCCCAGACCTAGGAAGAGCCTGCAACCAAGGTACATGCCCTTGACCGGAATGAACCCAGGACCCTTCAGTCTGCAGGCCGACGCTCTATCCACTGAGCAAAATCGGCTAGTGCACTGTTTTCTTTAATCCACCTTCAAATACAGAGTTGAAGCATAGTCTGCCCCTTTCTTCTCAGCTAATTCTACATGACTGTATTCTTGCATGTACACAAATCCATCCTTCTAGCCATCTTTCTAACTTTTCTTAGCTTTCTTTAGGTTGCTTTATGAGCATATTCTTAATTCCTCTTCCCTTTATCTCCTATTGTTTATTTTGAGATGCCCGTTATGGCAATGCTACAAGTAGATATGGCTATATCGAAGAGAACCAGTGCCTCGTGTTTCAAAGTGAAGTTAAGACAATAGCCAAAGCCAACCTCTTGAGTTCTCAGCAGTGCCCTCTAGACTCTCCATCATCACCTCCATCTACTCCCTCATCCTCTTTTAATTAAAACTGTGCCTTTATAAGCAGTAGCACTCAGGAGAAATAAACCACTATTTTATTTATTCAAGTTTATAGGTTTTTCTGTTTTGTTTCATTATTAGTTGCCAGAGAATTATTTTTCTGCAGCAAATGTGCTGAGTTTCAGCTTTATTATGGGCTAAATAAGCTTTTATGTGTTGGCCATGGGACCCACTTTACCACTATTAATCACACTGTTTTTATGGGAGAAAATGCTGTGAGTTCCACACAGTCAATTGTCAAATGAACTGCTGGAGCATCACCTGTTTGTCAGCTGGGAACTGCCTTGAGGAGTCTGACTCTGCCCCTGCCGGTCCTGGGTCTGTAATGAAAATTCTGTGTTTGCCAGAGAACTCCCAGCCTCACAGTTCACAGAGCGTGGTTTCTCCTTCCTCCCCCAGTATACCATGCCTAAGCCTCTGACCCAAGCAGGAGTCGGCAGACCCGTTGCACAGGACTTCCACATTAGCATTATGGACTCAGATACAAAAATTTTAGATCTTGTCTTTCAGTAAATAAATATTTTACATGAAGAATCCCAACTTCATCTTTTTTTTTTTACATCCTCACCTGAGGAGTGTGGATATTTTCATTATTAATTTTCAGAGAGAATGGAAAGAGAGAGAGGGAGGGAGGGAGGGAGGGAGGGAGGGAGGGAGGGAGGGAGGAAGGAAGGAGAAAGAGAAACATAGATGTGAGAGAGACATTTTCATGAATTGGTTGCCTCCCATATGCACCCCTACATGGGCTGAGTGGGGATCGAACCTACATGCCCTTGACTAGGAATCAAAACCAGTGCCCTAACCACTGAGCAAGGCCAGCCAGGGCCCTACTTCATCGTCTTAATTTGTCAACATCCCTAGGAACTCAATTGGCATAATGAGTGTGTGTACATTATTTTTGATTTTCCTGTTTTGTTCACCACTTTAATTGCTGGTCATAATTATATATTTCAAAATTATTCAATAGGGTTTTTAAGAAAGAGTCACAAATAGATAACTCAGTTCCATTTATTAGCTCATATGTAAGTTATAATGTTAATAAGTTATAATAAATTGATCCACTTGCATTCACCCAGGCATTTAAAATATTTTTTCTTTTTCTGGCACAGGAAACACTCTATAGGACGGCAAGGGTGGAAACAAAAGGAACCACAGAAGGATGTTTAGCAATAAACCACAGGGAAGCTATTACTAGCTTGGATGAGGATAGAAGTGGTGAAATTGTTAGAAATAGTTGGATTCTGAAGGCAAAAAGCTGCTAGGATATGGATTCTGAGAGAAGAGAGGAGTCAAGAATGGTTTGGAAGTTTTTGTTTAGCCAGTTGGAAAAATCAAACTGCTGAAAGTCTTCATGAGAGTAAGTGGAGTTAGACTGGGTACTAAGAAGTCACTGTTGGATATGTTTAGGGATTCCTGTAAGCCTTCCAGGTGAGTCAGAAGTTAGATATATGAATATTAAAAATTCAGCATCAAGAGGCCAAATTAGCAGGGATTCAAGGCAAAGGTTATCTCTAGCAATGGAAAATGTACACTTTACTGGAACATCTCTAAGTTGCTGGACAGGGAACCCTAGCAACAGAAGAGAGGATGCTACACTTAGAAAAATTAAATGACTTGGCCAAGGTCACACAGAATGGCAAAACCAATGTCAAAGCTTAGATCTGGGCAGCCTGTTCCTATCCACTACAGTGAAGTGCCTCATGCAATATAGTTTTTCTAACATTACTCCAATGAAGAGTTCTGCCCTCTGTTTCAAAGCATTTTACGATCAATTTGAACACATGCATATCTGATCCAGTAGTTTGCTCTGTGATATAATGGATTTGCCAAACATTCAGTGCTATTTTCAGAAGGTTTTTCTTTCTTCCTATATTCAGCCTGTCTTCCAGATTCCCTACCCAACATAAACACACAAATACTTTTTCCCCCACTCAGTTTTATAGACTGAATTTTGTATCATCAAAGTGCATATATTCAAACCCTTTTCACTCCCCTGCCCCAGTATGATGGTATTTGGAGATAGGGCCTTTGGGAGAGAATTAGGTTTAGGTGAGGTCATAAGTGGCGGGCGGGGGGGGGGGGGGGGAGTTTCATGAGGGCATTAATGCCCTTATCTAAAGAACCTCCAGAAGGCTTATTTTTCCTCTGTTTTTCTCTGCCACAGGAGGACCCCATTGAGAAGGCTCTCAGCAGAACCTGACCGTGCAGTACTCTGCTCTCAGACTTCTCGCCTCCAGAGCTGGGAGAAAATGAGTTTCTCTTGTTTAAGCCTCCCAGCCTATGGTGCTTTGTAATGGAAGTGGGAGCTGACTAAAACTCCAGGAAATTACATGGAGTGCTTTCAGTGCTCATCTGTGCTTGCCCTGGACTTTTTTTCTTATATGTGTAAAGCAAAACGAAATCAGTCTACAAAGCACTTTCCACAGCTTCCCCTTGCTTGTTTGATCATTACCACAACCCTGTGCTGTGGATCATGGATCATGGATGTCGTAGGTAGGTGGCAAAGAACACACGTGGCCTTGGTCTCAACCTTGGTAAGTGAGGAAAGTGGATGGGAATGAAACTCAACTCTTCTATTTTATGCCTCATGCTTTTTCCATGATCACAGGACAAAGCATCATTGCTACCTGTGCATAACAGTGATTTGGGAGAGAGGCAGTGAGCACGTGGTGAGCAGTTCAGTGTGTGGAGCCCGACCCTGGCTTACATCCTGCCTCTGCTACTTTCCATGTTTGTGACTTATTTATTTACTTATATTTCAGAGAGAGGGAGAGAGAAGGATAGAAACATCAATGATGAAAGAGAATCATTGATCGGCTGCCCCCTGTACGCCCACACTGGGAATTGAGCCTTGACTGGAAATTGAACCGTGACCTCCTGGTTCATGGGTCGACCCTCAATCACTGACACACACACCAGCCAGGCATGTTTGCGACTTTAGACAAGTTGTTAAAGTTTCTCTCGGTTTTCTTCTTTTGAAAATGAGATAATGTTTATACCACATGGATTGTGAGAATTAAAGAGTTATTTCATGGGAAACATTTCAAACAGTGCTTAGTAGAGAGAAAGTACCCTATAAATATTAGCAGTAATTAATATTATTTTTCTTTTGATGCATTTCTGAGAGTCTGTGTGTAGTGCCCTTACCAAGTACTTAGCACAAAAAAGCAAGAAGTCACTATTTAACTTCCTCTTTCTCATCTCTTGTTTTGTTCCACATTGGTAGTTACATTATGCTATTTATCACCATCTATTTTATTATAACTCTGAAGATTAATTCTCCATAATTGCCCTTATGTCCAGGCTGAGAGATATTAGTAATCAATTATGGTCTCCTTTAATCATCCTCATTATGGACTACTCAGCTAAAGGCAACTAATCTCTCTCTCTCAACCTTTGCCCTTTTTTTTCTCTAGATACATTTTTCTATTGCTTACCATTTAATCATCATAAAATAAATCCTTCTCTCATTAAAAAACAAATTTACCTCCTCTCAAAATCATTATTTACTATTAGTAACGTCCTACTAACTTTTACCTGCTTATTTTATTCTGTAGAATATTTTCCTAAAAATTGAAATCAGCTTTCCTTATTCCCATTTTCAATAAAGTAACATGTTTTGTTTGTGTTAAATGCAGATGCTAAAGTTAGACTCTTTCTAATTGTGAAGCCTTTGTACACTATTTTTACCCCAACCATTTTTCAAGGGTGCCATGTGAGACACTTTTCAGAAGTTGGAACAAGGCCGAGTCCCATTTTCAAGCTTTAATAGAGATGACTCATTGGAATGACATTTTAGCAATAATTTGTCACACTGCAATGTAATAAAAAGTATGGGGTCTGGTGGTGTGGCTCAGTGATTGAGCCTTGACCCATGAACCAAGAAGTCATGGTATGATTCAGGTCATGGCACATCTCCTGGGGATTGAGCCCCAGTAGGGGGTGTGCAGGAGGCAGCTGGTCAATGATTCTCATTAATGTTTCTATCTCTCCCTCTCTCTCCCTTTTTCTCTCTGAAATCAATAAAAACATATTTTTAAAAAGTATGGGGTCTCTTTCCTCTCTGACAGTCATAACACTATTGGGAGTGTTAAGTGAGTCATGGAAGTTACTAGTCAGGAGATGTTAGAGTACACTGAGAAACAACCTACAACTTCTGTGGCTTAATGCAACGAAAGTTTATTTCTCATCTACACGTTCATTGATGGGGTGGGGCGGGCCTCTGAGGCTGCTGGCGTCCATGCAGCTGCTCAGCAATCCGGGCTGCTTAGAGTCCTGTAGCTTGGCCATCCGGACAAGAGGCCTCTGCTTGGCTGCATGAAGGAGAGAGAAGGCAGGAGGATTGGCCTGGCCTTTTCTCTGCCTCAGCTGAGAAGTGGCACATGCCACTGCAGGCATCTCTAGCTGAGAAGCTCCAAAATGAGGAGAGAACAGGAATGTGTGACCCACATCATTGGTTCTGCCCCAGGATGTAAACATTTAGAACAATCCTGGCCACAGAGGAAGAACCCGGTTTATGACAGCTGTTGTTATTCATGAAAGAGCCAAACGTGGTGTTAGGGAGGCAAGAATTGGGCTGTAGCCAGGGCTGTTGTTAGGTTTCAGTGGGAGGAGCTGTGGAATGAATTTGCATGTTTAGAACAAGGGTCTCAGGGAAATGCTGTAGGTCCGTCTTAGGGTTCTCATGCCTGCCTGCTTTAAATCAAATTTCTTTTTCTTCCTCTGCTACCTAAAAGTTTTGTGTCATTCAAATAGTCTTTAACCTTTCCATAATTCAGTTATCTTATCTACAAAATGGAGATAAGTATAGCTCCTTCCTCAGAGGATGAATATAATGGCTAGTTGTCCTAACGTTTTAGATCACACATAGTCGGACTCATTTTTGATATGCTTTTGATCATCTTTATTCTGTTTCAGCATCTGTATCTTGAAGGTATGATTCATATTTTCTCTAAGAATGCCTCCATACCCTTTTATGAACCAGTGTGTATTTGTCTAGGCAGCAGGGTCTATTTCTAACATAATTGGTATTAAGCTCTTAAGATTCCCTGCCTCATGCCTTTTCCTTCACCCTGGCATTCCTCGATTCCCAGAACCAAACCTGACTTAAGAAATATTTTATTTATAGCTTTGGTTTCCACCTCTATTCTACCTGTATAATACCAATTCTGATTACTGGCACCTATCTTTTTCTAAATGTACACCCCCAGTGTTCCATTTCTTCATCATTCTAATGAAGGCCATTCCCCACACCAATGGCTGGATCCTGCCTACCTTTCACCAGTGTAGAAGCTGAAACTCAATCCAGTGGCCAGAGCCTGCTCCTCACAGACAGCCATCATTATCAGAAATAGTTGGTGTAAGTCTAGACGTCTGAAGATGACTCTTTTCTATTCTGTAGAGACATGCTCAGCTCATTAGTTGAGAATCCTGATACTTCACTAACCAACTGGTGACCATGACAAAAGTGACATTCTACTACTAGAGTTTGCCGTGCAAATCCATTAGACTTAACTGAGGGTATGCTCCAGGGCTGCTGCAAGGCCCTATCTGTCATAGTCATCTCTCTGTGATAAGGCACCCATGCTGTACTGAACCCTAAGAAGTCACATGCACTCTATCTATCAGAGTATCATTGGCAGAAAAGCCCCTGAATATGGTATTGCTCCACTCCCCACCCTCCAATGGGCTGTGTTTATGCCCAGTAAGCAGTGGAAGATGATGCATAAGAGGCAACATATTAAAGCAACATCTGGAAGTGGCCTGTAGAAGTAATTTCTTTTAAGCAGAACTTCCAGAGGTAGCACACCATAAAAACCATTCAGATTCTGAATTAAACAGAGCTTACTTCAAACCCTAACTTTAACACTAGTGGTTTAAGCCATCTTAGAGTACCATTTATATTCCTTTGGGCCTCTATTTTCCTGTCTATACAATGGAAATAATAATATTGAGTTATTATAGGTATGAAAATAAAATCACTATATAGCTGGGTGACTGAGAGAATCATACAAGCTTTGTGTCTCAGTTGTCTTATTTGTCAATAGGGCATAATAAGAGCACCTACTACATAGGGTTATCATGAGGGTTAAAGGATATGGTGTGCATATATGCTTAAACATGTACCTGATATAGAGGAGGCATTCAGAATATATTTGTTGTTATTAGTTACCACACTAGAAGCCCGGTGCACGAAATTCATGTGCTGGGGCGGGGGGTCCCCTCACCCCGGCCTTCACCCTCTTGCAATCCAGGACCCCTTGGGGGATGTCCAACTGTTGGTTTAGGCCCCCAAGGGGTCCCGGATTGTGAGAGGGATGTCTGATTATGAGAGGGATCCCAACCTGGCCTGCGGCGATAGGGCCTAAACTGGCAGTTGGACATCCCCCAAAGGATGTAGCAGTGTGCCAAGCGGCAGGTGGCCAGAGAGAAGCCAGAACTGGGGCAAGGCACCATGCCACTTGTGCTCATCCCAGCTCACTGCACCTGCTGCTGCTCTTGGTCGTGCTGCCACGGAGTTGGGAGAGGCTCCTGCCGCCACAGCTGTGCTTGCCAGCTGTGAGCCCGGCTTCTGGCTGAGCAGCGCTCCCCCTGTGGAAGCTCACTAACCACCCAAGGGCAGCTCCTGTGTTCAGTGTCTGCTCCCTGGTGGTCAGTGCACATCATAACAACTGGTCGACCAGTCGTTCTGGTTGTTTCATCATAACAGTCGCTTAGGCTTTTATATATATAGATAACTCACCAAGCTCCTTTCAGAGAGCCATGAAAAGATGCTAGGGGTGTATGATCCAGAACCAGGCTCTGGCCCAGGGCTGCTGTTAGGTTGTAATAAAAAGGAGCCAGGAAAATAGTCATTTCAGGAAACTTTTTATTGGAGTTTAACAATGATAGTTTGAGCTATACCAACCAAATCCCTGTGGTTCTACTGTTAACAATGTGAAACCACTGGCAAAATTCTTATAAAACAGAATCCAGATCATTGAGCCTCTCTGCCCCCTGCCTGGGTGGTGGTGAGTAAGTAGCTACTCAAACATCAATATGCTCACATTTAATAGAAGGGGTTGGATGAGTTGATTTCTGAATTCTAAGTAGCTCTAAAATTTACTAGATTTCTAGCACTTACAGGCCTGCCATACATTTTAAGAAACAAATTTTGAAACCATAGTTTTGAAAATGTTTTAAGCAGGGAAGACTGGCCTAGATCCTTGGAAATTAAATATTTATATGCATAAAAACATGGTAGGTAGAAAAAAATTATAGGTCTATTTGTTACTATATTATTATCTCAATTTCTATCATGCAGAGATATTCATGAAGTTCACATTTTGGCCTTTCCTATTCTTTCCTGTTTTAAATAATTTTCTTTTTGTTATGCTCTGTTTTCTCTTCATGAACTTCCTTTCACCTTTCTTCTTCTCTCTACATAAAACAGATGCTCTAATATTCAGGCATAACGCTCTATTACTTGATGAAGGTGGAAGAGAGAAGGAGAAAAGAGCAGGAACTCTAACTTGCTTCACTGGGCTATTAGGAACTTTTGAGGTATTATTTAAGTTGTCTCCTGAAAAAGGTGGTCCAGGTCAAGGATTATTCACTTTCAGCTTTTTTTTTTGTCAGATTGCAATTCAATCAGATTCTTGGAAGAGGATTCTCTGCTTATTATTTTTATTATTGAAAGTTTTTCAAACACTGCACAGAGTCCCTGAAAATCTAAATAGAACAGAGTTATATTACATATTTTAAAACCCAGCACTACAATTATGCTAATGTAATTAAGCTTCATGAACATAGTATGCAAATCAAATTGTCAAGAACTATACCAAATAGAATTGTTCTTAAAGATAAAACAGGTTGGTCCTGAAATTATTATAAGAATCACTGTTTCATAATATCATTTTGTACAATGGAAATATGCTTTAAGGATATCATCATCAATATGTAATTTGCAAATTTTCCTCCTTGGAAGTGGCACATCTTGATGTAAATAGAGCAAGTATTTCTGTTGGCAATGGGAAGGTTTAAAGTATCAATATCTGGAAAGAGTTTAGGTGTTATATCTTTTTTTCAGCTTTATTGAGATATAATTGACATATACTATTATGTTAGTTTAAGGTATATAATGTGATAAATTACATCATATATGTATGTATTATGAAATGATATATATTACGAAATGTTTGCCACATACATTCACACATCCATCACCTTCCATAGCTACCATTTTTCTGTGTACCACCCCTTGCCCCCTACATCTGGCAACCACCAATCTGCTCTCTGTTTCTATGTCTTCCTTCCTTCCTTCCTTCCTTCCTTCCTTCCTTCCTTCCTTCCTTCCTTCCTTCCTTCCTTCCTTCCTTCCTTCCTTCCTTCCTTCCTTCCTTTCTTTCTTTCTTTCTTTCTTTCTTTCTTTCTTTCTTTCTTTCTTTCTTTCTTTCTTTCTGATTTCATGTGTAAGTGGGATCATACAGAATTTGGCTTTCTCTGTCTGACTTATTTCATTTAGTATAATACTTCCAAGATTGATCCATGTTTATTTCCTTTTTAATGGCATCAGAATATTTCATTATATACCACTTTTTCTTTCTTTATAAATCTTTATTATTGAAATTATTACATATATCCCCTTTTTCCCCCATTGGCCCCTTCTAGCCCACTCGTGCCCCACCCCAGGCCTTCACCACTCTATTGTCTGTGCCCATGGGTTATGCATATATACATACAAGTTCTTAGGTTGATCTCTTCCCACCCACATACCCACCGACCCACCCACCCCAGGCTTCCCTCTGAGATTCCACAGTCTGTTCATGCTTCTATGTCTCTGGATCTATTTTGTTCATCAGTTTATTTTTTTCCTTAGGTTCCACATATGAGTGAGGTCATGTGATATTTTCTTCACCCATTCATCTGCCCATGACACTTAGGTTGTGTCCGCGTCTTTGCTATTGTAAGTAATGCCGCGGTGAAAAGGCCGTGCATATAGCTCTTAGAGACAGTGATTTCATTTCCCTCAGGTGTATATCCAGAAGTGGGATTGCTCAATCATATGGCAGTCCTAGTTTTCATTTTTTGAGGAACTTCCACAATGTTTTTATAGTGGCTGTATCAATTTACATTCCCACCAACAATGTAAAAAGGTTCCTTTTTCTCTACAGCCTTGTCAGCATTTGTTATCTCCTATTTTTTTTTAATAATAGCTATTCTAACAGATGTTATATCTTAAATGTAAACAGGCTTTTCTCCAAAGGAACATAACATGATATAACACATTTTATGAAAAACAGCTTAAGCAGAGATATTCTATTGATTTTTACCCCACAAATATAATAACGAAAAAGCTGGTTTGAGACATCCAAGTGGACTGAACCCCCTCAGCAGTTATTATGTGCACGTTATGAGGAGTCCTGTGAAGGGCTTGATGAGGATGGGTGACAACAACCGAGGCTCCGTCCTCTGCCTTGGGCCTTTCTGCCTCTAGTGTTGACCCAGCCCCATGGCTGGTTCTCTGCTGTGACCCCTTCTCTGCGGATCACCCATTTGACCCCCCAGTGTCTCAGCTTGCAGAGAACTGGCCCAGAACAGACGCACAGAGGAAATACATACACCCAGAAAGGACTCGATTGTTTTGTGTGTGATCTTTTACATTTTATGATCATAAAATTAACATTTCCTCATTTCAGAAAAACAAAAAGCAAACTGGAACAAACAAGAAGAAAAATAAAGCCAAACTCTGTAACCTCATCCCCAAGAAATGATCTTTCATACCATTTCAGTATTCTGTCCAAATTTTTGTTTACTTTTTTAGTGTAATATATTTCTGTTGCACAATTTTGTATTTTTTAAAATGGTAAAGAACCCTAGCTGGTTTGGCTCAGTGGATAGAGCATCGGCCTGCAAGCTGAAGGACCCAGAGTTTGATTCTGGTTGGGGGTACGTACCACGGTTGCAGGCTCCTCCCTGGCCCTGCAACCAGTCGATGTGTTTCTCTCACATCAGTGTTTCTCTCTGTCTTTCCCTCTCTCTTCCACACTCTCTAAAAATCAATGGCAAAATATCCTTGGGTGACAATTAAAAATAAATAAACAAAAAACCCTGAAAATAATGTCCTCTATATTTCTCAAGTTTTTCAACATCATTTTTAACATTAGCATGCTATTCCACTGCATGAATGTTGCTTGGTTTATGCAAATGCTCACCTGGTGTTGGAAGGAGAGTCTGAGGCTAGTACTGATGAATGGCCTCGATGCTTCAACATTGTATGTGGCAAAGCCTAAAGAAGGCAATTGAGAAATCAACCTCCTCTTAAACTTTAAAGTTTTTTTCCTCTTTTCATCAAAGTGGAATATTCTATATCCAGCTATATCCATGTAGATGACTACACCCCAAATATTTAAAAGTAAAAATAGTTCTTTAGGGATACCAACAATTATGTTTGTAATAAGTACAAACTATGATTTCTACTAATGTTTAACAAAAGTATGGCTTTCACTTTCCGAAGAAGAATGAAACTCATTATTGATAATATTATCTGCTCAACCAAAAACCATGATTGATTGGTGGCAGTGGGTGGTGTTTGAATTAGTCACTCTACATTATCCTAATTAAATAAATGGGTGTACTGGCATGGAGCTTTCATTGATTTATTTCTGCCAGGCGATCATTGGGTTGCATACCTTGACATTTCTCCCCATCCTTCAGTTATGTAATGAGATTGTTTTTAGGGTTGAGTCCCATACTGGCTTAGAGTCTGCACCCACCCATTTACAGTGGCCTGACCTTTGTGTAAGAGGATGGTGCCTCGAATGGTGATTCCTTTGTGTGATGTAGTATCTTTTATCCACAGATCCCCAGAGGCCTCCCTTCCATGGTTTCTATTAAAACTCTCAGTTTAATGTCCTCTAGGCTATTAGTGGCTGAAAATCATAGAGGAGTTTCCTTTCCAAAGGGACTAAAGTGTAATACGAAGAACATTAAGTTCTACCAGTGTCGTTGCAGGCATTAGCCTTGAGTTTTGAGAGACACGAGAGGCAGATAACCTTAGCGGCTTTGCATTTCTTCCTCTGCATGAGATCTCCAGCCCTAATGTGCCCCCTGAACTCCTGTCTCGGATAGCCCACTGTCTGATGCCCACTCGCTTTGGGTTGACTCTCTGAAACCTAAGAGCTAGCTACCCCAAACTGAAATTTATCATCATCGTCACCAAAACCAAAGGTTGGTGATGTTTTCCTTTATTTCAGTTGGTAGCTGCACCATGTTGTCAATCACCTAGGCAAAAAAGCTGGGAGTCCCATAGGTAATCCTCCCCCCCCCTCAGACCTTGCACTTAATCAGCTGACATTTCCATCCTGTGTGTTTCTCAAGTCTGTCCTTTCCTCTGAATACTCTACTTCAGACTTGTCTCATCACTTGGTTGCATTATTTTAACAGGTTCCTAACAAGTTTCAATATTTCCAGATTTTTCTACTTTAAACCGATGGCTCTACAATGACTTTCCTCAAGCAAATCTCATTTCTCTGGCTAAAACTCTCAGTCCTGCCCACCATCTGTGCTATTTTTTCCCAAGTATGGTCCGTTAATCACTTGCTTAATAATCCTTTATGGAAGGGATGTTGTGAAAATCCAGGGTACTGTACCAATGGCTTTTGAGTCAGAATCTAGTGGGGGCAGAGTCCAGGGATCCGGATCATAAGCAAGCTTTCAAGGTGACTTTAAGTACTCAAAGATTAGGAATCACTGACCCCCTATCAGATAAAATGCAAGTTCTCACTAAGATGGGTCCCTGTCTATCTCTCTAGACACCTTCAGCCTCATGTTTTTTGCCGTAGTTAGAGGGAACTTCCTTCAGCTTTTCCCTAGGTCACTGGCTGGCTCACATATGCTTGCCTTTGCTCAGATGTTCCTCAGTAAAGCACCCTTTCCCAGCTTCTTTGTCTAACTAATCCCAACACAGTCGGGCATGGTGGTCTCCTCTAACCCTGACATTCAGGATGTGGTCCTCAGACAAGCAGCTTCCGCTTCACAAGGAAACTTGTCAGAAATGCAGAGCCCCAGGCCCCACCCTGGATGCACAGAATAAGAATCTGCATGAGACAGTTCCTAGGTGATCTGCAGGCCCTATTCCATTTGAGAAGCCCTGCTTTGGGAGAACCTACGAGATCTCGCCAGTTGGACCAAGTTGTGCTCTCTGCGGGGTACTCTGAGACACTGTGTACACATCTGTCTCTTCGCTAGGCTACGGGCTCCAGGAGGGCAAGACATCTTCCTTATGATCTCTGTATTTTCAGTCCTTCTCATTGTCCCTAGCACATGCAGTGGCTCAACAAATGTTCACTTGTTCGGACTCAGCTGACCTGCAGGTCAGCCTGGAACTAAGAAGCCGGATCCCCGATGAAATGTCCTTTTGCACAGATCGGTGGTCCTTTCATTTTTGGATGCTCTTGTTTTTGGCTGAGCTGATGCTGCTTCTGCCTCCTTTTTCTGCATTCACAGATGGTCTAGAGTGTTTGCTCGCAGACAGTGGATCGCTGCCCAGCGTGGATTGCTGGGGGCCAGGCAGCTGGGCTTCCCTGTTGGTTACCAGCCAGGCCCTGCTGATTGAAGCTTCCTTCAGGGACCGCACATTTGCTTTTCCTTCCAGGATGGGCCTCATTTGACTTCAGATGTGTGTGCGCACGTGGTGAGGGGGGGCTCCTTGTTTATCAGGATGTTATCTGTCTCCACACACCCCTAGGTTCAAGTTGCTTTTGCCATTTCCAATTCAAACTCTTTAGCATGAAATCTCTCATACCTCCCCGTTCACAATTTCCGCCGCTCATTTTAGACAGTGCCATGTTCTACCCCTTCCTACTTGTTGTATGTTTCTTCTGTTGTGTTTGGAGCAATCTGAAGGCAGAGCTGGCCTTGTCCATACCTCTCTCCTATAGCAACCGAAAGACCTTGTACAAAATAACGCAAAGGACTTGTGTATAGAATTGAAAAATAGTTTGGCTAAAATCATGAAACTCAGGAGTCTGGGGTTCTCTACTGGCCACGTCGCCTACTGGCTGAGGTTGGTTATCTTACCTCTCTAAGACAAGGCTCCCCGTGAAGTTGTGAAATGGAATTTGTAATAAAACCTATCTCCTAAAGATTAAATGAATTAGTGAACTAATCTACGTAAAAGACTAGCACTTACTAAGGGTCAATATTTATATATTCATTTTATCTTCATTTTTAGCTTCATATTTCTTTCATCTGTGGTTACAAGCTGCCAAATAAGCCACAGTTGAGAAGCTTGGCATTGCTAATCCTCTCTAACTATTCAATTTCAGTAGAACTCATAACTGTTGCTAGAGCAGAATAGCTGTTGAAGGCAATGCTTTAACTCAAAAACCATAAAAAATTTTTTTTGAGGGGGAGTTTAAGATGCGGGACATAACTTAGCCATCAGGGTATTTTGGCTGCAGTTCATGACAAATAAACCTGTTACGGATAATTTATGTTGAAGCTGTTCATGTCGCGCAGAAGAGGGTTCAATTTGCGCAGCACATACTTCTTTATTACCCGATGATTCATTGAAAATCACGATTTGCGATGATCTGCCTAGTGGAAGGGTTGTTGGTCATAAAAACATCATAGAAGAAAATTCAACGATGAATATTATTTATGCCAAAGACATACATTTGTATTAGTGACACACATCCCAATGTGTGTGCTTTAAAATTATGACAGCACTGACAATTCAAACGAGACCCAAGGAAAAGTGAGCGTCAGCATTTCTGATAAGCTGTATAAGAAAACATATTTTGATACAAAAATGATTTTAGCAACTCATATACCAAAGGATACTCTCCTTGATAACAAAGCCACATTTTCTTAGATACTACTATTAGCAAAGGGAATAAAAGGCAGGGGTAAAGGGCAAGAAGTAAAGAATGGCCTTCTGTGCCAGATATGTCCAACTTCTTGAATTATTTCCTAGTCTTTACATAGGCACAGGAAAGCAAATGAATGCATTTAGGCCTCATGGGTACCATTGAGTGCCTCCCAGAACAACGGTATAAAAAATAGATGATGATACTTGCTAAGTAATAGTGTTTACTTTGCAATTAGAGGACTTATATGAAATGTCCTCTGTAGATACAAAACTGTCTTTCTTAAACTTTAACAAAAGGTATTGCGACACAATATCTTCTCTTTGTTAATTTTACTTTTTGTGCTTTTGTGTTCTTCACACATGTGAAAGAGATTAGACCCATCAGAACTTGTCCTAATATGCTGAAGTGGATATAAGTATGGCAGGGGGAGATGGTGGTTTGATAAGAGACAGATGCACTTTAGTTTATTCTATATTATGTATTCTTTATTAACCTTTCCCTTTTTTCCTGTAGATACAATCTCAAATTCTGCCAGTGCAGGAGACATTGCAGCTTTATAGTGGGTTAATTGCATATGTTATAGTTATATAAGAATTAATTTTATTAATTCAGGACATATAGCGATGAACTATATAAACATAGAATAATTCATGAAAAATGTGTCAACAAAATTTATATTTATAATATTTAACATTTGTTTTCAACTGATGTGTAGTTTAAAGCCTATCAACATTCTTTCATTTACTCTTCAAAAACAATTCTGTAAACCAAATCGTATTTTTTTACAATATTTATGACAAGGGGTGCACTTTGCAAAAAATGAAATTTACCAAAAAAAAAAAAAAAGTAAAATTATCTCTCCCATAATTTCTGCTCTTTGATTTTCTAGAAGTGATCAGAGTTAACACTTTGGTATATATATATATATATATATATATATATATATATATATATATATATTATTAAATATATTTTATTGATTTTTCACAGAGAGGAAGGGAGAGGGATAGAAAGCTAGAAACATCGATGAGAGAGAAACATCGACCAGCTGCCTCCTGCACGCCCCCTACCGGGGATGTGTCCGCAACCAATGTACATGCCCTTGACCGGAATCGAACCTGGGACCTTCCAGTCCGCAGGCCGATGCTCTATCCACAGAGCCAAACCGGTTTTGGCTTTGGTGTATATTTTGATGTATATATTTCCAGGCTTTAAAAAAAAAATACATGAGCATCATTTTACAAAAGGCAATTATATGTTCTGAGATATGCTTTCTTCATTTAGTAGCAAGTCATTGTGGGAACCAGGCCAGGGTCCCCGGATAGTCAAGGCCAATGGGAGCACAGAGGCCTTGTGTGTACACCAGAATGGGCAAGTCTCTGAGCATGAGCCTAATTGGGGTGCCTAAGGCCAAGATACCATGAGCGGGTGCAAGGACACATGGTGCACTGTGTCCTTCTGCAGCCAGAATGATTGATGTCACTGTTGGCAACTAGCCTTCTTTGTCTCAGGAGTGATATACAGGTTACTGACCAGGAGGAGTGTGTGTGTGTGTGAAGAAGTCTGCTAGCTGGGCAGAGCAGAGGCAAGCGAGCTCAGAGAAGCAGAGGCGGCAGGCAGAGAGAATGGAACTCCTATGTGTGCAGGTGGAGGAGAGCTCAGACGGAGCTGAGAGCTGATCCTGCTACGATGTAAGGCTAAGAACTCATAGAGAGCTTAAATATAGCTACCACGTTAACCAGCCAGTGTGCTGGGCAGGAGAGACAGGAGAAGCTGCTGAGCCAGAGAGCTCAGGTACTGCTATGTGAGGTGGTGAGTCTAGGGGGCAGCAAGCGGCTGCTCAGATAATAGCTGTGGGTACAGAGACTGATGCTGCTTTGTGGGAAAGATGTACATGTTCATCAGTTGGTGTCGGCTGCCTGCCTGTATGGACTTTACTGTGAAAGACTGTGTTGGCTGTTGACTATATGGCCACTGGCTTCTGCAATACAGACTCCTTCTTATACACCCACAACCTCTCATGGCTTCTCGGTCTAAGACCTGGCATCCTAGGAGGTCCAGCCCCAGGCAGGGGGACTCGGACCCGACACCTATTATTAGTGAGCAGAGGATAAAGGAGGAACTTGGACTAAGTTCCCAACAGTTAGTACAGTGGGCAGGGTTCGAGGAAGAACCAGCCCTGGCGTAGTCGGGAAGAATTGAGAAGAATATATGGACTCAGAGCCACTCAGCGCAGCAGTGCTGAGCAGTGCTCCTGCTGGCTCTGACAGCCATGGACATTTTTTCATGCTGGAACACACATGTGTGACATTCTTTTAGTGTGATTTCAATTTTGTAAGTGGGAAACTTATGTTTTAAAAGGATAAACTCTCCAGCCAATGGTCTAGGCAAGATTGCAGCTTGTATCAGTCTGATTCTGGAACCCACGTTTATAACCCCAATACATCTGCCTTTCCCAATATATTGTAAACATTTAACTGTAGATATTCGAAGGACTAGAGAATTATTTTTTGAAAGTTTTTATAAACTATTTAATTTTTCCTGCTGTCTTTTTAAAAAAAATATTGATATTGATTTCAGAGAGGAAGAGAGAGGGCGAGAGAGAGAGAGAGAGAGAGAGAGAGAGAGAGAGAGGAACATCAGTGATGAGAGAGAATCATTGATCAGCTTCCTCCTGCGTGCCCCTGACTGGGGATCGAGCCTGCAATCTGGGCATGTGCCCTGACTGGGATTTGAACTGTGACCTCCTGGTTCATAAATAAATGCTCAACCACTGAACCACGCCTGCCAGGCTTTTGCTGTCTTAAATTAAAAAAGATTAATCCATAACTTCAGTCTAAATTATTTATAATGCTCTAATAAATCTAGTAATGGCACTGAGCTGCTCAGGACAAAATGAAATTGCTTTATACATCTTAAGAACTGCTTTTTTTGAAAAAAAAAAAGTTTAACAGCCTATTCTATAACCAAAAGTGATGGTCTTAAATGCAATGGGAACTCTCCAATTGATGAGCAATTCTACTCTTTCTTTTACACTTTCTCTGAATGGGATGGAGAAGAGACTTACATAAAAGTCTTTAGAGGACTATTGTAAGGGCTAAAGGAATATTCATTCATCCAACAGTATTCTTTGAGCACTTTCTGTTTTCTAGGCACCAAGTTAGGCTCATGCAGCTAAGCTGAGAACAGTCCCATTGGACAATTATATTCGAGGGCAGTAGTTAGAGATGGATACAGGGGTGGCACAGGGGTGGAGAATGTCCAGATAAGGCCCAGAAAATCATTTGGTCTGGCCCTGCCAAGGCATTAGTGGTGAGTTAATTAATTGTTTGACCAAATATAGCAGGCTAATTATTAAGTTGATAATTTTGTATGGCCCTTAAATGATGTTATAAATATCCAAATGGCCCTTGGCAGAAAAAAGGTTCCCCACCCCGGCCACTAAAAGCTGCTTCCAGCTCATTTTGAGAAGAGATTGGTATACTTTACAAGTAAATCCTATCTAATAAAAGAGTAAAAAGCAAATTAACCATCACTCCTCTACACCCACAAGCCACACCCACCAGCCAATCAGGAGCGAGTATGCAAATTAAACCCAACCAAGATGGCTGCATCCATGGAGTGAGCAGGAGGCTTGGGTTTCCCTGATAATGGAGGAATCCAAGCTTCCCACACATCCTGGCCAACCTAGGCCTTCACTCAAGGCTACAAAGTTTCAATTATAGAAGATAAATCCCAACAAAAATGGCTGCGGCAACAGAGCAAGCAGGAGGCTTGGCTCTGCTCAAGGCTACAAAGTTTTAATTATAGAAGATAAATAAATCCCAGATACCAGGGCCTCTGCTTGGGTCGACGGGGGGCATGGCTGGCTTGCAAACCACCACAGGACCCTCGCCCAGGCCGCCCCATGCCCCAAGAGAACCCCCCTTGGGGCGTGGGGCGGCCTGCAACAGAGGGCAGTTGTGGGCGATCAGTCCGGCAGGGGAGGGCAGTTGAGAGGGACGAGGCCTGCAAGGGAGGGCAGTTGGGGGCAATCAAGCCTGCAGGGGAGGGCAGTTAGGGGTGATCCGGGACATCCTTCAGGGCAAACCAGCTGGCCCCCACCCATGCACCAGGCCTCTATCCTATCTAATAAAAGAGTAATATGCAAATTGACCATCACTCCAACACACAAGATGGCTGCCCCCATGTGGTCAAAGATGGCTGTCCCCATGTGGACACAAGATGGCCGCCACAAGATGGCCAGCAGGGGAGGGAAGTTGGGAGGGACCAGGCCTGCAAGGGAGGACAGTTGGGGGCAATTAAGCCTGCAGGGGATGGCAGTTAGGGGTGACCAGGCCGGCAGAGGAGGGAAGTTGGAGCAACCAGGCCTGCAGGAAAGGGCAGCTGGGGGGGATCCAGGCCTTCAGGGAAGGGCACTTAGGGGTGACCAGGCCTGTAGGAGAGGACAGTTAGGGGTGACTAGGCCTGCAGGGGAGGGCAGTTAGGGGCAAACAGGCTGGCAGAGGAGCAGTTAGGCATCAATCAGGCTGGCAGGGGAGTTGTTAGGGGGTGATCAGGCTGGCAGACAGAAGCAGTTAGGGGTAATCAGGAAGGCAGGCAGGTGAGCAGTTGGGAGCCAGCAGTCCTAGATTGTGAGAGGGATGTCTGACTGCCCATTTAGGTCTGATCGGAATCGGGCCTAAACGGGCAGTCGGACATCCCTTGAGGGGTTCCAGATTGGAGAGGGTGCAGGCTGGGCTGAGGGACACGCCCCCCCCGCCCCCAGTGCACGAATTTCATGCACCAGGCCTCTAGTTAATTAAATTCAAGCGTTGACTGGCATTAACAACTTTTTCTTCAGTTTTGTTTTTTGCCCAATACTAAAACTCCTCAAGAATATTTTTCTCAGAAATATATGATATCTTTAAATATCCTGACCATCTTCTCTTTATTTGGGCCTCGAGTTAACTAAAGCCCTCCATTACATAACATTAATTTGGTAAGCCACGCCCCTCTCAGGGCAACCAGTCTTTTCTGGTCTAATCTGGATCAGAAGGCCAGGACAGCTTCATTATTATGCTTGTTTCTTTTAAAGTTCCACTTTAGAAGCAAAGTGCTTGAGAGGCACATGCTAAGAGACTTATCAGGATGAGCCCAACCCCTCCTGATGATCATTTGGAAGTTGATGTTATTTTTTTTGGGTCAGATTAAGATCTGGCATTTTACCAGCCTAATCCTCTGTTTAATTATAGAGGTGAGATAATTGCCAGGGGAGTAGTTCACTTAATAATTATAGCAATCCCAATTTAGCAAGAAAAACAGGGTAGAACAAAAGCTGATTTCAGCCAAACTGATTGTAAAAAATGTGGGGTTTTGAAGATTATTTATTCATTCGTATCAAATTGAGTCACATAATGTCAATAGCAGTGCTATTGTGGAACTCCCTCATTCAATCTTTAATTTGTAAAACTGCTGTAAAGACAAAGTCTGGAGAGGAGAAAAATATAAGAGTAGCAAGTTTTCTTTATAATAAAGGTGGGCCTTAGTTTCTGGGATAGAAAACAGAAATAATTTTTAAAAATATATATTTTATTGATTTTTTTACAGAGAGGAAGGGAGAGGGATAGAGAGTTAGAAACATCAATCAGCTGCCTCCTGCACACCCCCTACTGGGGATGTGCCCGCAACCAAGGTACATGCCCTTGACCGGAATCAAACCTGGGACCTTTCAGTTCACAGGCCGATGCTCTATCCACAGAGCCAAACCGATTAGGGCCAGAAATAATTTTTTTAATATTTATTTTTATTGATTTCAGAGAGGAAGGGAGAGGGGGAGAGAGATAGAAACATCAATGATGAGAGAGAATCATTTATCAGCTGCCTCCTGCATGCCCCCCACTGGGGACAGAGCCTGCAACCCAGGCATGTGCCCTTGACAGGAATCAAACCCGGGACCCGTCAGTCCTCAGGCTGACGCTCTATCCACTGAGCCAAACCAGAAATAATTTAAGCCCCCGCTAGAGCCAGAAATAATTTAAGCCACCTTTGAGCAAACTCTAGACATATGAAGAGAGGAATAGGCAAATGTGCAGTGATTTTCTTTATTTTTAATCAAATTAAACAGCCAGTGAGTCTACAGGGTTTATTTGAGAAATGCACAGCTCTACCTAACTTATAATTAATCTTGTACCAGGAGGATTGTTATTAATATCATCACTGTTATGAGCAATTTGTTTTATAAAACTTTGTGATTCATATCAGTGAATTTCTTGAAGAGCTGACCAAATTTTTCTTCTGGATTGCATTTCCATTTCAACAGTTAATTTCAAACTTTTTGCATTGATACTACATAATGATACACTTGTTAAGCTACGTTAAATCTAAATTCTGTATCTAGTTCAATGGTTGCTAAAAGTATAGTTTTGAAAAATAGCAAAGAGCTGTGTTTAAATAGGAACTACCCATTTGTACTTACAATATTTTTAAAGAAATGTGTTACTGTTATCTTACTTTAAAGAAGTCAAAGGTTTTCATAATTTTACATATTTTCTCTATTTTGAGGGTGCAATTAATTGTAGCAACATTTCACTTATTTTCTTAATTACGGAAAACACTACAAAGCTTAAGTTTTTGTCATTTTTTTGAATATTTTCTTAACAAGCTCAGAGTCATATTCTAAGAATTATATATAACTGCCTATAGTGCAGAGAGTGATCCATTAAAAAAAGATATTAAAGCTGAAGCTAGAAAAAATATATTTTCAATTGATTTCTGAAATTGTGTAGAATGTTTGGGGATGGAGTATGAGGGAACGGACACAGCTCTGCCAATATGATTTTATTTCACGTTTCCCTCCCCCTACCAATATAGATTTCTTCCTGCCATTCCTCCTCAAATCTCTTAATAGCTTCCTGTTGCTTAGGGCTGTAGGAAATGCTGGTAACATGTCTTACATGGCACTTGTGATAGGCCCTGTGTGACTTGTTCACGCCCACTTCTCGATGCATCGTTTCATTTCTGGTTTTGAATGTACCTTGCTTTCTCTCATTGTCAACTGTTCAAACCCTTTGACTCAAATGCACTTGCCTGCCTCTGTGCATGCTAATTCTACAGATTTTTCAGAGGTGAGCTTCGACTCAATCTGTCAGCACTTTGTGGGGCCTTTTCGGAAAACAATTTCTCCCTCTTTTCCAGTCCTGTGCACACACAAATAAAACAGCAATGAACAACTGGTTTGGCACACTTATTTGAAGCTGTCATAGCATACTATACTTCTCTAATGTAGGGACTCATGGAAATTTACAGTAGTTGTTTATTTAATGATCTACCTTCCCTAGTATAGATAGATAACAATTACAATCTATAATTAGAGAGAGTATAGATCTACCAAGTAAATCAAGATACATCAGTTTATGTTGAATGCCTTGCACAGTGCCTGACAAGTAATCGGTGTACAAAAATAATATTTGTTAAATGTCATTGATGGGTCTTGTTCTTAAGTATATAACAATTGCAAGAAACAATGAATGGCTCAAAGGCTCCTTTGGAAAGTAAAACAGTAAATGCCTATCATAATGCTTGACCCCCAACATGTTATTACCTACCCTTTTCCTTCGTTCATGGAAACAATTGTTCACCAGACTTCCCTTTTCAAGCTGGAGATTAGTATGATAATTTGGTTGACATAGGTCTCCAGCAAATGCCATGCATTTTCTATGATAAATAAATGGAATGTTTAATTTTTATTTGAAACACATTTAGAGCTTTGAATTTGTTAGCTGAAACCAGATGATAGTACCTTCACGGAAAAAAATGGAAGTCTCAAACTGATTTTATACACCTTGCTGTTATCAACTGGTTCAGTTAAATAGCAAAAGGTTTTGGGGGGAAATCCATTTTAAGTAGAATATTTCTCTTTTCAACAAGCTCTGAAGGCCTCATCTATATGCATCCTCTGTTTTTAAGCTTCATAGACCCTCAGAGGAGGAAATGGGAAGCTAATGTAGGAGTGAAGATGACTGTGATGGGATTGGTACCAAAGAATGTTTTCAGCCATAGGTAGATCATTCACACATAGAAAAAGTTGTGCATTTGTTTATGTTACATTTTCTGAGTGTCGAATAAACATCCTATTTAATGACAAATATAAAATCAATAAAAGATCCTGGATTCTCACAAGTAGGTAGAAGGAATGACAAATTCAGCCAGAGATGTGGTATCATAAGAAGAATGAATAAATGTTTTTACAATTTACATTTGTCTCCTCATTACACAAACAAGCCCTAAAGAGTCACTGAATCGTTAAGACATTCTAATTTTTCCCCATTACAAAAATAGCCACAAACCCAAACGCTTTAAAATAGAGCCAGATTTAGGGAGTGGCAAAAACTGGTACTAAAAAAAAAAAATTGTGTGCACACTTGGTAGATAATTTTAATGGCCATATTAAGTTGAATCTTTGATTTTACACATATACTTTTTAGTAGGACATCCATGGTAGGCAAGGGATTCTTTCTTTTTTTTTGCAGGCATGATTTATTATTGGTAAGTTGTTGGGTAAGATCTCTGGCTTTAAAAGAGTTTTAAATTTAAGCCACATGCAAAATATTTCAAATTAATTTACTTGACATTTGGACTTACAGGGATGATTTTAGAATTCTCAAAATTAACATGGCAAAAACAAAACATTGATTACCTGTTCTACCCCCAAGTGTGACTCCCCCCCATTCCCTATTTTAGTAAATTGCATCACCGTCCATCTAGTTCCTTAAGCCAAAAGTCTATACAGTGTTTTGTTTCTCCTCTCGTCCCCTAAGCCAATCTGTCAGCAAATATTTAAAAAAAATATTTCATTATATTTATTGGGGTGAAATTCAGTAATAAAATGATATAAGTTTCAGGTGTACAATTCTATAATACATTTTTAATCTGGTTGAGTTGTGGTAGTTTGTATTTTTGGAAAATGTAGTCTATTCTATATTATCAAATTTATGAGTATAAAGATATGAATATTATTTTCTTTTATAATATTAATGGCAGTAAGATCTGTAGTGTTATCTCCATTTTATTCCTGATGTTTGCTAGAGTTTTTCAATTTTATTGATTTTTTTTAAGAGCCAGCTGGTTGTTTCACTCATTTTCTCTGTTGCTTTTCTATTTAAATGTCATGTATTTCTGCGCTGATCTTTATTATCTACTTCTTTCTGATTATTTCAGGTTTATTTACTTTTCTTGATCATTGGTTTGAGAACTTTCCTCATTTTGAATGTGAGCTTTAGGACTACACATTTGTCCTTCAACACTACTTTACGTGGATCTCACATGTTTTGATATATTGTATTTTTATTTTCACTCAGTTCAACGTATTCTTTTTTATTTCTCAGAAGACTTCCTTTTTGAAAATGAATTATTCAGAATTTAGAAGTGTGCTATTTTGTTCCCAACCGTTTGGAGATATTCCTGTTAACTCTGTTATTGATTTCTTGTTTGATTCCACTGTGTTCAGAGAACACATGCTATGATTCTAGTTCTTTTAAAATTTTTGAGGTCTGTTTTATGACCCAGGAAAAGGTACATCTTGGTGAATGTTCTATAGGCAATTGAAAGAAAAATGTATATCCTGCCGTTATTGGGTAGAGTGTTCTATACATGTTAGAGTCTTTTGGTTGATTGCATTATTTAGATATTCTATATATCCCTGCTCATTTTCTATGAAGTAGTTTTATCAGTTATTGAGAGAAGCATTGAAGTCCCCAATAAAATTGTGGATTTTGTATTTCTCCTTTGAGTCATATTAGTTTTTCCTTTATATACTTGAAGGCTCTCCATTTGGGTCAGTATATTAAGAATTTTTATATCTGGCTAGTGGATTCATGCTTTTATCATAATGTAATGTTCCTTTTTGTCTCTAATAATTTTAATTGCTCTGAAGTCTATTTTATCAGATATTAATATGATATTAATACTCCTACTTTTTTTTTTTGCAAGGTATACCTTTTTCTATCATTTTACTTAAAAACTTTCCATGTCATTGAATTTGAAGTGCATTTCTTGTAAACAGCATTCAGTTAGGTGATTCTTATCCACTCTGCTAATCTCTGTGTCTTGAATGACATATTTATCTATTTACATTAAAGATAATCTACATATATTAAAGGCTAATATGCAAAGTGTCCGCTTGGGAGTGTGACTGGGAGAACGGGAATTCGATTGCTCACTATGATGTGCGCTGACCACCAGGGGCCAGTGCGGAACATGATGGGTGACCAGCAGTGGTGGAGCACCAGCAGTGGTGGAGCACTGAGGGAACAAGGGAAGGAGTAGGCAGGGAGGTAGGGAGGCAGGGAACCTAATCGGCCCTGATCGCCAGCCAGGCCTAGGGACCCTACTTGTGCACAAATTTCATGCACCAGGCCTCTAGTTACTGATTTTATAGCACTGACATCTGCCATGTTATTATTTGTTACTTCTTATTCTTTCCTCTGGTTCTGATTCTTTTTTCTATCCTTGCCTTCTTGTGGGTTACTTCAATTTTTTTAGATTTCATCTTGAATTATTCATAGTATTTTTGCATGTATCTTTTTTTATAGTTCTTGTTATGGTGACTCTGGCCATTAAAATATAAATACACTGCCCTAATTGGTTTGGTTCAGTGTATAGAGCGTCGGCCTGCAGACTGAAAGATCCCAGGTTTTATTCTGGTCAAGGGCATGTACCTTGGTTGCAGGCACATCCCCAGTAGGGGGTGTGCAGGAGGCAGCTGATTGATGTTTCTCTCTCATCGATGTTTCTAACTCTCTATCCCTCTCCCTTCCTCTCTGTAAAAAATCAATAAAATATATTTAAAACAATATATAAATACAAACACATACACATATATATATGCATATATATATATATATATATATATATATATATATCCTATCTAATAATAGAGTAACATGTAAATTACCATCAATCCGCTACGCCCATGATTGAGCGGCGGGAGGCTGGGGGGCGGACTCGGGGTGGCCTATCTGGCCATTGAGAGGCACGGATCCACTGCCACTGAGGGGGGCTACCCTGCTGTTGAGAGGTGCAGGGGGCGGGACTCCCGCCCCCTGCGCTTCTCAACGGCCAGATCCGCGGCCGCTGAGGGGGCCTGCCGTGGACACCCGGCTGCGCCTCTCAACGGCAGAGTAGCCAGGTGTCCGCGGCAGCCCCCTCAGCGGCCGCGGACCATCAAAAGCGTGGGAGCTGGGTGCCTGTCTGCTCCGGCACCAGGCCTTTCAGAAGCCTCCGTGAGCCTTTTCGCGAAAAGCGAAAGCATGTAGGGGACCCTACACGTGCATGATTCAATCATGCACTGTGTCTCTAGTATATATATATGCATATATATTATAACAACCAATAGACTCTTTTTTTAAAAATCATCACCCCAAGGATATGTTTTTATTGATTTTTTAGAGATAGAGGAAGGGGGAGAGAGAGAGAGAGAGAGAGAAGAGAGAAATAGATCAACTGCCTCCTGAAAATGCCCCGACTGGGGAACGAACCCACAACCTTTCAGTGTACAGAAGGATACTCTGACCAACTGAACTGCAGGCCAGGACAACATCCCCCACTTTTAAATATCATTGACTGAGTGGCATATGTTATTACAGTTTGTGTTTTAATCATCATATAATATTCAAGTTTTCCCATTTGTATCAGAAGTTATAATTGATTTGTTGAAGAATTTCTAGGGAAGCTGCTTTAAAATCTTGTTTTCTTAGCCTGCTTTCAATATTCTTAATCTTGTTTTTACTTTTTAGAAGTTTAATTATGATGTGTTTTGGTATAGATTTTTTTTAGCTTATCTTGTTTGGAATTTGATCCATTCTTAAATCTGTAGATTTGTGCCTTTTATCACATTTGGGAAGTTTTCTGTCATTAATTCTTTTACTACTCAATAAGTCCACCTTCTTTCTCTTCTCCTTCTGGGATTCTTATGACATGAATGTTGGACCTTTTGTTACTGTCATTTATTTGTCTGAGGCTGTGTTCATTTATTTTTTCACTCTATCTAGATTATGTGACTTCTATTTCTGTTCTCTAGTTCATCCATCTATCTTCTTTCATCTTCACTCTACTGTTGAGTATGTCCAGCAATTTTTTATTTCTATTATTGTATATTTTAATTCTATAATAATAACTTGGTTCTTCTTTGTAACTATGTATTTTTTACTGATAATATTCAAGTTTCCCCATTGCATCAGAAGTTATAATTGATTTGTTGAAGCATTTCTAGGGAAGCTGCTTTAAAATCCTTGTCAGATAATTTTAAAAACCTGATCCATCTCCATGTTGGGTTCAGTTGATTTTTTTATTCAATTTGTGATTTTTTGGTTATTGTTGTTCATTGTGTGACAGGTGATAGTATATTGTATATTGGACATGTTTTTCTACTTTCTTTGGAGACTTTGAGATATGCTTAAACATTTATTTAAGCTTTTTTAAAAATTATGTTTAGTTTTAGCAAGCATGTCTTGGCTTAGCCTGATGTGATTCCAATACAAGTTAAATTTTTAGAGAATTTGCATTATTATTCTTGTCTGCTTTAATGTCACTGGGGCTCCTGCTGGGATGGAGTCCATTGTTGCTACATGAGTGGATGGAAGAGGTTTTCCCAGGAAGGGCTGTGGAGTGTCTCACTGTGGCACTGGGGAGTCTCAGGGCTGCTGGAATATGTACTGTCTGAGGCCATGTGCTTATTGTGGCTGCGTTTCTCTTGCTGGTTCAGCCTCAGTATCCTTTGAAAGAAGTAATGCATCTCAGACTCTCATTGTTTTAACATTAGCAGGGCGGCAGGTTCGTCTTCTTAACCATTGGTGTCAGGGAGCCTGATATCAGAGGAACTCCTTCCTGTTTTGTCCAGAGAACTAAGCTGCCTTCTGTTGCTAGGTTGGAACAAGAGAAACGCTGGGCCAGAGTCACCTTCTTCTCTTGGGTTTAGGGAGAGGGACTTAAGACACTCTGTTACTGTGCTGTTCTTTCAGTCTCGGAGTCAAAACCAATTTAGCTGACCCCCCCCCCCCCCCCACACACACACACACACACACTTTCCCTAGTCCTTCTTTGGTTGTCTCTTGCACTCATTGCCAGGATTATAGTTGTTTGAAGGAGAAAAGATAAATGGGTCTATACCATTTGTCTGGAATGTAATTTTTATCCTGTCTGTATTTTTTTTTTTTTTTGCTAAATATGGCAACCCTAACTAGGCCACAAGTAATTTGGAGCACAAGTAATCAACTGCAGTTTATGGTTTGCTTACTTTTTTTTTTTTTGGTTTACTTATTCTTCACAATGAAAGCAGAGTCAATGGACTTAAAAACAATCAATAGTTTAGGGCAGGGGGCCCCAAACTATGCCCCCCAGACCAGATTTGCATTACAGTCTGTTTTGATACGGGCACTTGCGCTAAGAGTGGTTTTACATTTTTAACGTGTTTAAAGAAAAACAAAGAAGAATGTGAGACATATTTTATATGTGGCCAGCAAGGTCTAAACCATTTACTATCAAACCCCATACAGAAAAAACTTTCTGACCTTAGAC
This sequence comes from Cnephaeus nilssonii, assembly GCF_951640355.1. NCBI lineage: Eukaryota > Metazoa > Chordata > Mammalia > Chiroptera > Vespertilionidae > Cnephaeus > Cnephaeus nilssonii. The sequence continues at coordinate 65,340,214 of NC_137085.1, read as the reverse complement.
TAAGGAAATGAAAAAGTAAAAAAACAAAACAAAACAACAACAAAAATTAAAGTTGAATACATAAAAGGAGAGTTTGATGCTTAGCTTCAAAACTGATAAGTTTGATAACTTTGGGAAAATTACCCAAACTCCCTGTGCTACATTTTTCTCTTTATAAAAGAAAGCTTTGGATAAAAGCATCCTTGAAATTTCTCTTGCATGGAATTTTAGATCAGCCATTCATAAAACTAGTGTAGTTGGGTAGTTTTCTAAGTGAGGATTATTTTAACTCCAGCTTTTTATTTTGAAACAATTGAGATTTATAGAAAATTTAAACAAATAGTATAGTGAATCTCCATATGCCCTTCTCAGATATTCACCAGTTGTTAATATTTTGCCACAGATGTTTTATCTGATTCTTTTTGTATGCATATGCCTGCCTATATATTCATATATAAATCTTACTTTTTTCTGAAACATTTGAAAATATATTGCAGCAATACTAACACTTTGTGCCTAAATGTTTCAGTATGTATCATCTAAGAAGAATTTGAAAGGAGCAGGCATTACTTGAAAACTTGGTAGTGTGGAAAACGACAGCAAGAAGGTGAATACAAGGTCCTATAGAAATGACAGAGAATCACAATGGAATTAATGTAAAATAATTTCCAAGGAAACTTTCTAGAACTAAGAGTGGAATCTGAAGGTTGAAATTGACAAAATATTATACACAGAGGAAAATTGACTAAGTGTATTACAAAGTAAATAAAATCTTGTTATTAACCTATTTCTTTATAGCACCATTGGAGCAAAACAACAGTAGAACAAGATCTTTTTCTAATCAAGGAAAAAACGTTCAAGACAAGTATTTTAGATCTAGTCAAACCATTCATCTGGTATCAAAGCTATAAGGAAGAAACAAACAACTTTAAGCATGCATGAATTTGGAGTTAGTTTATTAGTTATTTACTTCTTTATTTTACCAGTTCTTTGGGGAATTGGTTTTAAAATCCTTGAATGAGAGGGAAAACACTAACATCGATTGGCTATTTATTATGAGCTAGGTGTACCTAAAGACTTTGAGTTAGGTCTAATTACCTTTATTTTTCCATGAAGAAACTGATACTCAAAGAAATGGTTTGATCTATGTGACTCAGTAAGTGTGTCAAAGCCAGGATTCAAACCCTATTGACTTTCACTGTAAAACATTGATCTTTCTTTTACAGCATGCTCACTGTGGATTGTCCATACTCATTTCCTACTTTATAATGCAACTACAGTTTTGTGGTGTTGTTTTTGATGAACCGAGGGAAAGGATTCTCCTTACTACTGTACTTAAACTTCTTCTCTAACTAATAAAACCATTCATAATCCTCCTGAGCTGACACATAGTCCTACTCTTTTTGCAGCAGCTTAAGCTCAGAACACTGTAAAGGGCAGAGTGACTTTATTTAAAACCTTGAAAACAATCGGTTTGAAAATATGGTGGTTTTACATGCTCACATTTCCTCCTTCAGAATGAATCACATCTGATAATAAAGACACACACTGAAAATCCTAAAACTTAGCTTTGAATCATTCCTTGTCTGTTTTGAATACATGTAAAATAAGCAACACTTTCAATGAAAGTACTATCCCCATTAGGAAATTAACAGAACATGTTAGATTATAAATTTTAATAAACTGGTATTAGCATGATCACTTTCAAGCAGAGGACATGAGCATTTGGTGCCATTTCTGAGTCTCTCTATAGTGTCTTATCAGCTTCTGTGACAAACCACTCTTTTTTTTTTAATATATTTTATTGAGTTTTTTCAGAGAGGAAGAGAGAGGGATAGAGAGTTAGAAACATCGATCAGCTGCCTCCTGTACACCCCCTACTGGGGATGTGCCCGCAACCAAGGTACATGCCCTTGACCGGAATCGAACCTGGGACCCTTGAGTCCGCAGGCCGACGCTCTATCCACTGAGCCAAACCGGTTTCGGCGACAAACCACTCTTGAGTATCAACTGTCCATGCTAGTTAGTTTATAGCCACCAATCAACCATGTGTCTATACAGAAGACAACAGAGCTATTCAAAAAACGGTCCCTCTTTCTCTTCAAAGTCCAATACAAGCAATTTGATGTAGATGCTAATACAAGGAAACCATAATGGTGTCTGGAAGACACGATAAATGTTTTACCTCGTTAAGCCCCACACATTGTTTGAAAGTTAGTATAGGTATTTGGGTCTAAATTCAGAGTTTCTAAAACAGAGCCTTGCCTTATTTGATTAAATAAATGGGTGGGGGAAATTCCTGAGAAGTGGAATTGGAATGCAGCAGCCTTTGTACAGTGACCTAGCATGGTCAATACTATATATTTTTAGCCGAATTGCCATTTCATTACCAGAACAAGTTTTTTTAGCAGGTTATAACTAGGACATTTTAATTCTCACCATCCTGAAACTTGACAGAAGTTGTCAGACCAAAGGTACTTTGAAGAATATAGAAAACCTACTTGGGCTCATTGACTATCTTAAAATACAATAGTTGCTAGGTCTTTCACCAGATCTCTCTCTGCTCCTAAAAAAAGGACAGGATTTTAGATGATTTGGATAATTCTTTTATTCTTTTAATCTTAATTATACTATTTATTGTATCAACTTCTACTTTGATTTGGACAAAACATCAAACTCACCTTATTAAGACAGGAGAATTTAAAGGGGATATGATGTAAGAACAAAGGGAGATAGTGTAGGTCAGGCGCCCAGAACAGGGTCTAGCAAATTGCAGGTACTCCACTCATAGGAGGTTTTCATCTTTGCCTCTGAAATATGGATTACCATTGCTTAGGGTTATTAAAGAAAAGTAAAAGGCAATACAGCAAAGCAATATTTCAAAGGAATCCAACTTAATGTGAAGTATAGTGCCTGGTAAAGTTACTGTCACATTTCAGTTAAACTAGAAAAACAACAGAAGCAATTTGAGGAGGAGAAGCAAATTCTGATGAACTGAACACTAGCTTTCAGCCATTCCTTTAATTAATTTTCTAGATTTATTTATTAATAAATAATAAAATCATTAAAATTGCTCAGTATGATTTGCTTCCTGTGAAATAACTACCACAAGTCCTTTGCCCATTTATTTAATTGGGTTGTTTGCTTTTTTTGGTGTTGAGCGGTATGAGTTCTTTATGAATTTTGGATATTAACTCCTTATCAGATGTGTCATTGGTGAATATGTTCTCCCATCCAATGGATCGTCTCTTAATTTTGTTGATAGTTTTGTTTGCTGTGAACAATCTTTTTGGTTTGATGTAGTCCCATTTACTTATTTTTTCTTTTGTTTTCCTTTCCTGAGGAGATATACCAGAAAAAAATATTACTAAGAGAGATGTTCAAGATTTTATTAGCTATGTTTTCTTCTAGGATTTTTATGGCTTTGAGCCTTACACTTAAGTCTTTAATCCATTTTGAGTTTATTTTTGTGTATTGTGTAAGATGGTTTCTTTTTATTTTTTTTTTGTATTTGCCCAATTTTCCCTACACCATTTATTAAATAAACTGTCTTTACTCCATTGTGTATTCTTGCCTCCTTTGTCAAATATTAATTGTAGGTTTATTTCTGTGCTCTCTATTCTGTTCCATTGATCTACAGGTCTGTGTTTATGCCAGTACCATGCTGTTTTGATTACTATGGCCTTGTAGTATAGTTTGGTATCATGTAGTATAGTTTGTTCTTCTTTTTCAAGATTGCTGTGGCTATTCAGGGTCTTTTGTGATTCCATATACATTTTTGTATTATTTCACCAAAGAGGACATACAGATGGTGTTATAGTAATAGTGATAAGAATAATATAGAATAAATATCAAAGTGTGGAATTACAGTGTGATATTAAAATATGATGTTAAAAAGTATTGAATGTAATGTAAACAGGTTGATTAAACACCCCTGAGTGGCCTGTATGTAGAAAAAAAAAGTAAAATGATCTGTTCCCCATATGTAAAACCAGATATACAAGGCTCCTGGGACCCGCTGATAAGACACACTGAAGACGCCCATCTAGGCACATAAAAAGAAAAAGCACCAGAGAAAAATCAGAAAGGCTGCTCTGCTCCTCCACAGACAATCACTCTCCACCCCCCTTACTGCAATTTACCCAAACTCTGCCGTGGACTGTGAGTCCAAACAATGAACCGGAAACTGAGGCCTCAAGCAAAACACCCAGTTGCAGCTGCAACATCCAACGTTCAATGTGTGTGTCTGTCAGCGCGGATCCCTGGGTGGCCTGCCGAGGTCTGGAAACCACCAGGACTCTGTAAATAAACCGTGAGTGATTCGTGCATTGCATGTCTGTCTCCTGTGTAATTTATGCTCAGTCAATATTAAGTAAGTACCTTGGGTAGTACCTATCAGTTTAGAGACTGGCTGAGGCACCCTTGGTCACCTGTGCTTACGTCCCTAAAGGAGAAATTGAAACAGATGGCCAATAGACATATGAAAAGATACTTAACATCACTAATCATCAGAGAAATGAAATTTAAAAACACAATGAGATAGCACCTCACACCTGTCAGAATGGTTATCATCAATAAATCAACACACAACAAGTATTGTCAAGGATGTGGAGAAAAGGAAAACCTTTTATACTGTTGGTGGGAATGCAGACTGGTACAGCCACTGTGCAAAGCAGTATAGAGTTATCTCAAAAAATTAAAAATGGAACTGCCTATGACTCAGCTATTCCACATCTGGGTATATATCCAAAGAAACCCAAAAGACTAATTTAAAAGAATATATGCACTCTTATGTTCATTGCAGCATTATATACAACAGCCAAGCTATGGAGGCAACTCGAGTGCCCATCCATAGACAAGTGGATAAAAAAGTGGTGGTGCATATATACAATGGAATGTTATTCGGCCATAAAAAAAGAAATCTTACTATATGTGACAGCATGGATGGACCTAGAGGGTATTATACTAAGTGAAATAAGTCAGTAAGAGAAAGACAAGTAGCATGTGATTTCACTTGTATGTGGAATCTAAATAATATAAACCACCAATACAGAAACAGACTGATGGTTGCCAAAAGAGAGGGGAGTGGGTGGACTGGGTTAAAAGGTGAAGCAATTTAGAAGTACACATTGATAGTTACAAAATAGTCACAGAGATGTAAGGTACAACATAGGGAATATAGTCAATGAATAGTCAATGATATTGTGATAACTATGTATGGTGTCAGGTGGGTACTGGAGATATCCAGTCGGGGCGGGGGGGGGGGGCACTTTGTAAAGTATATGATTGTCTATCCACTATACTGTATACCTGAGACTAACACAAAATAATATTGAGTGTAAACTGTAACTAAAAATATTAAAATATTTTTTAAAAAGTGACTAGCAAAAAGGAGTAATTGCATATAAAAACAAGTGCAATAAGAAACCCATAATCTCCTAATATGTACATTTCTAGACTGTTTCAGTGAGGTTGGGTTAACTCTCTCACCTCATTATGGTATAGCTCTACTTGATACAGTGGCAAAATGATAGATAGCATTTTGCCCAAAGATGGCAGTGTATGCAGCTTGCAGAGGTGCCATCTATAAACAATAAATATCAGAGGCTCTGGGAGAGCCTGGTCCAGTGTTCCTTAATTCACAGGGTGATGATAACCCATTTTTATTTTCTTACTTGATATAAAAAGGATGATAGAGTATTTTCTTGGGGTCTCTTACCAGGAAGGAATGTAAAAACAAGATAACCTTTCTAGGATTAACTGCTAATGCTTAAATTATGCCCCAGAAGGGGCAAACAGAAAATTGAACCATTTTTTTCTTTTCTTGGAAAATCAACAAGTTTAATAATCTGCAATGAGTTTCCCCATTAACAATGCAGAATTAACCAGAATTGTCATTATTCTCAGACCCTAAAGAGAGCCTAGCATAGCTCATTTGCTATGACTTGGCCTATCATTTCACAAAATAAAGTGGAAATTTGAGACAAGTCATGTACTATAAACTCACGGGTGCCTGTTCTTGCCTCAGTTTATTTGACTATTTTAAGCCAAGAGATTAATACTAAATCTTCCCTTTGATTAAATATATTTTATTGATTTTTTTTACAGAGAGAAAGGGAGAGGGAGTTAGAAACATCGATGAGAGAGAAAAATCAATCAGCTGTCTCCTGCACACCCCCTACTGGGGATGTGCCCACAACCAAGGTACATGTCCTTGGCTGGGGGATGAATGAGAATATAACACAGGATGTCTTATTCTGTGTAGTTAAGAGGATATTAAAATAATCCCCTAAAAAAATGAGAGTAAATAGATTGGTGAATTTGATGTTTTGCCTATATGCTACCAAGCAAGTGGTGTGATTGATGATTTAGCTGCAAGTAAAGTAGTGGTATTGGTAGCCTCTAGTCATAGCCATAGGTGAATGGTGTAAATTGTATGGAGATCAGAAAAGTAAACTAGAAAACCGGTCAAGGCTTTTATGCATCAGATAAACTGTATCACAACCATGAAGGGAGGATAAAGTAGGTAGATATCAAAATAAGTAGATTATGGTTGAGCAAGGGTAGAGAAAAAAGGTGTCTCATAAATGTACTTGATTTAAAAGCGTATTCGTATCCTCCTAAAACCACTGTTATATCTTTGTATTTTAAAGAAAATAGCAGACTATCTTTGTTACATCACCAGCTTTATGCAAAGATTACTTCTATGCAACATCATATGAAATTTTTAAGAGACAGGGTTTCATATGTTAAGCAATATGAAATTATAGCGATGACACCATTTTATCATCAAGTAGTTAGAAATGTAGATAAACTGTAAGAAGTTTCCAAAAGAGGCCCGAAGAGACGTGTAGATACCTAGTCACTCATTCTGAAGCTAGTCTCCTTTTCAGCTGTGTGCCAACCCTGTAGTTCATTTCAGAATGTGAATTTTCAAATTTCCCCGGCCTGCTGTTTATTTTTCTTTGTTTGGTCTGTGAATATTTTAGTGAGGATTCACTGGAAGAGTAATCCCGCTCCTTGCCGTTGTTTTACAGTGTCGGAGAAAATGACTAGAGGGGTTTTCATATTGTCTTGTTCATCTGAGCGAATCAGATAAAAGATTAAAAACAATATCTAGAGCGCAGCTCTCCACTTGGGTTTCTGTCTGTTGAATTTTAACTCCATGGTAAGAGTCCTGTTCAAACAGAAGGTAAATAAATAAAAAAATTCCTAAATTCCACTCTTCAGCAGACTGTCACTGGGGAGGCATTCTATTTAAGCCAGCATAGTCAGTGCGTTACACGATTGCAGGAGACTCCAGCCCTCCCTGATCGCTCTCCGAGGCTAGCACACCTGTTGGCCACACAAAGGCTTTGAACAGCAATGGGGGGAAGCAGACAGAAAAGTCGGTGAGCGGCCTCAACAGACAAGTGGTTGGTAAGGATGTCACCCATGATCCGGCACAATTTGCCTTCTCGGGCTTTTTAGACATTCTAGCAGATACCACTGGTTTTCACTGCCCCCTGTTCGATATTGTGCGCTACTTTCGGGAGACAAAGGAGTGCGTGCTAAGATTGAAATATAGGCCATGAGATGGGGAAACGTATGCAGCTTTGGTCTGCACATGCCAATGTTTTAGCCTCAAGGAGTGACTGTATTTACTCCTCACCTGGCTGGAAAGGAAAGGAGCGTGGCACTAGCACCTGTCAAGGAAGTTACAGGTGCAAGCAATTCCTCGGGTGGGGGCACCGAGGAGAAACAATTATACACATTTTCAGTCTAACCTGATGATAGCCTCAGGTTTCTGGACCCTTGCCAGGACAGTTTGCTTGCATTATAAAAACGGAGGCACCTGGATCTTCAAAGGGAAGCCACTCTTGTAAGCCTGTTGGGCTCACTGCAGAAGGAAGGCGAAGCAAAGAATGCAGCTTTTGTAGAAGCATGTTTCACAAATTATACTACAACAGCTTAATTTTTAACATAGTACTCAGGAAGGTTTATAGCCTTTATTCTGGCTTGTGCTTTCAAAATTTGTTTATATATTCAAGATTTATTGATTTATTCAAAACAGCCTACAAATACTGAGTGAGTGTGCCCTATCAGATGTCACCATAAGTAAAAGAAACATGGCCCCTCCTCTCACAGGTCTTACAGCCTAGAAAGCTCTGCATCTGTACACCAACGATGTGTGTGTGATGAGGGTCAGGAGGGGTATCCTGGGATTATACAGTTGGGGACATAATTTGGCTTTGAAAAGAAGTATCGGGGAATGTTACCTAGAGAAATGGTTTTTAAGATTAAGAGATAAATTGGCCAGATGGAGAGTACTAAAGAGTACTTCAAGCATAAGCAATACCCTGTACCAAGGCTCCCAAAAATATCACCGTTTTTGTCTAAATCAATATTCAGCATCCTACATAATAAAATGGTAATATGCAAATTACCATCACTCCGCTACGCCCACGATTGGGCTAGCGGGAGGCGCAGGGGGCGGGACTTGGGGTGGCCAGGGTGGCCGATTGGGCCGGCGGGACGCTGAGCTTGCGTTGCCAGCGGCGGCGCGAGCTCAGCGTCTGTGCCATGGCTGTGCTGCGGCACAGAAGGGGCCTCTGGGGCAGCGAGCCCATGTCCTGCTGCGTACCATCAAAAGCGGGGAGTGAAAGCGGGGAGCAGGCTGCTAGCAGTGTCCGCGGAGTGTGCTAGGCTTTGCGGGGCAATGGATATGTCCTGGATGGCAGATTAGGCCTAGGGGACCCTACACGTGCATGATTTAATCATGCACTGGGTCTCTAGTCTATATATATAAAAGCCTAAGAGGAAATAAAGGAAGTATATTTTGAGTAAGTCAACATGAAGGAGGGAGAGATTGATAACAAGAAGCTAGAGATGAAGTCATAGGCCAGTTTGCCTAGGACATCGTAAGTCATCTAAGGCCCTAGGTTTGATTCAAAGATAATGAGGAACTGCTGAGAGACTTGAGCATAGAAGCTCTAAGAGCAGTTCCATTCATTAGCAGATCTGTGCAGGTACTGGATCTCAGTCACTGTGCTGGAAATTGAGGTGTAAGGTAAATGTGAGATGGTCCCTGCCTTCAAGGAACTCGCCACTTTAAATGGAAACAGATGAGAAAATCTCCCATTATAATGAAAGGATTTAGGTTTGAGTGGAGGCATGGACCAAGTGCTATGGAGGATCAGAGAAGAAACCCAGAAAAGGGTCTTTATCTCAGCCTGTGAGTAGATAGCAGGATGTGTCCAAAAATAAGACAAAGACAGAATTTGATTCAAATCTGGAAGAGCTTGCAGGGCAGCTACATGGACCAAGGGTCAGAAGAGCCTTCCAGCGAGAGAAAAGCATGCCAGGAGACCTGTTTGACGCACTTGGAGATTTGCCTGTAGATTAAGGGTGGGAGAGAGGGGCGTGGATTGGAGTGAGGCAGGAAATGTGGCTGGGAAGGTGCATGTAACATACCTTTGCTCTATGAAGGTATGAGAGCTATTATGAGACTGGCATGCTATATTACCTTCCAGTTTTAGTGTATATTCACCAAAGAAAATTCCAAATTGTGCCTTGGCAGGGAAAAGAGCCATCACATGGGCCAGTTCCCAGTAATACAAGTTACTGTGTTAACCATTTCTGTCACTTTTCAAAAGTCTCCAAGAATTTATACCCATTCAACAAAATGTTAATTTATGCTTCAGGAAAAAGAACAGAGAAATATATTTCTTCAGGTGACCTCTTTTTCCTTTTGGGTCTGATTTCTGCCTGAAAAATGGAATAAATCTTCAAAACAGACGGCAAGTACTCAACAGAGAAGAAGGGAAAGGTCCCTATTTATCACGTTCCTGCAATCACTGCTGAGTGATGTATTGTGATTACAACTTTTCTTTTAATTGGCAGGCTTCGGGGATGCTGTGGGAATTGGTGACAAGATGATGGATCAGTGTCTCCATATTGGCTGGTTGATCCAACAAACGTAAAGCAGATATTGACATTTGTCATTCAACATTAGAGCCCCACAGACTCCTGTGCTGATTAATCAAATACTTCACCTTGCTTTAATTAATGTTTTAAGAGCAGAGCCTCACGGTGATGCTCAAGGGAGCAAAGTTTTACAATATAATGGAAAAGAAAGGTTGCATAGTATCAGTTGAATGAGAAGAAGAGATGGTGGGGGGAGAAATCAATGGCAATGCGTGAGCAGCTTAACCCTATTGGCTCTTGCATGTTAATATATTATTTATGCATCACTTTGCCAGGGAGAAGAAATTAGTATGATTAGCATTTTCTGTTTATTGACTGCTCATCACAAATTTGAAAAATGTTTACATGTATTTTTGTTCATTACCTTGAAAAGTCATTGACAGGAAAGGTCAGGAGAAGAACTCATCCTCTCATATAAACAGAAAGAGTTTTATCCTAAAGGGAAAAAACAGTGTAAATGAATAGAATTGTATTTCTCATTGTGCTGGGAAGAAAAGGGAAACTATTTTATTTCCAGAGAAAAGCCTTTTAAAATAGGTGGTTAGGAAGGAGCTTTGAAGTTTGACATGAGTGTAATCTCTTCTTTAGTTAATAGTCAAGAATTTTTAAAGCATCTTTATGATGTTGGCAAAAAAAACTGTTCACCCCTTCTGCTCCTCCTCACACCCTGATCATTTTGAGGTTTCTTTCATCATACAACTTCAATCATGCCCTGTTTTGAAAGAAAGCTGCAAGCTAATCACATAATAAAGACAGTGAAACAAATACTTAGGGAAGAATCCAGTAAGAGGGTTAGATTTCCACTTTAAGCAACATAAAAAATCCACAGATAAAGGTTAGGTATTACTTAGGGAAAATGAGTGTGGGGTCTAATTCTTATGAATAACAAACCCACAGAGATCTCTGCTGTAGTTAGCAACCACAGAACCAGGGACCAAATGCAAAATCCCAGACCTGGGATGGATTTCCAGTTGCTCTCTCTTGGTGTTTGGCAAGTGAAGAAAATGTAGCCTCTGGAGAAAGCTTTGGATTTGAATCTCAGGGACTTCAATTTCCAGTAAGTAACCCTGGGCAAGACTTAGAAAATTGAAGCACCCTGGAGATTTTGTGAGGTTCTAAAAGGTTCTTTCTCTTTCTCTCTGTCTCTTACTATCTACCTATTGGTCATTTATCTAAATACATGTTAATTGTCCTTCCCATCACCTTCCCATTGGCCTCTTTCTCCATTGATTATTTTAATGAGACTAGTGGAGCAAAGAAGGTTCATAACACTTCCTATTGTTGCTAATTAAGCCTCCTGCTTTCACAGAATAAGAGATTATGTCCTTTATTCTTATAGAAACAATCATTGGATTCAGGAAACTATTACAGATTTGCAAGTCACATTGTTGAACAACCAATGCTTAGCATTTACAGGATTGAATAAAGACAGCATTACCTCTGAGGAAAATATTTAGGGAGAGTTTCTGATGATATAAAATCACACTCCTCTATTTCTGGAATATTCCCTTCTGACATCTAGTTCTGATCAAGGGAATGAATGCAATTGTTTGACATCTATGGTTCTCTGAACTTAAAGAGCATACTTCCAAAACAAAAACTATTCTGCATAATAATTTGGCAAAAAATAGTCAATATGAACAAAGGTCATAGATTTCATTCTTTCTAACATCCTGTACAAAGCCCTAAAATCAATTATATGTAGTTATATTTAAATATAACTTTCATTTTATCAATACATATACATATACACACATATTTTTAAAAACCAACTATTAGTACAACACTTATATAATAAAAATTACCATTATTCTATTTTCAAGGGCATCTACTTTCAACTTTTTATTTTCCCCTGTTATTCATACCCATATCACTAAATAATATCACAATTGAGCTATTTCTTGATTTTTAATTTTAGCTATTATTTGTTGATTTTCTATTATAGAAAATTAGAATTTAGACATTTTATTGTATCTACACACAATTAAACACTTTCCCTTTCCTTATTCTATCAAAACAAATATATCACCATTTTTGTCTAAATCAATATTCAGCATTTATTATAAGTGGGGAAATCTTATACACAGAAGAGCTACATAATCAGCTATATTTTGATTATCTATATTTTATTGTCCAACATTTTGTTTTCCCTGAAGTTAAGAATTGTTAAGTATTGAGAGAGAGAGAGAGAGAGAGAGAGAGAGAGAGAGAGAGTTCTATATGCTTGCTACTAATTTTGGCAACACTAACTCTTACTTGTTTTTCAAGACCCATATTAAATAGATTAAATAATTCTTTTTTGGTACAAGATTTTTCAGTTGCATTTTTTTTAATGAAGAAGACTAGCTTAAAGACTATGTGGAAACACATCCTTATATTTATTCTCACATTTCACAATGGTGGCATCAAATTCTGTCTTGGGATAAGGTAAGAGGTTTCTCAGATCCTGACCAATTCCTCCCTTGTTCTTTGATATGGAAAATTGGTGTTTCTTTTTTTCAGTGCTAATGTAGAAGTCTATGGGAAATCATCTTTAACACTGTCTTCCAGTGATCCACTTCCTCAAACCAGATGGTCACTCTTTTTTTTTAAAAAAAAAATGTTTTTATTGATTTTTAGAAAGAGAGGAAAGGAGAGGAAGAGAGAGATAGAAACATCAATGAGAAACATCAACATCGATGGGCTACTTCCTGCACATCCCCTGCTGGGGCTCGAGCCCAAAACCAGGGCATGTACCCTGACCAGGAATGGAACAGCAGACCTCCTGGTGCATAGGTTGACCCTCAACCACTGAGCCACACCAGCCAGGCCCAGATCACAAATCTTAAGTTCCTACTATGTAGAAATTCTAGAACTCTCATGGATACTTCATAGTTTGAAAGTAGCTGATTTCCTTTATGACTCTTTTTGTAATTTAGACTTGAGTATAAGACAGTAATTTTCTGTAGCAATTTAAAGACAGACATAAATGGAGAGGGATTCAGGATGTGACTTAGCAGGAGCCCAGGATCTCAGCAACAGTTGATGCAGAAGGAGTCAAAATTCAAAGCAGGGAAATCCATTGTTATTATCTAAAGATCTGGATAGATTTTCTATGTCCTCACATTTACATGCCACCCATCACTCTGCTACTAGGAAACTCAGACCTACTGAGGTTTGAGAAGCACTGGTCTAGGCAGGTAACTGATGTTGAACAAGCTATTCAAGTATTTCTCTATCCAGATTAGTCAGAGAAAGGTTAGGACTTGGTGTTAAGAGAAAGAAAGGAGAATTATTATTAAAGCAAAACAGAAAATCTCCACGCAAAAGGAAAGTCCATATGTATTAAACTAGCATCATTTTGGAATGTCAAGAAGCTCATTATGCTTTAAGAGTAGAGTGCAAGTTTAGGATAAGGCTGAGGATGTAAGCAGGGGAGGAATAAATGACGAGGACCTCAGATGCTTTACTGAGGACTTTATCTTGTAGGTAATTTGGGATCCCTTGGAATGTGTTAAGAAGCAATGTAATCCACATTACGTTTTAGGCAGATTCGACTGTCTACACTGTGGAGGACAGTTTGGACTTAGAAAAGAAAATGGAGAAACAGACTGGTTGAGAGATATTACATTGTCTCAAAATGTTGACAAAGATTTGAATTAAACAACAAAAGTAAGAGTTGAAAAGATGAGATACATTGGAGCCAAATTAAGGATATAAAATGTTAGACTTGTGTGGCTTGATGGTAGAAGTAATTGGACAGTGCAACTGATGTCAGAAAAAAGTAAGTCATGATTCTAGTTTAGACTTTTGGTTATATAATAAGCTTATTTCATGGTCCAGTGAGCTCAATTGTACCCCCCTCCACTGAAGTATATATATTCTGAAAAGATATTATACACACACACACACACACACACACACACACACACACACACACACAAGGGATAGAGAAATGGCATAAAATAGATTATTTTTTTTTGGGGGGGGTGGAGAGATTCTTGTCAACTGGCTACTCAGGATCCTTTTTCCTCCTTTCTAAAGAAATTCAAATTTTGTTCAACAATTAATTTTTCTCCTTGTGACTCAGGGGATACTGACTGCACTACCAACTCTGGATATAAATTCTGATTAAACAAATGAGTTCATGGCATTTGCCTTGTGGCTCTTAGTGATCACAGTGTGGCCATCAAGCTAGACAGAAGAATTCGTAGTCCATATTTGAGGGGCCTAACTTTCTTGCCTCCCTTCCTCCATTCATTCGTTGATCAGCTTGTGCCTCTCCCTTTCTCCTAAGATGAAAGCAAGACACAAGTTTTCCCCATTTTCTTTTAGCAGCCATCTATGACAAGGAAGAGAAGTAGTCTGAAGGTAAAGCAATGCATGAATGAGATAACAGATTTATATACAATCTAGCTCCTTGTTGATATCTGAGCTACTAAGTCAAGCAACTCTGAAGTTGGCCCTACTTACTATTATGTGAGATAAGAAATGTCCTGTTTGTTTAACCCAAAAAAATATGTTCAAATTCTCACCACTGGTACTTGTGACCTTACTTGCAAATGGATTCTTTGCCAATGCAATTACTTGAAATGAGGTCATACTAGATTTGGGTAGGCCCTGATCTAATGACTGGGGTCCTTAAGAGGAGAGGACAAAAAGAACCACAGAGAAGTCCATGTGAAGGCACAGGTAGAGATCAGAATTATGCTGCTACTAGAGGCCTGGTGCACAAAATTCTTGCCCTGGGGGGTGGGGGCACGTCCCTCAGCCCGGCCTGCGCCCTCTCGCAGTCCGGGAGCCCTTGGGGGATGTCCAATTGAGCAGTGCTCCTCCTGTGGGAGCACACTGACCACCAGGGGGCAGATCCTGCATTAAGCATCTGCCCCCTGATGGTCAGTGCATGTCACAGGAACCAGTCGTTCTGCCATTCTGTTGATTTGCATATTAGCCTTTTATTATATAGGATGAGCCAAGGAAAACCAGCAACTACTAGAAGCTGAAAAAAGAAAAAGAAAAAAGAAAAGATCTTTCATGAGAGCCTTCAGAGGCCCTGCCCATAGCTCGATTTCAGGCTTCAGGACCTCAGAATTGTGAGAGAATAAATTTCTGTTGTTTTAAGCCACCCAGTCTGTGGTAATTTTTTATGGCAGCCCTAGAAACTACTACCCATAATTTTTGTAGCATCTTTTTATAAAACTGTCTCATTAATGTAAGAATAGATTGTCTAGAGCTTGTAATTCTTACTCATTTTTCCCTCCTTCTGGCTATAAAGGAGCAAGATGAGGTTTTTCTATTTTAAACTATTTAATCTCTCATCATGAGTGAGGAGGGATGTGAATAGTCTTAGTTTTCTGCATTCAAGATGAAATGTTGCCATGGCTGGAGCACAAAACAAAGCGACATTGTGTTTGTGGTACAGTCAGTCCTACAATGACGGGGAATGATTCATTTTGCTAAATATAAATTCTCCTAATAAGGTTAACAGACAGAAAATAAATTAATTAAAAAATAACTAACCTCCAATGTAATAAAATAAGTACACATTTCATCTATAAAATGAATCAAATAACTTTGGAAATATTAAACGTTTGAAGATTGACATTTTATAGTTTGTTTGCTGGACTGAGTTATAAAACCTGTTAAAGAGATTAAATGTATTATTACGCATACATAGTCTGCATTATTTGATTCTTTAAGTTAAATTTACCATGTCAATGAAGAATGACCTCTAGGATATCTTTAAATTGCTGGATTTTACATAGGCTTACACTTTTACTTTCTGATTTAAAGACTCTATGGATGCCTTATTTATCTCCTCCTGTTTTTACTCATTACAATCTCACACCCCTTTATTTACTTGCAATATGCAAACAGCCACTTTCTTGTTATTTTTATAGGGAGGGAGAGTTGTGCCTCTTGAATGCTGTTATTGACTTCTCTGTGAATCTGTACAATTCTATTTAGACCTGATTGTTTAGTATTACTTTGAGTTTTAATTTTTTTTGCTTTGGGGAAGAAAAGCCTAGAAGTACTCCCTGGTTAATGAACATTTTCATACCGAAAGAATGAGATACTAGCACATATACACTGACTTTAGCATACCCCTTATATAACACATGCAATAGACATATGCATAATTGGATCTCAAAGTATGTTTAGGTGAACATCTATATAAAGTATGAACAAATGCATGTTTTCAGGTTTGTGTAGTTATCTAAAATGTAGAGTTAGAATATACAAAATTTGATTTCTGCCAGGAGAATAAACCAGCAAGGTAACCTAGCGAGGTGATGGCCACTTCCCCCATGGAAATCAACCTGGAAAAATGATAGAAATGAAAAAGTAATATTATATTGTAAGTCAGAAGACGCCTTAATCAATAAACCAAATTTATTTGGAATCCTTTTCATTTCGCTAATACTAGCGGGCCTAGAAGAAATCTTGCTTCTCAAATTCTGGGGCCCCATATGGTGGAAGTCTTTCCTATTTATATGTTTTTCAGCTCTTTGTTTTCCAGATTTGGAATGAGACTTCCAGACCTTCTGAGAAAAAGTCCTGTGTGCTGGGACAGGCTGTGAGACCATATCTCAAGCCTGGCCTGGCGCCAGCACTGACAACTCTGTCTGGGGCATAGTTTATGGCCTCTCTGGAATGGAGAGTAGTCTTATTTTTCCCTGTTATTTAAGCAAGCAAACGTTTATAGAAACCAGAATAACAGGGTTAAATTTTAAATAGCAGTTTTTACCCAAGATGGAGATTACTATGCTTCTTTAAAGCATGGACTTTAGAAACCAACTCCAAAGCATAAAACTGTGGAAGTGACTGAAACCATCTTGAGTTGTGCGTGTTGGGGTGAGTTAGGCAGGTACTGTGGGCAATAGTGGGAACAGGTTGAAGGAAAATAGTTAAAGTCCTGCTCCTGCCTTTCCCCCTATGGCATTTGGAAAATTGTTACCTGCCCCTTCACAGCAGAGAGCAGCAGGAACCTTTTAGTGACATTCAATTAAATGCAAGGGTGCAATAAAAATTACCTTAGGCATATAAGGCTTCGGAAGTTTTACTTAAAAAGTAATTGCATTAGAAAATCTCTAAGAGAGGTCTCAACTATTTATTTTTGCAAAGCATGTAAGTTCAATAAGGGTATAAATCAATTAGCAATGTGTCCTTCTTTTAGTTTGCTAAGGCTAGCACAACAAAATAGCATAGACAAGTTGGGTAAAACAACAAAAATTTGTTTTCTCACAGTTCTGGAGGCTTGAAGTTCAAGATCATCACGTCAGCAGGTTTGGCTGCTCCTGAGGCCTCATTCCTTGTGTTGCAGACAGCTGCCTTCTTGCTGTGACCTCACAAGGCCTATTCTTTGTCTCTTCCTCTTCTCCTAAGGATACCAGTCATATTTTATTAGGGCCTCACTCTTATGACTTCATTTAACCTTAATTGCCTCTTTAAAGACCTATCTCCAATATGATTACATTCTGAGGTACTGAGGGTTGGGATTTCAACATTCAATATATGAAGGAATACAATTCAACACATAATAGTCCCATTTTACAAAACTTTGCATGAAGGATTGAAATGCTAATGCGAAGATACTAATCTTGAGAGCCCTTAAGTATCAGCACTCTTCTAAAGCTTCACATATATTATCTCATTTAATCCTCACAACAAGCCTCTGAAGTAGGTACTGTTTTTTTAATCCCAATTTTACAGTTGAGAAAACAGAACATGTAGTTACCTGCCTACAATCAAACAGGAAGAAAACAAGCAACCAGGATTCAAACCCAGGCAGCCTGATTCTAGCACTCATCCTCCAATTCCCCAATCATGTTATGGTCTCCTCTCTAAGCTGAGGAAACAGACACATGACACTGTGAGACACTGTGAGAAAACAGACATATTTGAGTTCACAAGCAGCTTTGCTATGGATATTCACTGAGAGTCAAGATGCTAGCTCAACGTCTATGAGTTTTTGTTTTTTATCTTGTTTGTTCATTTGTTGCTTTTAGTTTTATATCCCACACTAGAGGCCCGGTGCATGAAATTCATGCACTGAGGGGGGGTGTCCCTCAGCCCAGCCTGCACCCTCTCCAATCTGAGACCTCTCAAGGGGATGTCCAACTGCCTGTGGGATTGGGCCTAAACCAGCAGTCAGATGTCCCTCTCACAATCCGGGACGGCTGGCTCCCAACTGCTCACCTGCCTGCCAGCCTGATCACCCCCTAACCACTCCCCTGTCAGCCTGAGCAATGCCTAACTGCTCTCCTGCCAGCCCGATTGCCCCCAACTGCCCTCCCCTGCTGGCCTTGTCGCCCCCAACTGCCCTCCCCTGCTGGTCTGGTCACCCCTAACTGCCCTCCCCTGCCGGCCTTGTCACCCCTAACTGCCCTTACCTGCTGGCCATCTTGTGGTGGCCATCTTTGACCACATGGGGACAGCCATCTTTGATCACATGGGGGCAGCCATCTTGTGCAAGGGTGTGAGGGTCAATTTGCATATTACCTCTTTATTATATAGGATATGGTGAAATCTTATGGTTCTTGATTTTCTATCTGACTTATTTCACTTAGCATGATATTCTCAAAAACCAGACTTACAGACACAGACGACAGTATGGTGGTTTCCTAAGGAAAGGGGGCTGAGGGAAGGTAGTAAAGGGTAAAGGGGTTCAACTATATGGTGATGGAAGATAATTTGACTTTTGGTGGCAAAATCACAATGCCATATGCAGATGGAGCATTATAGAATTGTATACTTGAAATCTATATAATTTTATAAATCAATGTCACCCCAATAAATTTAATACAAAATT
This sequence comes from Cnephaeus nilssonii, assembly GCF_951640355.1. NCBI lineage: Eukaryota > Metazoa > Chordata > Mammalia > Chiroptera > Vespertilionidae > Cnephaeus > Cnephaeus nilssonii. The sequence goes on along the minus strand of NC_137085.1, from coordinate 65,321,478 downwards.
TTTATTATTATTTATTTTTTGTTAATCCTCACTCAAGGATATTTTTTTTCCATTGATTTTTAGGGAGAGTAGAAGAGAGAGGGAAGGACAGAGAGAAACATCGATGTGAGAGAAACACATGAATAGATTGCCTCCTGCATGGGCTCCGACCAGGGCCCAGGCCAGGGAGGAGCCTGCAACCAAGGTATGTGCCCTTGACCGGAAATGAGCCCGGGACCCATTGGTCTGCAGGCAGACACTCTATCCACTGAGCCAAAATGGCTAGGGCTAATACAAAATTTTTAAATAAAAGATGCTAGCTCAGAGAGCATTAGCTTCAAGTTCTTTCTTCACCTGAACTGGGGGCTGGTTTTGAGAGACCTTAAATATAAGCTTAATCGAGGAGCACAGCTCTCTGTGCAAGAGAGTTTATACCAACGAAAATAAACTCACTTGGGAATGTCGATGGGGGAAGTTGAGAGCAAGTGTTTCCTGTTTTCATCATTAAAGAAAATTAAATAGGTGCCTCAAAACACAAGATCTGAAGCCGATCAAGGATGAGTGCTTTGAGAACAGAAGTAACTAGTTACTTCCTTCTGCAGCTCCCTTCGGTCCATGCATTCATTGAGGGGCAATGCTAAGGCATGTGTCTTTGGAGAAAAGATCTGAGAGAATTAACTTGTTGTTTAGTAAAGATTATGTACTGAAGGTTAGCTGCTCTATTTTGGGCTTAGAGGGAGAAGGGATTCACATTTCTTTCCGTCCCAGCAGACTGTGGAATAAGACTCAGGGTATAAGCATAGTTCTTGCCATCAGAAATAAAAAACCAAAGGAGAACTAACCAAAGTCTGATAAAGACAATTCAGGCATTATTTTGGCCCATTCAGAAAAAAAAAAAAAAAAAAAGATGTTGGAGTTTAATTTAAACAGGGAAACACTTTGGAAAATGCTACTTCAGTCTTCAAGTACATTGCTAATACTTAATTTTTTACTGTGTTAAGTGAGGTATCTGAATTAGAATGTAAGCGAGTGTTTTCTCCTGAAACTTAATCTCAGACTCCAAAATAAGAAAGTAACTTTTTGTCTCTATTGGTCATTTGTGGTTCTTATTTTATGAATTACTTGCTCATATTCTTATCTGCTTTTGTTTTATTTACTTATTGTTATGTAGGAGTTTAAATATTCTTGACATTAAACCTTTGGTTTTCATACATATAGCAGGACATTTTTCCTAGTACACATCTTACCTTTTAATTTTGCTTGGAATTTTTGTAGTCATAAAAAAAGTCTTCAATTATCGTACCAACAAATCTTTTTTTTTCTTTTCTTGGTCTGGAGGATTTGCTTAAGAAGGTCTTTCATATTCATATATAAAATACATTTTATTTTCTTTTAATACTTTTTCTTCCTTTCATTATTAAAACAATAACTCTTTAATCCATACAGAATTTAGTTTTCTGTATGTAATGAGGTTGAAGATATAACTTTATTTTTTTTCTGCAAAAGTTTACTTAGTTATCAGCAATCTATTTATTGAGTGTCCAAATATTTCCTTATTGATCCAAACACACACACACACACACACACACACACACACACACATACACACACACACACACTTCTGGACTAGCTTCTCTCCCATTTAACCATTTGCCCCTTCTTATTGCAATACCACACCATTTAAATTTCAGAGACTTTATGTTTTTATTGAGAAAGTTCCCACCCCAATTCTTTTGATATGTGACATTTTAGCATTGAAACAAGACTAGTTTCCTAACTCCAAATCCAAGGACCTTTGCCATGAAAGAACCTGGACTCTAGTTTAATATTCATATATTGTTGTTACTGTGTTTATTATTGAAGATTATAGAAAATTAGGAACCAATATGGAAATAATTCATCTTTACTTTTAGATGGAGAATTTGAAAAAAACTAGTCACTTCCTACTTTTTTAATACCATTGGGAAGAGCCCCAGAAAGTGAAGTTTAATTAACTGTCTGGTTTCATGAAACAATAAAAGATATTTACTGAACACATTTCCAACCAGGCACTCTAAATGTGTTATTTCACATAATCCTTATGACTAGGCAGTGAAATGAACATTTCCACGCCTGTTTTCTGGAAGAGAAATTGGATACACAGAAGTTAAGTAACTTGCTCCAAATTTCACTGCTCATAAGCCCTGGAGCCCAGAATTCAAACTCAGAACTGCATGAGTCCAAAGGTTTTTAATGTGATTATTGTATTTCTCATTATTTTTTTCCATTCATATCAGGCACCATTTTATCCCATCGCTATACCCATTTCCTAAGGACACATCCTATCTAATAAAAGAGAAACATGCAAATTAACCATCACTCTGCTACACCCACAAGTCATGCACACCAGCCAATTAGGAACGAGTACGCAAATTAACCCAACCAAGATGGTGGCCAGCCATGGAGCTGCAGCAAGCAGGAGGCTTGGGTTGCCTGGTGATGGAGGAAGCCAAGCTTCCCACCCACCCTGGCTGGCCCTGGCCTCCACTCAAGGCTACAAAGTTTCAATTATAGAAGATAAATAAATCCCAGATACCAGGGCCTCCTCTTGGGTCGCCTCGGGGTGTGACCAGCCTGCAAACCACCATAGACCCTCACCCAGGTCGCCCCACCCCCCAAGGGAACCACCCCCCCCCCCCCGATCCGGACAACCTTCAGGCAAACCAGCCGGCCCCCACCTGTGCACCAGGCCTCTATTCGCTCTATCTAATAAAAGAGTAATATGCAAATTGACCATCACTCCAACACACAAGATGGCTGCCCCCATGTGGTCAAATATGGCTGCCCCAATGTAGACACAAGATGGCCGCCACAAGATGGTCAGCAGGGGAGGGAAGTTGGGAGGGACCAGGCCTGCAAGGTAGGGCAGTTGGGGGTGATCAAGCCTGCAGGGAAGGGCAGTTGCGGGGAACCCAGGCCTGCAGGGGAGAGCAGTTGGGGGGGACCAGGCCTGCAGGGGAGGGCAGTTGGGGGGACCAGGCCTGCAGGGGAGGGCAGTTAGGGGCAATCAGCCTGGCAGGGGAGTGGTTAGGGGTGATCAGGCTGGCAGGCAGGCGAGCAGTTGGGAGCCAGCAGTCCTGGATTGTGAGAGGGTTGTCCGACTGCCCGTTTATCGGGCCTAAACAGGCAGTCAGACATCCCTCGAGGGGTCTCAGATTGAAGAGGGTGCAGGCTGGGCTGAGGGACACCCCCCCCCCCCCCCGTGCACGGATTTCATGCACTGGGCCTCTAGTGAGTTTTATAAGATAAACTAGGCTGAAATTGATGATGTTGGGAAGGTTTATAGATGGAGTATCATGGATATTCTCTCCATTTTAGAGTATAAGTTAATATATAGCGTAGGAGTTGGCCTTATAAAGAATCAGATAGTATTTTACTATAAAGTACCAGATAATAAAAGGAACAAATAGGAAATATTTTAGACTCTATTGGCCACAGGGTAGTGTGAAAACATAAATGTGCATGCTTCTATTCCTGTATGTTTCACTAAAGCTTTATTTACAAAAAAATGTGGTAGGCATCACTTGGCCCATGCCTTCTAATTTGTAAACCCCTCATGGAGCAGTCTGCACAACTGATCAATGTCAACTTCAGTAATCTATCTTTTTTTTTCAATTACAGTTTACTTTCAATATTATTTTCTATTGGTTTCAGGTGTTCAGCATAGTTCTTAAACTATCATGTACTTATAATGTCTTTTGGGGTTGCTTACATTTGTGTGTGTGTGATTCATGTTTTGTTCAACAAACAATTCATTCCAATCAATATTATTTTAACATCAACAATGTGCCATGCTGAAATAGATATGAAGAAAATGAAATCCCTGTTCTCAAGAGCTCAAATTCATTTTCTTTTCCTATTCATTGCACCTGAACTTGTTGCTTACATTATTTTTCTTTGTAATTAAATCAAAGGATTTTGTTTAGTTGCATTGTTTTGATCTTTTTTGAATAGTTGCGCTTACTAAATAATAGTTATAGCTTTTGTTTTTTTTGGATATAATACTTTTATACAACGTTTTAAAATATTGCATTAATGTGGAACATAAATGCGTACCAAATGAATAAAGTAACATTTTAGTGAGGACAGTAATTACCTGCTGAGATTACTTACCTTTGCTCTAGTTTTTAATCTTGTCTTGTGAATGATGATAAAAAGAATGAATTCTTTCTATGCATAAATTCATCTACAATTCAACCTGGTACTTTGCTGTTATCAAAGTCTTTTTTTAAAGTCTTAGTTAATACTTCCATAGGATCTCTCCAGACAATTTTGTTTGATCCATCCTGCCACCAGGTCCTATTGCATATGTAACTTCAATAAGCTTTGGAGGATAATGAGGGTGTGGTCCACTGTGTAGAGCAATGGTGGGCTTGAAGAGTTGCCTAATCCTCTCTGAGGTTCCAGGAAAACTCTTCCTGGTTTAGGGCATGGATGACAGTCAGTGCCATCCTCATAGTAATGAGATTGGAATTCCATGATGATTCTCTACATGGAGCAAGGGCCTGCCTCAAAGCCTTAAAATTCTAGATGCTGTCTACCCACAAAGCCTTTCTAAATCTTTTTAATGGAGCCCTCACAGAGGCAAAAGCAAAGACAGATAAAAAGGCATGTTTTCATTTAGTATTTCAGCTCCTTTGCTTTTTTATTAGTCTTTGATGAAAACAAATCTATAATAATAAAAGCGTAATATGCTAATTAGACTGGACTGCCAAACAACCTTCCGGACGACCTTCCGGATGAAGCTGGGGCTGTAAGGGCCAAGCCCCTTGCATGAATTTCGTGCTTCGGGCCTCTAGAAAATAAATAAAAACACAGAAGCTTATTTTTCTTTTCCCTGAGAGTTTACCTCTTACCTCTCTTAAGATTTCAACTTACAGCATAGTAAAGGAAACAAACAACAACAAATATCCACAACAAGTTAAACAATCCAAATTCCCTTCAGAATCCTATATATGACAGGGCTTCAGCTCTGCAACAAAGAGTCTGCACAACTAATCAATGTCAAGCTGAATAATCTATCTTTATTTCAATTACAGTTTAGTTTCAATATTATTTTGTATTGGTTTCAGGTGTACAGCTTAGTTTTTAAACACTCATATACTTTACAAAGTGATCTCCTTGATATTTCCAGTACCCACCTGGCTCCATACATAGTTATCACAATATTATTGACCACATTCCCGATACTGTAGTTTACATCCCCACAATTATTTTGTGACCACCAATCTGTACTTCTCAATTCCTTCATCTTGTTTACGCACTCTTCCAACCCCCTTCCCCTAACAAAAATGCAACTGCCATTTCACTCTCTGTATCTAGGAGTCTATTTCAATTTTGTTTGTTAATTTATTTTCTTTATATTCCAAATGTAAGTGAAATTATATATTATTTGTCTTTCTCTAACTTATTTCACTTAGCATAATACCTTCTAGGTCCATCCATGCTGTGGCAAAGGGTAAAATTTCATTATATTTTATGGAACAGTAATATTCCATTGTATATATGTATCACTTTTTATATCCACTTGTCTATTGATGGACACTTGGGTTACTTCATATCTTGGCTATTATAAATAACTAGAGGCCTGATGCACAAAGATTCGTGCAAGAATGGGCCTTCCTTCCCCTGGCTGCTGGCACCACCTTAGCTCTGGCCGGAGTCGCCTTTCCGCCTTCCCATGCTGCCCAGAGGCCCAGAATGGCTGGGGCGGTGCGGAATGCCTGCTTCATAATTGTCCCACCCTGGTCCCAGCTGCTCGGCACCTGCATATGCAAATTAACCCGCCATCTTTGTTGGGTTGATTTGCATACTCACTCCTGATTGGCTGGTGGGCGTCGCAAAGGTATGGTCAGTTAGCATGTTACTCTTTTATTAGGTAGATACTGCAATGAACATAGGGATGCATATATTCTTTCAAATTAGTGTTTTTGTTTCTTCAACACCCAGAAATAAAAGCCTGGAACATAAGGAAGTTCCCATTTTTAATTTTTGAAGGACCCTTCATACTGTTTTCCATAGTCACTGCATCAATCTGCATCCCCAACAACAGTGCTTGAGGGTTCCCTTTTCTCCATATCCTTGCCAACGCTTGCTGTTTATTGATAATGGCCTTTTTGACAGGTGTGAGGTGATATCTCGTTGTGGTTTTAATTTGCATTTCTCTGATGATTAGTGACATTGAGCATCTTTTCATCTGTATGTCCTCTTTGGAGAAATGTCTATTCAGGTCCTTGGCACATTTTTTTAAATGAATTGTTTGTTTCTTCTCATGTTTAGTACTATGAGTTATTTATAAATTTTGAATATTAACCCCTTATCAGATGTATCATTGGTGAATATCTTCCTCCATTGAGTAGGTTGTCTTTTGTTTTGTTGATGGTTTCCTTTGCTGCAAATTTTTTTTAGTTTTATATAGTCCCATTCGTCTATTTTTCTCTTTTATTTCTCTTGCCTGAGAAGATATACCAGAAAAAAGATTACTAAGGGAAATGTCAGATATTTTATTGCCTATGTTTTCTTCTAGGAGTTTTATGGTTTTGAGTGTTATATTTGTCTTTAATCCAATTTGAATTTATTCTTGTATAGGGTGTAAGAAACTGGTCTAGTTTCATTTCCTTGCATATATCAGACCAATTTCCCCAACACCATTTATTGAATAGGTTGTTTTTAACACATTGCATGTTCTTGACTTCTTTGTCATATATTAATTGACCATATAGAGATGGGCTTATTTCTGGTATCTTTATTCTGTTTTATTGATCTATATGTCTGTTTTTATGCCAGTACCATGCTATTTTGCTTATGATAGTCTTTTAGTATAGTTTGATATGAGGTAGTGTGATACCTCCAACTTTGTTCTTCTTTCTCAAGATTGGTGTGGTTATTTGGGTCTTTTGTGGTTCCATATGAAATTTTGTATTATTTGTTATAGTTCTTTGAAATATGCCATTAGTATCTTGGTAGGAATTGTTTTGAATCAATTGTTTGTACTGCTTTGGTAGTATGAATATTTTGATGATATTAATTCTTCCTATCCATGAGCCTGACATATGCTTACATTTATTTGTATCTTTCTCAATTTCTATCCATAGTATCTTATAATTTTCTGAATACAAGTCTTTTACCTCCTTAGTTAAATTTATTTCTAGGAATTTTTTTGGATACAATTATAAATGGGATTGTTTCTTAGTTTCCCTTTCTGATAATTCACTAATGCTACTGATATCTGAATATTAACTTTGTATCCTGATGTTTTACTGAATTCATTTACTAGTTCTAGTAGTTTTTTGGTGCAATCTTTAGGTTTCTCTATATGCAGTATTATGTCATCTGCAAATAATGACAGTTTTACTACTTTATTTCCTATTTTGATGCCTATTGTTTTTCTAACTGTCTGATTGCTGTGGCTAGGACCTCCAGTACTATCTATAATAATAAAAGCATAATATGCAAATTGACTGAACAGCAGAATGACCGTCCAGACAACCTTCCGGACAACCATGCTATGACACCCACTGGCGTCAGGCCAGCCAAAGTGGGTGTGATGCAATTGGTCAGGGGCTTGTCCATCGCTCCATGATCACCCTGCAGAGGGAGGCCCAGCCCACTGGCCGGTGGAGCCATCGATCAATTGGGGGACTCCATGATTGCCCCAAAGAGGGATGCCCAGGCCACCAATAGGCAGGCTGTGGTGGGTGGTTGGGGCCTCCCTCTGCAGGGGCAATCCATCAAGGAGCCCTGGCCGGGTGGGCGGAGTCTACCTCTTTGGGGCAATCGATTGCAGGACTCCCAGACTGTGAGACAGCACAGGCCAGGCTGAGAGACAGCCCGCCCCCCCCGCCCCCAGGGAATGAATTTTCGTGTACCAGGTCTCTAGTGTTGAATAAGAGTGGTTACAGTTGGACATCCCTATCATCTTCCTGATCTTAAGAGAATACATTTTGTTTTTTCCCCATTGTGTATGATGTAGCTGTGGATTTGCCATATATGGCCTTTATTACATTGAGTTATGTTCCTTCTATTTCCACTTTGCTGAGAAGTATTATTTTTAAATCATAAATGGGTGCTGGATTTTTGTCAAAAGGTTTTTCTGCATCTGTTGATATGATCACATGAATTTTTCCCCTTCATTTTGTTTATGAGGTGTATCATGTTAATTGATTTATGGATATTATACCAACCTTGTATCTCAGGAATAAATCCTATTTGATCATGACTTTGATCCTTTCAATGTGTTCCTGTATTAGGTTTGCTAATATCTTGTTGGCGAATTTACATCCAAGTTCATCAGTGTTATTGGTCAATGATTTTCTTTCTTTGTAGTATATCTAATTTTGGAATTCGAATAATACTGGCCTCACAAAATGAGCTTGGGAGATTTTCATCCTCTTGAATTTTTTGAAATAGTTAGAGAAGTATAGGTGTTGTTCCATTTTTGAATGTTTGGTAAAATTTACCTTTGGAGCCATCAGGTCTTGGAGTTTTGTTTCATGGCAGTTTTTTATTTTCACCTGAGGATATGTTTTTATTGATTTAAAAAAATATATATTTTATTGATTTTCTTACAAAGAGGATGGGAGAAGGATAGTTAGAAACATTGATGAGAGAGAAACATCGATCAGCTGCCTCCCGCACACCCCCCACTGGGGACGCGCCTGCAACCAAGGCACATGCCCTTGACCGGAATCGAACCGGGGACCCTTCAGTCCGCAAGCCGACGCTCTATCCACTGAGCCAAACCGGCCAGGGCTTTTATTGATTTTTAGAAACAGGAAAGGAGAGAGAGAGAGAGAGAGAGAGAGAGAGAGAGAGAGAGAGAGAGTGAGAAATATTGATGTGAGAAATATCCATCAGTTGCCTCCCACACTCGCCCCCAACCAGAAATCAAACCCTTGATCTAGGTATGTGCCCTGACTGTCTGTAGTACAGGATGATGCTCTAATCACCTGGCCTGGACTCCTGGTAGTTTTTTTTTTTTTTTTATATTACTGTTTCAATTTTATTAGTTGTTATCGGTCTGTTGAAATGTTCTGTTTCTTCTTGATTCAGTTTTGAAAGGTTGAATGTTTCTAGGAATTTATTCGCTTTTTCCCAGATTGTCCACTTTGTTGGCATATACTAGTTAGTCATATTGTTTTCTTATAAACCTTTGTATTTTTGTGTCAGTTGTTACTTCTCTTTCATTTTTGATGTTATGTATTTGTGTGCTATTTTTTTTCTTGATGAGTTTTGTAAAAGGTTTATTATTCTTATTTTTTGTTTCAAAGAACCAGTTCTGGTTTAATTGATATTTTGTATATTTTCTAGACTTTATTTTATTTCTCCTCTGATCTTTCTTACTTTCTTCCTTCTACTTATTTGGGACTCTGTTTCACTTTTTTTGTTTATTTTAGGTGTAAGGTTAGTTTGTTTATTTGATATTTTTCTTGTTTCTTGAGGTAGGCTTGTATTGGTATGAATTTCCCTCTTTCCTTCTTAGGATTGCTTTTGCTGTGTCCCATAGATTTTGGGCTGTTGTATTTTCATTTTTATTTGTCTCAGAGTAACTTTTGATTTCTTCCTTGATCTCATTGTTAACCCATTCATTGTTTAGTAACCTGTTATTTAGCCACCATGTGTTTGTTCTTTTTTTCAGTTATTTTCTTTTCATTGATATCTATTTTTCTACCATTGTGATCAGAGAACATGCTTGATGTGATTTCAGTCTTCTTGAATTTATTGAGACTTTTTTTGTGTCCTAACATATGGTCTATTCTAGAAAATGTTCCTTTGCACATGAAAAGAATGTATATTATACTGCTTTGGGGTAAAATACTCTGAACATATCAATTAAATCCATCTGGTCTAGTGTGTCATTTAAGACTGATGTTTCTTTATTGAATTTTTGTCTGGAAGATCTATCCATTGATGTCAATGAGGTGTTAAAATCTTCTACTATGACTGTACTTTTGCTCTTATATTGGAGATATATATATATATATTTATATTGTTGTATTGTTGGTTTAATTATTTTATTATTATGCAATACCCTTCATTGTCTCATAGTATAGCCCTTTTTTAAAAAGTCTATTTCTTCTGATATAAGTATTGCCAACCCAGCTTTTTTGTTTGTTTGTTTCTATTTGCATGAAATACCTTTTTCCATCCTTTTTCTTTCACTCTGTGTGTGTCTTTCACTCTGATGTGTGTGTCTTGTAGAAAGCATGTACATGGGTCTTGTTCTCTTATCCATTCAGCTCCCTGTTGTCCTTTTTTCTCTTTTGCTCAATCCCTTCGTGCCCCAGCCTCTCCCCCAGACCTGTCATCTGCTCTCTATCTATGAGTCTATCTCTATTTTGCTTGTTCAGTTTCCAGATATGAGTGAAATCATATGGTACTTTCTCTGACTGGCTTATTTCATGTAGTAAAAGGTTCTCCAAGTACATCCATGCTGTCACAAATGGCAAATTTTTCTTCTTTTTTATGACCAAGTAGTACACCCTTGTGTACCATAGCTGATTTATCCACTCAACTATGGATGGACACTTGAACTACTTCCAAATCTTGGCTATTATAAATAACTAGAGGCCTGGTGCATGAAATTTGTGCACAGGGAACGGGGGTGGGGGGTGTCCCTCAGCCCAGCCTGCACTCTCTCCAATCTGGGACCCCTTGGGGGATGTCCAACTGCCCGTTTAGGCCCGATCCCACTAGGATCGGGCCTAAACGGGCAGTTGGACATCCGTTTCACAATCCAGGACTGCTGGCTCCCAAATGCTCGCCTGCCTGCCTTCCTGATTGCCCCTAACCGCTTCTGCCTGCCAGCCTGATCACTGCCTAACTGCTCCCCTGCCAGCCTGATTGATGCCTAACTACTCCCTTGCCAGCCTGTTTGCCCCTAACTGCCCTCCCCTGCATGCCTGGTCACCCCTAACTGCCCTCCCCTGCAGGCCTGGTCCCATCCAACTGCTCTCCCCTGCAGGCCTGGGTCCCACCCAACTGCCCTTCCTTGCAGGCCCAGTTGCCCCCAACTTCCCTCCTCTGCCGGCCTGGTCACCCCTAATTGCCCTCCCCTGCAGGCTTGATTGCCCCCAACTGCCCTTCCTTGCAGGCCTGATCCCTCCTAACTGCCCTCCCCTGCTGGCCTGATTGCCCACAACTGCCCTCACTTACAGGCCTGGTACCTCCCAACTTCCCTCCCCTGCTGACCATCTTGTGGTGGCCATCTTGTGTCCACATGGGGGCAGTCATGTTTGACCACATGGGGGAAGCCATCTTGTGTGTTGGAGTGATGGTCAATTTGCATATTATTCTTTTATTATATAGGATAGAGGCCTGGTGCATGGGTGGGGGCCAGCTGGTTTGTCTTGAAGGGTGTCCCGGATCAGGGTGGGGGTTCCCTTGGGGCGTGGGGTGGCCTGGACGAGGAGCCTGTGGTGGTTAGCAGGCCAGCCACGCCCCACAGCGACCCAAGTGGCCAGCCACGCCCCACAGCGACCTGGTATCTGGGTTTATTTATCTTCTACAATGAAACTTTGTAGCCTTGAGCACAGCCAAGCCTCCTTCTTGCTCCATGGCCACAGCCATTTTTGTTGGGATTTATTTATCTTCTATAATTGAAACTTTGTAGCCTTTAGTGTAGACCTGGGCCGGCCAGGGCAGGTGGAAAGCTTGACTTCCTCCATCTCTGGGGGCAACTCAAGCCTCCTGCTCTCTCCAGCTCTGTGGCTGCTGCCATTTTTGTTGGGATTTATTTATCTTCTATCATTTAAACTTTGTAGCCTGGAGTGGAGGCCTGGGCCCACCAGGTTGTTTGGAAAGCTTGGCTTCCTCCATTGTCGGGAAAACCCAAGCCTCCCTCCTGCTCTCCGTGGCTGCAGCCATCTTGGTTGGGTTTATTTGCATATTTGCTCCTGATTGGCTGGTGGGCGTGGCTTGTGGGTGTAGCAGAGGTATGGTCAATTTGCATATTACTCTTTTATTAGATAGGATGCTGCAATGAACATAGGGGTGCATATATTCTTTTGAATTAGTGTATTAGGTTTCTTTGGATATATTCCCAGCAGTGGAACTACTGGTCATAGAAAGTTCCATTTTTTAATTTTTTGAGGTATCTCTGTAGTGTTTTCCACAGTGGCTGCACCAATCTAAATTCTGACCAACAGTGCACGAGGATTCATTTTCTCTATGTCTTCAACAACACTTGTTTGTTCATTTCTTGATAATAACCATACTGACAGGTGCAATGTGATATCTCATTGTGGTTTTAATTTGCATCTCCCTAATGATTATTGACAATGAGCATCTTTTCATATGTCTATTGGGCATATGTATGTCCTCTTTGGAAAAGTGTCTATTCAGGTCCTTTACACCCTTTTTAATAGAATGGCTTGGTTTTTTTGTCTTTTGAATGGAGCACTTGATACAATTTTATTTAAAGTGATTATTGAGCCCTAGCTGGTTTGGCTCAGAGGATAGAGTGTTGGCCTGCGGATTGAAGGAACCAGGTTCATTGATGTTTCTTTCTCTCTCTCCCTCTCCCATCCTCTCTGATTATTATTGGTAGGTACATAATTTTTCCCGTTATTATTTATGATTTTCTTCCTCTTTGGTTTTTTTTCTTTTCTTCTTCTTAAAGAAATCCATTTATCATTTCTATAATGCTGGTTGGGTGGTAATGAACTCCTTCAGCCTTTTCTTTTCTGGGAAGCTCTTTAATTTTTTTTTTCCTTTTTAAACAATAGCTTTGCTGGGTAGAATAGTCTTAGTGGTAAGTACTTGCTTTTCATCACCCAGGCTGATGCTTTATGAGGGGGAATGCTCAATCCATGTATGATGTGGACTGTGGGTGGTATACGAGATGGACTCAGCACAGGAATTTGGGCATCTGTCCCTCTAGCCCTCACCCCAAAGCCATTCAACCCAGTCTCTCCCTGTTTGACTCCAGTCTGCTATGAGCTACGTTTGCTCCAGCAGAGCCCAGGGTGAGTGACCACATAGGAGATTCTGTGCACTGACCACTTAAGACTGCAGGCACCTGGGGTTCTAGTAGGCTCCCCTCTCACCTGGTGGCTGGGGTCCTGGCTGATTTTCACAGCCAGATGTTCTGTGAATTCCGTTCCCTGGCTCTGGTGCTCTGAGCAGGCTATCCTCACTCCTCAGGGGGAACCTTTGCACCTGAGCTATCCCTGCAAATTTTCAAGCACCGCACATTGGTGTAGAGACAGCCCTTTCCCACCTCTGCCCTTCCTGCCAGTCTTGAAGTGGCTTCCTCTAGGATCTTTGGTTATTCAGGTTGATTTATCTGTCTTGACATCCACAAAAATGTGTGCTCTTCTCCTCTCTCCAGCTCTTCCTGAAATTATATCTTCTCTCTCTACTGCCAGGTGAGTCGTCACCTCAAGAACCTATGTTCTCTGTTTGGGGGTCCCCTTTCTTGCAAACAAGAGGTATGTCACTTATTGGACCCTCACCTGGCAGCTCTGAAATAAGTAGATTTCACCTGACCTGATTTTGAATGAGATGAGGGCTCTCTCTCTCATCCCCACTGATCAGATCCTCCCCTCACAGAAGCTGAAAGTGTGGGCTATGTGTGCTGAAGGCTTGCACAAGGCCGAGACAGGAATCACTAACAGAGGATTGTGAGGTATGGTTTGAGCACTGTGGCCTGTCCCAAGGCCCAGAGCCTGATTCTCTGACCTTCTGGCACCTTCTGTGAGGCCCCTTGTAAAGTCCCTTCTGCTCACACAAGCTCAAGTGGGACCTGCTGATGCAACTGAGAACTTCACCTGGATAGAGCACGTTCATGGTGGCCCCTGTGACTGGCAGAGAGGAAGGGGTTCTGTGCTTAGAGGGAGAGGAAGTAGGTCAAAATGTGCAGGGCTATGCATTGCTGTGTCCCAAATGGCAGGGCCAGCCTGGTCTGCTCAGTTGAGTTATGCAGCAGGGTGGGCTGGTATGGGCTAGTGGTGGGCATTATGGGGCATGGGGTAGGGCAGAGGCAGGATGGATGGGACTTTCCAGCTGGATGTGTCACTTCCAGGTACCTTTTTCTCCTCCCCTCCCAGCCTCTCCTCCTCCCTCCCACCCAGAGCTTTCAGCCCAGGTCTCAGCACCCCTGCTTCCCAAGCAGGGCTCAAGGTGGAGAAGGTGACCTAAGGTGTCAGATACTGAGCCCAACACCTTACAGTCTGTTCACATTAGACCAAGAATCTCCCTTTAGGTCCTGTCCTAAATAGAGGTTTATGGACATAGACATTCCCTTCAGCAAGATGATGGAAGTAAAAAACCATGCATGCACATGTTCCAGCAGAGGCTTAGGAAAATCTGGGATTTCCCTTTCAAATAAGAAAAATGCCATTTCACATAAAAACAAGCAAAAATATGTGAGCAGACATGAAAAAATGCACCAATTGTAAGATTACATTTAGGGAAACATCCAGAATCAGTAAAGGAGCAGAGGCAGGGAGCAGATCAGGGATTGTCAGGGGCAGGTGGGGTGGGAGCAAGGACTATAGAGCAGGGTTTCCTTCTGGGGGCTGGAACATTCTAAAACCAGAGAGTGGTGTTGATTGCACAGCTTCCTGAATGTATTTCATGCCCAGGAATGGCACAATTTAAAATATTAACAAATAATTTTATTTACATTGTAACATAAATACATCATACAGTGCATAGAAGAAAAATGTAAAAATTATAATGAACGATAAGTTAACCATGTAGAAGGGTAACAGTAACTCTGGTGGGCATGGGGGAGCAAGTAACCAGGACAGGGGCCCTGGGGTCTGAGTTGGGGAGGGAGTTGCTGTATGGGCCACACGAGGCTTCAGAGGTGCAGCTGGAGCAGGTTTCCAAGGTGCCATGACCTCTGGGGATGTAGTTGCATCCAGGTCAGTCCCCGTCTGGGACCCCTTGTGATGTTTGGCTGCTGGTAAAGCAGCAGCAGCTCGCTCTGCCTCCTGGGCTGGTGCTGGAGTTGTGAAAGGAGAAAAGATCACCCATGTGGGGCTATTTCCATGTGCCCCCCCTCGTCCCCCCCGCAAGAACAGAGCACAGTCTCAGCCCGGGACCCACCCCAGGTGGTACTCCCGGCCTTCTGCCCAGCAGATGGGAGGTCTGAGGCCGGTCTTTGCTTTTCTCTGGCCTCTGGGAGCTCCCTGTGTGACTGCACTGCCCCCTGTCCATCAGCTCACATGCACCTCCACTCCCCACCCAACCCCACCCCCTCCAACGTCTCACCCTTAGGCTCTGGCTCCCTGCGCTCCAGGTCCCTGGGCCTGGCTGTTTGGAGGTGGACACCGTGATCCAGGGTGGGAATGAGCAGCTGCCGCTGGAGCCTGAGCGGCTTTGGGTGGGGAGGACAGTGGGGCCTGGGCCGCTTCCGGGGAGGAGACCTCGTCCTGCCATCCACAGGCCCTGGTTCCTCTGGCCCCCAGCGGGCCACACGCACTTCAGGCCTGCTCTGGCCCTCACTCGTGCACATGGGGCGGGGGTCTCCGTCCAGTATCTGCTGCTGCTCCTCCATGTCCTGGGTTGGGCGCTGCAAGGACAGTGAGCAGCAGCCAGTGCGGAGGCCTCACGCCCTGCCAGGCCCTGGTCGCTGCTGCTCCTGCTCAGGGATCAGGCACAGCCCTGAGTCTGCAGACCTCAGCCCGGGGGAGGGGTGGGGGATGGGAAGGAGACGCACCTCCAGGATCAGCCTGAACCTCGGGCAGAGGGAGGTGCCCACACTCCATGTCCACCCCCAGCCTGACCTGGGTGTGAGCATGACAGGCCCACAGGCTTCTGACCCCACCCCTCTCAGCCTGCACCTCTCGGGGCAGGCCCTCCCCATGTGACCCCCCTTCTACCCGCCTACCCCCCCCCCCCCACACACACACACACATACGCGGGGATGGGACACGGGGCTGGGGAGGGCGAAGAGAGTGGGGCCTGGCTCTGAGAAACCCGCCCAGGGCCTCCCTGGGTCACCTCTGGGTTCCCCTGAGCAAAGGGCCAGAGGCGTCGGGGCTGAGTGCGGAGCCAGCGGCGGCAGCGGCTGTCACCGCGGGCTCTCTGCCGGTCACGGTCACGGCGGCGGGGCAGCGGCACACAGCAGAACATGCTGGTGGGGCTGCCTCTGTCGGTGAGCTGGGGGGCTGCTGCAGAACGCGGATGCCTGGCTACCGGGTTCCACGACTGTTGGGCTCCATCGTCAAGGAGTGAGGTCACTGCTCTTGTGGGCAGAGAAGCTCAGGGTAGGGGCCAGGTCATGGTTAGGGGTGGAGGTGGAGTGGGGGTGGTGCCCTCTGCTGGATGTTTAGACCCTGGAGGTGCCTCCCCCCACCCCCCGCCCCAGGTGCATCCCCCCCCCCCCCCCGCCGTATCCTCCCCCTCCCCCAGTATCCCCTCCTCCCCCGCCGCCCGCCTAGGGCTGGGCCTGATCCCTGAGCAGGAGCAGCAGCGACCAGGGCCTGGCAGGGCGTGAGGCCTCCGCACTGGCTGCTGCTCACTGTCCTTGCAGCGCCCAACCCAGGACATGGAGGAGCAGCAGATACTGGACGGAGACCCCCGCCCCATGTGCACGAGTGAGGGCCAGAGCAGGCCTGAAGTGCGTGTGGCCCGCTGGGGGCCAGAGGAACCAGGGCCTGTGGATGGCAGGACGAGGTCTCCTCCCCGGAAGCGGCCCAGGCCCCACTGTCCTCCCCACCCAAAGCCGCTCAGGCTCCAGCGGCAGCTGCTCATTCCCACCCTGGATCACGGTGTCCACCTCCAAACAGCCAGGCCCAGGGACCTGGAGTGCAGGGAGCCAGAGCCCAAGGGTGAGACGTTGGAGGGGGTGGGTTGGGTGGGGAGTGGAGGTGCATGTGAGCTGATGGACAGGGGGCAGTGCAGTTACACAGGGAGCTCCCAGAGGCCAGAGAAAAGCAAAGGCCGGCCTCGGACCACCCATCTGCTGGGCGGCCTGTGGGGAGGATGTCCTGGGGTGGGTCTTGGGCTGAGGCTGTTCTGTCCTTGGGGGGCACATGGAAATACCAGCGCATGCGTGATCCTTTCTCCTCTCACAACTCCAGCACCAGCCCAGGAGGCAGAGTGAGCTGCTGCTCTATCACATTTCAAACATCAAAAGGAGCCCCATGCAGGTCCCCACCTGGATGTCACTGCAGACCTGGAGGGGCGTCCACCCTCAGTGGCCATGCCACCTTGGACAGCTCCTCCAGGTGCTGCTCTGGAGCAGGAATCCACCTGTGCAGCATCTCCTTCCCCAGCTAAGACCCCAGGGCCCCTGCGTAGGTTGCTTGCTCCCCCATTCTCACCAGAATTAGTTTTACCCTTCTACATCATTAGTTAATTTTTATATTTTTCTTTTATGCACTGTATGGTGTAATTTATTTTACATCCTAAATAAAAGTAATTTTTTTATGTTTTATATTGTGCCATTTCTGAGCCTGGAATGCATTCAGGAAGCTGTGAGATCACTACTACTATCTGGTTGCAGAGAGTTTCATCAACCCTGCACCAAAGTCCTCACTCCCCACTCCTCTGACCCCTGACAATCCCTGGTCTGCGTTCTGTCTCTGCTCCGTTATTGATACTGGACGTTTCCTCTAAATGGAATCTTACAATAGGTGTCTTTTTGTGTCTGCTTATATATTTTTGTGTGTTCCTATATGACATCAGATTTGGGGTATTTGGTAGGGAAATCCCAGATGGATTAGAGATGAGATGTAAAAACGGAAGCCCTTTATTAAGTGTGAGCATCATCTCGGGGTAGAGACCGCTGTGCTAAGTGTGACCCCAGGACCAGAAGCCAGTCAGGCAATGGCTGGCTCTTCCTGTGCCCAAAACAAAAATGAGAAAGCGGCATAAAGCTGGGAAGACAAACCCCAATCCAAGGCCAGAGGAAGATGTAACATCCCTGTGGTGCAGAAAACTCTCGAAAGTCATTGTTTTCTAAAGGGACACAGGGCATGCACTTTTGAGGAGAGCCAATGCACCCGCCAGTACATGTCAGAGATGCGTGACCTCCTGGAGAGGGACACATGCACTGTCAACACTGGGGGAGGGCACTGTCCCCATCAGACTGGCAGGTTCTGGTCTGGTGGTGCCCAGCCCCGGGGACAAAGTGAGGCAGCAGAGGCGCCAGCAGGTCCCCTGGGGAGAAGTGGGAAAGGCCCTCCTCTGGGAGGACAGTGTGCAGGGCCCACCCAAATCCCACAGGTGCCCCCCTTCCCCAGGCAGGGCTCATCTTAGGAGGTTACCCCACACAAGTTCTTGCACAATTTTCCAAAGATGTTACTTTGGAGACTGCGATTGACAGCATTGATGACATTGCCTGGGATTGGAACAACCCTGATCCATATTTCCTAGTATGGACAAGAATTAGGATAAAGTGATGCTGTAATGAAAAAATAGTTTTAGGGGAAAATAACTGTATGTGCTGAGAAAGTGTGCTGTTTCTGGAAAGGTAAGTATTTCAGCTTGAAGCGATGTAGGCTGGGAGGAGAGGCTGGCACTAGTTGCATGGAGAGGAGACGCAGAGAGAGAAGCATCGCAGGTCCTGACTCAGGATGAAGGAGTTGGACACCTTGAGAGCAGCGGGCTTTTCCATCGAGGGGGCTAGCCACTGAATGGCGCTATTAGTTGCTGGGTCTGTACAGGTGTTTTATATTAATGACCTAATTTAAACCTACCATTCACTTATCCTTGGAGATGTATTCACAAAAAATAGCAAGATAAAACACCTTCTTGTAGGAGTCCCTCTTGGTGGTTAGTGTTGGGGGGAATGTTTTCTTCGGCTTCTGACGCCACCATCTGAGAGTGAATTACAAGCTGCCGAGATGGGGCGCTGCTGGTGAAACGACAAGCCTTGCCTAACGCTGTTGCAGCTCTTGTCCGCTCAAGCATCGCTGCTGGTTCCCCACAGCCTGGTCAGGCGCAGGGACAAATCTTTGTTGCTGCATTGGGCTTGTTCCAGGACTCAGGGCACCTTCAGAGCGCAGGCAACCTCCTGTCACGCTGACAGGGAGCTCTTCAGAGCCTCCCAGCTGCAAAGGACAGTCCTTTGTGAATGCCTTGTAGAGAGAGGCTGCAGCTGCTGCTGGTGCTGCTCACGTCATGTTTGTACGGCTCTTGCTGTTACCTTTTTTCTGCAGAAATTTTTGGGGCACAATAACAATGCTGTTCCGTGTGCAGAGGAGAAGGAAGAGACCTCTTCTACATGTTACTACAGCTCTTGGTGCCTCTGACCGCCTTTGGAGTGGGATCCCATAGGGCATTCCTTCTTTGACATGATGTACACAGTTGTTATTCCCATAGCACTGCCACGGTGGGAGTGTACCTTGGTCTGAAGAAAAGTCTAATGTCTGCTCCATGCTGAAACTAAAGTGCATGTCACCTCAGTTCTCCTGAGCAGTGCCCGTTTGAAGAGACCAGCTTCCCTTAGGTAGTATCTCACTGCATCGGAGATATTCCCACTACCAGAGAAAGCGTGGACCTCTCTTCTTCATCAAGATAATTAGTGCACCCTGACTATCTTATCCCAATCCCCTAAAGGAGAAGTCAAACAGATTAAATTGTTTCCTTATATCTTTTACTCAGGCCATTGATACCTATTGCACCTCCATTTCATAATTAGAGAGGCCACTCACAATTCCCACAAAACAAAGGAAATCTACTCCAGAGTAACTTGGAGACAGAACTTCTTGGCGTCGATAGGACTGGCACCTTTGGAATAGCATTTTCTCTAGGAGAGAAAGACATTAAAAACAGGAAAATAAAAGAAATGCCCTGTGGGAGGAAGACAGCTCTCCTGCTGTCTATTTTTGTTCTTTACCTCCGAGACGCCCGCAGAAGAAAAGAAGCAGGTGTTTGGGCCTCATCTCATCCCATGGACCTATGTCAGGAAACGAATACCATGTGCTATGAGAAAGGGCTCTTATTTGCAGAATGCCCTTCGCAGGATGTCCATGGTTAAATGATTTCTAAGGAATTATTTGTTTGGATACAAACAGCCGTGTGGTGGTTGCCAGAGGGAAGGGCGTGCTGGGGAGACAGGGTCCTAATATATGGTGACAGAAGATTTGACTTTGGGTGGTGGGCAAACAGTGCAAAACACAGATCTTACAACACGGAAACCCACCCCGGAAACCTATATGGTCGTGTTAACCAATGCCAACCCAATAAATGTAATTTAAAGAACAATTACTTAGAGCAAATAAATCCATAATCTATGTATGAGACATGGCTCCTTTGAGAGTGTCGCTTAAGCTATATAATTCTTTGGGCACAAAATAGTTTTCATATCTCAAATGCTCCCTGTTGTAGGAGAAAGAGCACAGAACCTTACTAGGAAAACACAGCTATTATTCTGTGCTCCAGAACAGGTGTGCAATGCATTAAAGGGCCTGGGAAACTACTCCTGATGCTTTTACATGATGGAAATATTAAAAAAAAAACTTATCAGAATTCCAAAGTGTCTGAAGACAAAGTTAAATGGAATAAATATACTCGGACACTCTTCCACATCAATTCTTCTAATAGCTTGTGAGTTATAATCTTAATGGGATAAGAAGTTTTTTTTCGGATGCAATAAATTAATTATAAAGGTATGTGATTGATATGAATGGAAACCATCCCAATTAGGTGATGATGAGAATTGCATGAAGGACAACACATGGCGAGTGTACCATTTTAAGGTCATATTTCTGTGGAGGGATTTAAGTAATTCATACTTGTTATTTATAAGATATTAAAAAGCCCCAAGGTAGAAATACAGTTGTACATTTATGCATTTTCCTTGAATTATCTTGTATAGTATTTTTGTGGGATTTTAAAGCTGGTTAATATGTATTATGTTGAAATTCATAGTGACTTAAACACTGCATGATACATTTTTCCCCAGATGTTATGATATACTAATAAAGATAACTCTTTCAACTTATATTTAAAGGCTAAAATGCAAAGAATACAAGGTTCCTTTAGTAACTTTTCAAAGCTATTTTTTACTATGCAATGTTTGCCCGAATGAGATAATCACATTAGCTAGTACGTTGTCACAATGCTTTTTTCAAAACGAGGTAGAGTATAGATTTTATAGATAGAAAATAGATGCATAATGACTGTGTGATCTATTCTTACAAAGCACATTGGTCTCAATGAAGCTACAGCCTTATAAATATAACATGAACATATCACAAATAATATAAAATTTAAAAATTCTGGGGACCTGAATTTAAAACTGTGTTGTTTTACAGGGTTTTAGCGTGTAGAGTATCTTAAAATTAACTAAGATTTTTATTACAATTCTTACTGTGAAGTGCTTATGAAAGGGTGATGATTCATAAGTATAATCAAATTCTTTTTTACCTCAGAAAAGAAAGCAGTTTTTCTAGTGAGAAATGTAAGCTCACCCCAGGGGCTCCACATACTATATCATTCAGGAGAAAAGTGGGTTGCAGCAAGTTTCCAGGATTAATCCAAAGATGATGTGTGAATTGTACACAGGTCCAGAGATCAGAGGATCTGTACACTAATCCTCCCTGTGCTGTTGCTGAAGAGTGAGCGTTTTCTGCTGCGAAAGAAGGGATCCCCATAAAACTGAGCAGCCTAATTCATCAGCCTGACACTAGGTGGTCAGCCCGGTGCAAACCTATGGAGGCAAACTTCCTCAAGGTGGACATTGGGACAGGTTAACCAGATTCTGCCACATTCTCTATTTTTCACCATGAAAGGGACAATGGGAAAATGTTCACCTTGGTGGGTAAAAACCACCAAATTATATTACTATTAATCTTTTATGGGTCAGGGTGAGTAAACATTTTTCATGCGAAGGTCAAGGATAGAATAGGGCATTACAGTCACAACATATGACTCGAGACAGGTTGTAGGAGTGGCTGCTATAGAAAATGTGTCCACCTAAAAGACAACCTAAGAATAAGAAAAGACATTCTAAGAATAATAGACCTCGTTTTCTTGGAATTGTGTCTTCCTTTCCATTTTAATACTGTCCTTGGTCTGCTGTTCTTTCCAGTTTATTTTATTTTTTGCTTTTCTTGATTTTCTTAGGTGCATTTGATCTCTATCTCAACTTTCCTGGGGAAATCGATAGCTTGTTAAAAAAAAGATTGTGACACCTGCAAGGGCAGGGCTAATGGTCCTACTCAAGAAGTCACTGTGCTAACTGGGTTTATAAACCGGATCTAGCCTCTTCCTTTCCGAGAGGGCCAAGGAGCCAAGTGAGTGATATAAAGAAAATTATTTTGACTGGTGGGGGAGAGACATGACAGGGAAGAAGAAAATACAGTATTTTTTTTTAACTAAAGAGATTTTTTTAGGTAATTAAGAATAACTGGTTGCTATTGTTGGTTTGTATTTTGAGATAAAGAATTAAACATCTTGAGATATTATTATTAAAGGAGCAGAGTCCTCTAAAATAAGGTACATTATATGGAAAGAAGTTCTTCAAAATGCCTCCTTTGCAACCAACTGTATTTCTGAGGAGGTGTTGCTTTTGAAGATAAAATTAGATAACTTGAAAATAACAGCATTATTATTATTACTAATACAAATAACAGAACACTAAGGAAAATAACCCAATTAGCAGAGGCATCTTTCTTCTCAGAGAAGACATTCCAGACATTTTCCCTGGCAAAATCACTAGCCAGACAGACAGATGATAGATATTTTGATCAGTTACTCTTACTTCATTGTAAATGTTTTATGTTTCACTTAATAAAGCCTGAATGTTCTTACATCTCTCAAGTGTGACTTTACAAAATGCAGCTAATCGTTAGGTAGTCTATCTGTGCTGCACTAACCTTTATGTATCTACTAGGAGCCCAGTGCACAAATTCATGCACCTTGAAAGGAACTGTGGGCCACGAGGCTGCGGTGGGCAACAGGGGCGGGTCTTGGCCCATCCTCTGTGCCCCCACCAGCCCCTCCTGCAGTGGCTCCCAGTCCCCTGTCTGCCGGTAGCCCTCTCCCGCCACCACTCCCATGCACTGATGGCGCCGGGCACGCTTGCACCCACTGATGGAGTGGAGTGATTAGGGCCAGCACCAGCAGCTGGTGTGAGCGGTGGCTGCTGTCTGATCGCCCCTCAGGAGCAGGTGGAGGTGGAAAATCCCTCAGGGGTGATCAGGGCCAACAGCTGCCACATGCACCCACTGAAGGCACCAAGCAATTGGGACTGGCACTGGGTGCTGGCAGCGGGTACGAGCAGCAGCTCTGGTGCTGGCTGCGATTGCGAGCAGGGCTGGCGCCAGCAGCGGCTCCAGTGCAGGCAGTGGTTGCGAGCGGGGCCATCGCTGGCAATGACTGTGAGTGCCGGGTGGGACCACAGTGCACAGGAGCAAAGAATTTTCAGTAACCACCAGAGGCTCGCCCCAATGACAGCAACCGGCGTCCTCACTTGGTCTGGCACCCCCACTCACTTGCTCCACCATCCCTCCGCAGCTGATGCCCACCATGTTCCGCACTCTGCTGCCAGCTGCTGATGCCCACCATGTTCCATGTGCGCCCCCTGGTGGTCAGTGCACATCATAGCAACTGGTTGTTCAGTTGTCCTGCAGTTCAGTCTATTTGCATATTAGCCTTTTATTATATAGGATTTTTTCAGGACTGAAGGAGTGAAGGAGGAAGGATGAAATAAAGGATCACAAGGAGAGAGGAGTTAAGAGAGGTAGATGGCAGAGAGAAGAACAGAGAGTGTAATGAGGAAGCAAAGCCTGTGGACTTGGGTTTGCATCCTGGCTCCCTAGCTCTCCTGATGCAAGCCGTGTCCTTCGAGTTCCCCAGTTGCAGAGTGGCTGCTGTCTACTTGAACTGCTCAATCTATAGATTAATGCCCTGGCAAACTTATTCAGCGTTGAAACCAGAGAGGTTGCTATTTACTTATCTAGTTCCTTTCTGTCTTGGGGTATATCACCCCAGCACTTTGATCTTTAATTTCCTCTCTATGGACTGGAGATTTATCTTGTAGGGTTCTTGCAAGTTTTACATTAAATTAGGTAATGTATTTAGAGTCTTCAGGAAACTGATAGGTTCTGGATAAACACCCAGCAAATATTAGATTATACCACATGAAATTGCTATTTTTATAGATTTTAAAAAATCAAATATGGTAATTTTATGTGGCTCAACCTAACATTGATTTTCTCCTTTTTTCTTAAGCAGCTGGGAAGGTACAGACCAACACTCCAGATACCTAACACGGTAGCCCTGTTGCATAATCTGTTAAGACCCAGCTCCTGCTCTATTACCCTTGAGCAAGACCCAGCTTTACAGTACCTGTCTATGATATGGGTCATTGCCTGGCAATCACTCAGGAGCCCACATGACTCCACCTATGTATATTTCCTCCTGTTGCCTCCTGGGCTTCTCGCTCAGCTCTGGGTCCTGGGCAACCTATATTGGACTCACCTTGCCACTAATGGAGCTATGGGTATTTTTTCCCACTTGATGGCTGTCTGAATTTCATTTCACTTGAACTCAAGTTAAACTACCATGGATTAGAAGCACTATGCTTTCAGGGAACAAATAGTCTACCTTTGTAGACGGCCACTGTTTAAATGGAACCAGCACTCATGTTAGGTTGAACCATATAAAATTGCCACACTCTGATTTTTTTTTTAATCTATAAAAATAAGCACCGTTTGCTGAGTGCTTATCCAGGACCTAATTTAATAGCAGGCATCTTGCCATTTCTTTAACTCAGCATGCGGTTTCTATGCTTTTCATATGCCTATCCCTCTGCTGCCATCTTTTTTCCCTATTGATTTGACAAAATCCCACTTCTCCTGCAAGAGACAGCTCATATGTCCTGTGCTCCACAAAGCTTTCTCTGAATTCCCTATGCAGACACACCTTCCCTGCCCCCACGTGCCACTGTACCCCTTCTATACAGCAACCTTAGCAATTGCCACACCAAATTTGAGTCTGCTTCCCTGTTTAATCAGGAGCTCCTTGGCCACAGGAATAGTATCTTTATACTGAAGTGTTCCCAATGTTTGACATAATAACTAAAACACAACAGGTGCTCCCTAAATTATTTCCTGAAAAAATTAATAAATGAATTAATCAACCTCTTCCAAGGGCCAAGAACAGATTGATTATTTGCTCCTTTATTTTTTGTTTTTTTTGTGTGTTAGTTGTCTATTTCTTTACACCTCCTTCCTTTCCTCTTCCCTTACTCCTATTATTTCTTTATTTTTCAATTAGGGTTAAATGTTTCTAATTTACCTCCCTGTTTAGAAGCTTATGGGTATTTCAAAGATGCTGAATTGCGCAGGTATAAAAAAATAAAAAGAAAAAAAACAACAACTAATCACACATAAAAATGAATAGACTCCTTGGCATATTATCTCTTTTAATAAGATGCCTTAGCATCTGCACATTGTCCTGATAAGAGAAACTGCTGTCATATTTTTTGTTTCAATTTGAACATTTTAAAGGCATTTTCTATTAGTGCTAATTAGATGTATAAAAGCCTTCCTGAGCAAAGTAGATAGTCACAGCTAATTCATAAAGAATTGATGATAGTAGCTAAATTGCCACATAGATTTGCACTTTGGGTAAGGCTAAATTTCCAAATAATGTGACTGCTGTTTAAAATAAATTTAATATTTAATGTAAATCATAGTTTCATTAAATTCGCAATATTTTTGAAATTTACTCAATGTTATTTTAAATTAGCATCTGTATAAAATCTCTTCAAAGTAAATAAGCTAATAATATGATAACACCAGTAGAGGGAATAATAACATTAGCCATTTATAGAACACTTGTCATTATTATCATTATATTTGTTATTTTCTTCTTTGTCTGTCATACATACATACAGTTCAAACCAAGTTCTTCCAATGTAGATCTTATACATCTGAGACAATTCTTTAACTTTTTTTGAGAAGGAAAATAGGAGGCAGCTTTGGGGGCTTACAGCCTAGTTCAGTATCTAATTAAACAGTAATCTTACGTCCCCATTCTAGCTGCCTTGGGCAGAGCAGCAAAGCCCACCCCGCGGGGCCCACCACAAGAACATATACACTGAGTGGCCAGATTATTATGATCTCTGAACGCATAATAGCATAATAATCTGGCTACTCAGAGTATATCCTATATAATAAAAGGCTAATATGCAAATTGTCCCCTCGACAGGAGTTCGACCAGCAGGTAGGCCAGCCAACCGCCCATGTCCCCTCCCCCTGGCCAGGCTGGCCGGACCCCACCCATGCACGAATTCATGCACCAGGTCTCATACACACACACACACACACACACACACACACACACACACACACTGAGTGGCCAGATTATTATGCGTTCAGAGACCATAATAATCTGGCCACTCAGTGTATATATATATATCAAAACCTGCTCACATTGGCAGTTCAAGCTTTGGATCAGAGCCCTCTGGACCAGCATCGCTGTGTAATAAAGGGTTTACTCTCCTGATTCCTCTGGGTGCTGGCTGTCGTTCTCCTGGGCCATTTGCCACAACAGTTGGAGTCATTAGAGTATTGATAGGGCTGAAGCAATCATTTGTTTGATGATTTATTAAAGTGGTTGGCATACGTGTGTGTGTTTCTCAAAAGTTATACCGTTTTCTCTCAAAGCAGTTCATACACTGAAAGAATATGTTTAATTTGCCTATCTCTTATCAAATTAGAAATTAAGTTGCAGTACAATGTATTTAAAGAAAAATTTGAGAGCGAGTTTTAAAGCCAGAGTGACATCCAAAATTAAGGCATCAACTGAGACGGAACTCCGAGAGAGGGAGTCCTCATGAACGGGGCTTAAGAGTCATCTACACGTTATTTGCTCTGAAGGTGATTTCCTGATTTAGCGAACGCCATAATTTCAGGAAAAAACTGTTGATATTAAAATCAGGAGATGGAATAGAATGGGAGTGCATTCACATATTTTGTCTACCTAACGTAAGTCAAATTTTGTTCCAGCTTTATATATATTATTGTACTTGTCTCAAAATTGGGTACCTGCTGCGGGAAAAGAGGAGTCTCTAAGAGTATTCATTTTCCTTTTACAACTTTAGTAATGACAGCTCCACATTCTACCAGGTTGAATTTTTCCTTAACCCATGGCTTTGGGTCCAGAGCATTTCACAGCCGTAAGGAAATAGGAAAATGGCTACAGGGCAATCCACCTGGCTGGAGGATTCGGTTTTCTTCTATATTCCCTTTGCTAAGGCACTGGGCAGTTTTGGAACACAATAAATTATGCTTAATAATTATTTGTTGAAGGAAAGAATAAATGACTAAATTACCTTACAGAAATTTGCTTTCCATCATTGAACTCTAAAGTCTAGTTGCCTTTTTTGTTTGCTGTATGAAGACCTCGGTACCTTGCCCTCCTTCAGTGCCTCTTCTTATAAATGTAGCCTTTTCCTGAGAATAATCAACACTGCTTTCTAACCTTGTTGCCCACACATTTAGGTTTGCTTTAGAAAACTGATTCCTTAGCCCATCAAGCTGTTGTCTTAGCCTCCTGACCTTTTTTTTTTTTTTAAATATATTTTATTGATTTTTTTACAGAGAGGAAGGGAGAGAGATAGAGAGTTAGAATCATCGATGAGAGAGGAACATCGATCAGCTGCCTCCTGCACACCCCCTACTGGGGATGTGCCCGCAACCAAGGTACATGCCCCCGACCGGAATCGAACCAGGGACCCTTCAGTCCGCAGGCCGACGCTCTATCCACTGAGCCAAACCGGTTTCGGCTCCTCCTGACCTTTATATCTCTAATCTCCCTCCTTTAAGATCCGAAATATTTAAATCCCAGCTGTTTCAACCCAACATGTCCTCCTCTACCTAATCTCTCCCCACCTTCCAAGAGACTAACTTGGAAATAGTACCAAGTATAACCAATAATTTTTGTTGCAATAATATGAGGGTTGTTTTGTTTCCATTTTCAGCATTCCCAGAGTATATTGCAAGAGGAAGAATGAATTTCAGTTTCTTCAGCTTGAGAATATGGTAGTGGTGGGAAACACAGTAAAAAATGAGGGCAGATATTTATGCCTGTGCTCAAGAAAAGGTGACTAAGAAAAGGCTCTAGTCCTGGCTGCTAACGTGCAATCTCAAACCACACTTCCTTATGTCATGTCACCATCTGTACCTATTTCTGTCTGTACAATACCCTTCTGTCTTCTCTTTCCTTAAAAAATGCAGTAAGTACTAACTCTCACTATAATTACAGGCACTCCTTTAGTAGAAAATGTGAATTTATAACAAAAAACAAAGCTATTTGCTCTAGCTAGGTGACTCATATGGAGTGTCATCTCATATACCAAAAAGGTTATGGGTTCCATTCCTGGTCAGGGCCCATACCTAGGTTGTGGATTCAATCCTCTGTTTGGGTATGTACCGGAGGCAACCAATCAATGTTTCCCTCTCACATCGATGTTTCTCTCTCTCCTTCTCTCTCTCCCTTCCTGTCTTTCTAAAACATCAAGACAGGATTTAAAAACAAAACAAAACTATTTTATTTGTTTTTAAATTTTAGTAACAACTTTCAAATCAATCTCAGCTTTGAAGAGACCACCTAATTAGGGAAATTTTTCATGGAGAGAGAAAACTGCCTTGATTAACCATGCACAAAATAGACAAGCATGGAATTAACTGGAAAATAAGTGGAATGCATTATTCATTTGATGCTGCATATCTTAAGATAGTCACTATTATTACAAAGTAGACTTGGAAGCTATAATAGAGATGGGAGAAGAGATATGACTACTTTCAGAAATGAAGATTGTAGTAGTACAGTCATACATTTCTTGCTTGTTTTGTTATATATATATTTTTAATATATCAACCATTTTTCCTCCCCTTACTATTATAAACTGTGTTAACAATGTTAACTGATTAATACTATAAATCTAACCTTGAAATCACAGGATAATAAAGGGAGATCATGGCTGCTAGAAAAAGAAGATTACCCAAAAGATGAATGCAGGGATAGTGGAATTTACATCTCCACCTTTGGGAAAAGTTGGAGCAAGTCTTCAATTGATCAAGGAATAGTTGTATCATGCTAGATAGAAGAGGGATGGTATTTTATAGTTATTTGGAAGTTTAATTGCTGCCAAAAGGGTAAATATGGATGTGGAGTTGGAAAAGTGCATTGCAAAAGAGATGGTGGAAACTACACTTCCTAGAATTCGCTTCCCTATATAATCACAGGTTCTGACCCGTTAATAAGAGGCACAGTGAGATTTAGAAGATAGAAGAGGGAAGGTGCCAGAGGGCGTAGGAGACAGGTGTTGGGGGCAGATGACAGGGGTGAGGTTCAAAGCATCTGTATTATACTCAGAATACATAGAATGACTTCTGCTTCCTTTACGGAAGCCTGACTGATTCAGCTAGGAAGCAAAAAATCCCTGCTGTGTATTAAGAATAAAATAATTCCTCATCAACTTTCCTCCTATCTAAACCTTGGAGGCATTGAAGTTTGTGAACCTGGAATGCACAATAGTTTGAGATGGGTGATAAAAGTGTCTCTAAGCTAATCCTCTGCCCCCAGGCAACTTTAAAAAGAGAACATATACATTAAGAAAAAAATAAAAATATAAGTACGATGACCTAAGAATGAAATGAAGGTAGAAAGGAAATCTCTCCAAAGTTTCAGGATGCCAGCTGCAGAGCCATTGTAGGTACTGCGTCCTCTGCCTGGACCCTACTCCATCCCACAGGGCCAGCCCTTTGCACTCTTCAGGTCCCAGGTCCAAGGCCAATTCTTCCTTGATTGACAATCCAACCTAAATTAAGTTTTCCTGTTCTCTTCCAGAGCACCCAGTTTCTTTGCCTTCACTACTCTAACATTTGAAATGATGTGTTTATCTCCATTTCTATGTGCTTAATTAGCATGTATCTCCTCTATTAGACTCTGAACTCCAAGAGGGCTAAGGCCATGACTATTCTGTAAACTGCTTCACATCCAGTAGGTAGAAAACCATAGGTATTCAATAAATATTTGTTGAATAAATAAATGCATGAATGAGTGGTTTACAGAGACAGGAAGGGGTAGGTGAAACAATCTTTTCAAAAAGAAATCCAGAGACATGGAAGCATGGAACAGACTGTTGCATCTCAGAGGGAAGGCAGGAGCAGGAAGGTAGGTGGGTGAGAAGAGATCAATCAAAGACCGTGTATGCATACATGCATAACCCCTGGGCACAGATAACAGGGTGGTGAAGGCCTGGGGCAGGGGGTGAAAGCAGGCTAGAAGGAGTCAATGGGGGAGAAAAGGAGACCTATGTGTTAGGTCAAGGCAGGGGGGAAAGACCACAGCCCTGCAAGCATCCACAAGGTAGATGGTGACAAAGATAACTGGCGCCTTCCCAGACCCTCGCCAGCCTTCTCAGACCCCTGCCTGAGGCAGGAATTCCACACCTCTCATGCCCTCCACCCTCCCCTCACTAAACAGCTGTATAAAGGAAGTACCTAAGCCCCGTTTTGGCGCGAACTCCCCTGGCCCACTCTCGGACCAGTGAGTTTCGCCCGGGAGCGCAAGATTAAAACCTCCCCCCCTTTCCATGGCCTGGACTCTGTCTTGTTTCCTGCGTCGCAAACCTTTCACTATGTAATACTTTCAACAATAAAGATGAAAAAAAAAAGACATGGGTATTTTACTCAGGAATATTAGTCAATAATGTAAAGTAATGCAATGGGTTTATTTTGTTCCTTCATTTTCTATGTGTAGGAAATGAATTCTGGCATTCCAATATTTGCTAAAAGATAGCCTTTGCAAGGAATTGGAAATAGGGAATAAAAATTACCCTTGTCTTTCGCATGTTCTTCAATTTCTCTTAAATTTCAATTCCAATGGATTGTATTCATAGTCCTTCATTTTTATATGGTACCTGTAAGATGAAAGTATTTGATATTATATTTATAAAAGAGAAGTTCTTTGGTACAATAAAAATAAGTATATCTGATGGAGCGACACATGGAATTATTTAACAACGATTGCTGTTTTGCAGAAGATTTTTAAAATAGGAATTTTTGCTTATTGAACAACAAAGCCAGAGTTAAACTGCCAATGTTTTGAAAATTTTGAGACGCATTGTAAACACTGTGAAAAGACCTGCCTCCTTGTTTGAAGCTACACCGATCGATGCATTGACCTCTGTCGGGAACTTCATTAACCTCTTTTTACAGTAAAGAAATTTGAGAGCTCTGCTATTTTTATTCCTTAGAAACTTACACTAAGATACAAAGCAGTTTGGGGCAGGTTGCATTATTATCATCTTTACTCAGAGAAGAGAGAACCATGTCTACATTTGTGTGCAACATATAAAGCTAGAGTTTGTGTAATCCAAAATGGAATGTAAAAGCAGGACCCAAAGCGAATTTGCACAGTTCTCACAAGCAGGGCTTGTGCGTGAATGACGTACATCATTGCACTATTTGTAGTGAACTGCATGCACTTAATAGTTAGAGAGAGACTTCTACTTACTTTCTTTCCTACTAATGGACTCTCCTATGAAAATGAATTTTTATTTTGATTAGATCCAACGAGAATGTGAATATTTAAGCTAGGGAGCCCTACTTTAATTACTGAATTCTAGTGACCCTCTCTGTTTCAATCGGGTTATTTCCTTTTAAGATATTATGTCAGAATTTCTATTGTTTAAACAATAAAAAAGAATGAAAGGACACTACAAGTCAAGTAAATGAGCTGTTACATAGTATTTGGTTAATTTTGTTTTAAGTCTAGATTGATTAATTTTATCTTTTTTATTTTCTTTCACATACTGAACCACAGCCTACCTGTGCTGATGCTATTCCTGCCACTTTAGAAGGTCTGAGTTGTTATGATTTGAACAGAGAGCAACACTGGAAAGTGATATTGGGTCATTTGGAGAGCCACCACCCTCTTCTCATTAACTCCTTACTAAACTGTTAACACATTTCGTTATGTGACAATCAACTGCAAAATCTTCAGGACATTTTCCAAGGAGCATTCATTCCTGTCACATCTGAGTGTGCCGGGGCGGCTGATCTTGGCTGGACCTGGCTGCACTCCCCTGGCTGTGGCACTGCCAGGCCTGCTCTGTGGTTCTGCCCCCAGGGGGCTCAGTCTGGGCCCAACCCAGGGAGGAGCCACCATTCAGAGGAAGCGGGTTCCTGGCAATCGTTGGAGGCAGAGGCGAACTGGAAACAGATGGGGCTTCTAAGAGCCCAGGCTTGTAACCAGCACAGCCACGATGCCCACATTCCTTTGACCAAAGCAAGTCTGAGTTCAAAGATCAAGAAAGTCAAGTTTGTATTTTGTGGGAGGAACTGCAAAGTTGCTCGAAAAAGAGACTGTGAAGAGGCAAGAATAAATAGTCCAGTCTATCACTGCCATCAGCCACGACTGATGATCTTCCACCACCTATTAGTCCTAGGTAGGTCTTGTCCAAGATGATGATTTTCTACATTAAAGTCATGGCAACTCGACATTCCTTGCATGTGATGGCAAGAATAGCAGCAGTGATAATACCAGGTTCACGCTACAAAAAACAATAAAAAAAATTAAAAAATAGTTCAAATGGGAAATTAATAATGACTTAATAGAACATTTAAAAATCAGCTAACAAAATGCCAAAAACAGTATCAACTGTTGTGACTCAATGTTTTGTATTAAATGGAGACAGCAGGGCCCAGAAGAAATTATGCTTATTTCCGTTCCTTTGGTCATCCTGAAAGGTCCATTTACCAGCAGGTCCTATAAGAGAGACATTTGCTGTTGGGCATTCAATACTGTTTTATTGACATGGAAATCTCAAAGGTACAAATAAGTTGTGCATTATTTTGTTTAAAGATATTTTAAAGTTAATTTTACCTGTTTTTTGAGTTTATCTGTTTCTAGTTTCGTAGGTAGGTAACCAGATGTTTTTGAGGGCATTCCTAATGGTACATCAGATATAGTCAAGTGTTTTTTGACTTTTTTTAATGACATAGAACTTTCCGATGGTGTTATCTAAGGAAATACACCTGCTCCGCTTCTCCTGTGGCTTGCTCCAGGTGCTCGTTTGCCTGAAGTTGTGGGTTAGCTTCGGAGATCCCAGCGCACATCTCGGCAGTCCTCTGGATGGGTAGTCTCCCCGCTCTTCCCGCTTCCTCGGTGTCGTCAGCGATCTCAAATGAGACATCATGCTATGTGCTCATCTGAGACTGTCCTGACAAAAACAACAGACATTTGCTGAACTGGTAAAGCAGTACAGTAAAGTGTTTATTTCCAGTGGGTGAAAGGCATTTTAGGAGACCCAACTCTATTCACTTTCTGAATTTCCTTCAGTTAACATTTTACACACGTTACCTTCCAAAATGCAAATAAGAAACCAACGAAAATGACAAGCTTTTTTCCAAAATTTCTAGTATTCAATGCAGAGGTTTTCAGCCTGAGGGAACTGGGGTTATGTAGATGGTTTAACTCACCATCTTTTCAGCCGTTTCATATCCTTAGTACTTAGTACCACTCTCTGTGTGACAGATAAATATGTACTCCTACACAATAAACAAAGGCCTCTTCATATTTTTTTTTCTGGTGGAAATTCTAGAGCAAAACAGTTGTTCCTGAGGTCAGAGGTGTTCGTTTGTTCAGCCAGTCAAGACTGCCCCTCCGCTGGTCTGCATCAGTATAACCACCCCTCCTATTCACATATTAAAAGACATATATAACAGTGGGGACATGGGAGTTGACCTGAGGCCCTGAGCACCCCATTTCCCTCTTCATGGACCCTCCAGGGACCCCTCAGCTCTAAGAACACAGCAATGACAGGGCCTACCTCTGGTATTCCAGGGCCTCCGGGACCCTTCCCTGCACTAACCGTATCAGGCCCCTATGCTGACTGGTCAACACTTTATGCCATACCAGTTTTTTAATATCTTAAAATATCATCCCTGCAGCCATGGGGAGAAAGTGCCTCACAGCAAATGTGGTCTAAAAGGGGGATACCCGAAATGGAAAGGAAAGACGCAATTGCAGGAAGCAGTAAGGTGGTGCTGAGAAAAAACACAATGGATATGCCTCCTGCTGTTGAAGTCAGTCTTCTGTTCCTACCCAGGGCCTGTCACCTCTTGGTGGGGTGTTCTTGGTAAGAATGTCGCCACAAATGAGCATCAAGTTCCTCATCTTTAAAATGAGTGTGATAAGGCCTGTTTTGTATAGGATGGTGCTTGGAACATGAGGGAGTGTTTAGAAGTGCCTGAGCCCGTTGCAAGCAGTTAAGAATTGATAACATCTATCATCTTCCCTGAGCTTCCTAGAAAGGAGCAAGAGGAGTTTGCATCTCTGTCTTCCCGATGTCTCCCTTCAGTCATCACGCTGAATGCAGCTGCTGTAACAAGCACCGGCAGCAAAGGGGGCTTCGACTCGGCATCTCAGGTTGCAGGGACACAAAGAAAATCTATTTATTTCTGCTAACTTGCTACAGGGTATTGGCACCAATGGCTGTCTGTGGGTAAACTTAATATCTCGATTAGCTCTCCTGAGAATGACTCTGGAAACTGTAACATGAAGTGGGAGGTGGAAGACTGGCTAATACCTAGGGTGGCTTCAAAATAGTCTGTGGAGGTCTAGTTGCTTAGAATTGTAAGATGTTTGTTACCTTGACAACCACAGGCAGCGCAAGGCTGGGCTTTGAGTGACTTTAGATTCCATTGCAATTTCTTAGGGGGGTGAATGATTTGTATGTCGAATCAATGAATGGCAAAGACATGTTATTTAATAAGATTAATGAAGCTCGCATAAAGCATTCTGCTTGCTTAGAATTATAGTTAACATTTTCAGAAAGTTGGCCCCAGGGAGGACCAAAACCTTTTTGAATAGTAGGTGAACTTACAGATGGGGAGCATAGCTATATTTTCAGTTGCCTCTGATTTGTAGTCTCAGAATTTGAACTAGTCCTGAACTTTATGAGGAAGATTTCCCCCCCCCCCATTTTTCTCCCCCCAACCCCCTTCGTTGATGATCTGGTTAACATTTGGATGACCTCTAGATCTAGTAACTCACTTTAATAAATCAACGGTGACCCTGTGCTGTTACAGTAGGCTAGCAAACGATGAAGACACGTTTTAGTATCCTTGCTCTGTTTGAGGAAATTCTAAACTATCATTTTCCTTTTCCTTATGTTCCTCACTTTCTACTCTGTTCCTGTCATGCCCTGGTTTTATCTTCCTTCCTCAGGCTCACAGTTTCCCCTTTCAATCTGACTGTAATGAACACAAATCTGTCTATATATAAAAATGTGCTCTCTTTATTTATTTACAATTGAACTTACTTTCTTAGATGTTGTATTACTTATTTATTGCTATTTAACAAAATACCCCAAACCTTAACAGCCAAACAGCTGACCATTGATTATCTCACGCCTTTTCTGAGGGTCAGAAACCTGGTAGCATCCGAGCTGGGCGGTTCTGCCTCAGGGTCTCTCATGAGGTTGCAGTCCATCTGCCCCTTGAACTTGCAACCTCTAGACTTGACCAGAGCGAGACGATCCACTGCTAAGTTCACTCAGGAGGCTACTGATGGGAGTCAGTGCCTCATCCCATAGGCCTCTTCACAGAGCTGTTCTCTTACCATGGTGGCTGGCTTCCCCTAGAGTGAGCAATGAGGATAACAGCAGGTCTCAGAGTGATGGATCATCACTTATGCTTTATTCTGTTGGTCAGACAGAACAACCACGGCACACTGTGGGACAGGACTACACAAAAGCACACATACCGGGAGGTGGATCATGGGGAGGCCACACGTATTTTCTGGCCCCTCTTTACTGGGAGTAGAAACTGAATTACCGACAATGGAAGGGCTCTCTCAACCCTCACTACTGGAATAGTGTGTGTATCCTTACATAGCAATCTAGGTTATTTTTTTAAGAGGGTGAGGTTGAGAGGGCATATCTTGTCTTTGGCATTATTACATATTCACCCTGAAAACTGATGACAAACTGTTACAGACATTGCTAGGACACCCCACCAAAGTGGAATCTGTTGGTGCCCCCAGACACTTATTCCTCAAACTTTCAATGCATTAGGACACTCCCGAGCACCCTCATTCCAGATGGAAGGCGGGGAGGCCCTGGAACTGCGCTTTCCAATATGGTAGCTACCAGCCAGGTGTGGTTCTCTGAGCTCTAGAAATGCAGTACTCTGAAATGACATGTGCTGTAAGTATAAAACACACACTTATTTCAAAGACATGGCCTATAAAAACTGTAAGATATCTCATTAGTAGGACTGCATTGATAACATATTGAAATAATATTTTAGATGCACTGAGTTAAATAAAACAGTATTCATATGGATTTCATGTGTTTAATTTACTTTTTAAAAAAATGGCTATAGGAAAAGTTAAAATTACAGATGTGGCTTGCTTTTGTGGCTCACCTTACGTTTCTATGGGACGGTGCTACTCTGGATGGAAAATGGCAATAGGGAGGAAACGCCTTCCGATCCTATGCAAGCACCCGAGGTGTCCCTCCCCAGGTGGTATTTGGTAAAAAAAGAATACTAAGGATCAGATTGAAGCAAGGAAAATCAGAACTAAACATCATAGGGTCTGCAGACAATGGTGTCTATGGCAGATACTGTCAATACCTTTGCCAGGTGCCCTGAGCACTCATCATCCCACAGACCCTGACTGCTCCCTGCTGAAAACCTCACACACTCACCTTGGAGTTGTCTGATAGCAGGGATGCCCTCAGCCCAGGAGTATGGAGGATGGAGGGGCCTGGGCATTACTGTCATTGAGAACAGCCTTCAGCCAAGATGAATGGAAATTGATGGATACGTGTCGCTGTTTCTTTGCCCTCATGGGGATTATACTGAAGTGGGTTCTGCACCTTCTCCTAGAGGTGGCCCACACAGAGTTCCAGCTGCTTCACTAACACCCCTTCTTCAGCCTTTCTTCTCATCCACTCCTCTACCGGTAATTCCTGGGATCAATTCCCAAACATCTCTTAATCCGATTTGTGGGTTCTGCTTCTAGAGAAATCGAACTTAAGACAGAGTATGTATATGACACGTACGTGTCTGGATGTAGGAGCTCACAGTCCCGAAGACAGAGAGGTAGCCCTATGTATTTCCCGATAGTGCAGTGCTCACATAGCCTTGCAATTGCCAAGATGGGTCAGGTTGTGGAACTACGGGCCATGTGTGACAGCCTAAAAGTTTTCCTTTTGACATTTGTTGAAAGGAAAATTAGTTTTCTTCCTCTGAAGATAGCATGAGAACGACACTTCACCTTCCAGCATCCTCATATTGTGACAAGATGACAGGCACTCTATTCTCACCTCCTATTTCCTCCATCACTTTGTACCCCACGTGTGCAGTTTCACCGAGAATCAGGGAGCAGGCACACTGCCCTATCTCAGTTCAGCAGGGCAGGAGCATTGGAGGAGACGCGTCTGAATGATGGCACTGACACAATCAGAATGCGCTTTACCAGGCACATCGCCCTGGTGGTTTACAAGCCACGCTGTCTCCGTGTGTAGTTTACATTTAAAACAAGCACAATGACAGTAACAATCGAGATAAACAACGTGCTTTCTAGATTGGGAAACCTTTCCCAAATACTTTCTCCTTTTATTCTTTCAACAACATTTTGAGGGAAACGACAGTTATTATGGATGTGCTGGTGATTTCTTTGGCACCACAACCATCCACACCCATATTCTTGCAATAGCGCATATAACCCAGTTGTATTTAAGGACACATGCTGGTCTAGTGGGTGAATAAAACTGTGCATGGAATCATCTGATACACAAACACGTAATACTTGCAATGTTATTTTCCAACAGGAACTTGTCCAACTTACCTTACTGTACCCCAATCCCTAACCATTTTCTTAATCTTCCTCAAATCTATAAATTATACAGATATGACCTGCTTACTTAATTCCTCAATCAATACATCAATCCTTCCCACTAGCTTGGAGCTTCATTTTAAAAGCACTCTGGGTGATAGACTGCTTGTTTTGGTCCCAGGACTGCTTCCTGGATCCTGCCTACTGTTAGCATCCTTTGTGGGTATGCCATAGGTCTTCAGTGTGCCGGCAGCCAATTCCAGCATGTCAGCAGGGCTGAATCATCTGGGATGGCCAAAAAGCATCTCCCCCAAACCTGAATAGGATAATCCTTTGCGGCCAGACAGCTCAGAGCATCTTAATCTGCATGTTATTGCCTCCTGTTGGCCAAACACCTGAACAGCTATTCCCCAACCTGACAATGCATCTGTAAACCCTACTCTTTGAAGTGTATTATCTCCACCTTGCCTTAGGACAAATTGTGTTAATAAAAGCAGGGTCCTGAGACAAGGAGGAAGTCTTTAGCTCCTTTACCTGAAGCTCCTCTGACCCCCAATGCCTTTCAAAACTATCTTTCGTCCTTGGACTCCTTATTGAATCTACGCATCAGCTCCTTTCTCCAGATTGCAGAACCCTTCGTAATGCTGGGACAAGAACCCCAGCATCAGTGTAAACTGAAACTCATACACAGATGTCTCCTTACTGTATTGTTGTTTTTAATCACATCTTTGGAAAGACCACAGCTTAATAAAAGCAGAGATGTGTTCTAGGCTAAGTTCTATGGTAGGAAATGCTAAATAAATTATTGGTCAAAGATTGAATAAATGGTCAAATGTAAAAAAACAAACTTTAAGATGTCAAGTAAGGCAGATATTAGTGTGCCATCAAATGATGTTACCAAGATAGGGGAGTTCATGGCAGTTACCACAGAATCAAGGTATTGGTCAGTATTCCTGGCCGAAGTATTTGGCTTTTATTATATGAGGACACAGTTTTATACTAGCATGTAAGCTGCATAAGGACCAGACTTTGTGTCTTTTGTTTCCCACTGTATCACCAGCTCCCACTAACCATGTCTGAAACATAGAGAATGTGCACACATTTGTGTTTTTTTTGTTGTTGGTGGTGGTTTTTTTTTAATATTTCTTTATTGATTACAGAGAGGAAGGGAGAGGGAGAGAGAGATAAAAACATCAATGAGGAAAGAGAATCATTGATCGGCTGCCTCCTGCACGCTCCCTGCTGAGGATTGAGCCCACAACCTGAATGTGCCCTTGGCCGGAATCGAACCTAGGACCCTTCAGTCTACAGGCCGATGCTCTATACACTGAGCCAAACTGGCTAGGGCCACACATTTTTTATTGGTTGATTTGAGAGAGAGAGAGAGAGAGAGAGAGAGAGAGAGAGAGAGAGAGAGAGAAACATTGAATTGTTGTTCCACTTATTTATGCATTCATGTTCCCTGATTTAGGAGCAAACCGGACACCATAGTGTAATGGGATGATGCTCTAACCATCTTAGCTACCCGGCCAGGACAGCACATATATTTTTTTAAAAGATAAATATGAACCTAAATGATTAAGTGAACTTGGTGTCTAGTCTATGGTAATTATATGCCTAGTCTGAGGTCATTGGTATCTGATGGTGCCCTAGAAAGAAAAATATAGGCATGTTTTAAAGAAAAAAAGTTGAATAGCCCCTTTAAATTTTCTCAAGCCTCCACGAACGAAGCAAAGGAAAATTCAGTTGCATTTGGTATTTCTCAGTCAGGAATGGTCTGGCCACAGGGCAGAATGATGATTTTAAAATGCAGGGGAAATAATCCACCAGTTTAATCTGCACAACGTTTAACACAAATATCCTCTCCATTAACAAAATGGTGCAAGAGAGTGTGGGGTCCTTAGAGGACCTGACAACGCCCTGCAATGTGTTTGTACAAGATTAGCCTTCATGGGAAAGACGAATTCATTCTCGAGATGGCCTTCTGTCAGGGTTGCTGGCCTTAATGTGTGGAACTTTTCCAGTTCATCAAGGCAAGCATGCCCAGAGCTATTTTCTAGGTTCGAAATGAAAGAGCAAGCTGTGGTAAGGCTGAAACCTTTGTTACTGTTTCTATTCCTCTCTTCTCTCTCCATTTCCTGCTCTTTTTTCACCCACCTGTTTTTTTCCTTGCTTAGTAAACAGCACTGCCCATCTGGCAAGTTGTGATAATCTTCCTCTCCCTGCTCCTCATACAGGAACTTGGCTTTGGTTTTCATACCAGGAGTTGCAAATATTGAAACAGAGGCAGCCATTCTGCTCTCACTAGAGGCTCAACTCAGAGCTATTTTCTCAAAGGTCTGAATGAATCCCACACTTACCAGCGCCCCTCCAGGGTGGCTGGTGCGCTGACCTGCTGTTCCATCTCTGGCTGGTCTTGAATTTATTTTCCTGTCAATATCAATATTTAACTTTGGTGCTAAAAAGCTGTGTTTTAATTGAAAATATTCACCGGTGTTTTGATTTCAATGTCACACTGTATATTTAACATTTGAGCTCAAAGAGAAGAGAAAGAAATACATCTGGGCTACCCAGTGAGTATGTTATGCTGCAGAATCCAGCCACACAAACATCATCAGTGAGTATGGACTATGTTATGCTGCAGAATCCAGCCACACAAAGGTGTAGCTCCTGCTATGTGCCTACTGCCCATTGGCAGGGCGCCCTGCCCATGGGAGTCCCTCAGAGCTGCAGCTGACAGAGGGGCCACCGTCTCAGACATGGCTGCTCCAAGCAGCACCTCCACTGTCGCTGGCCTCAGGGTCAGGGCAACTAGAACTCTAGAGCAGTGCTTTTCAAACTTGGATTTGCATGAGTTCTACTGGGGATCTTGAGAGAGTGCCAGTTTCGGTTCAGAACATCTGGGCAGGCTCTGAGCATCTGCATTTCTAAGACGAGCTCAGGGGCTGCTGAGGCTACTGGCCCACCCACTTTTATTTTATTTTTTTTTCAGTAGCAAAAGTCTAACTAAACTGGCAATTAAATGTTTTGGCTCCGAAGTACAATTTCATAGGCTCATAGTCCCTCCCAACCACAGGGAAGCTGAAAAGTACAGTCCAATCAGAAGAGAGAACTGAAAATATTTAGTGAACAGCCAGAAACATTGACGTGCTAATTTATACAACACAGAGGCAAAGTCAACACCTTGTTCATGGTTTTTCAGCTAAACTGGTCAATGTGTTAAAATGTTCATCAAAAAAAATTGGGCAGAGAATCTCAATGCCAGGCCGTCTAAGAGAATCAGTTGTGGGCATTTTAAAAAAACACAAGACCTGATAAATTCTGGAGTAGGTGTGGGGTAAGGCTTGGATATTTGTAAATTGCTCAGGTAGTTCCCTAACCAGGATTGAAGCACACTGAAACAGTTTGAAAGCTTTTCAAACACAGATTCTAAGCTTTTATTTTGAAGGTGTAAAAGCACAATTGGAAGAATGCTTTGATCATGGATATCTTTCACCATGCATCAATGAAATATACCACAAAAGCTGTTGTATTTTAATTAAAATTAAGTTTAAATGTATACCTGTGACAGAAACATTAATTTTTTCTCAAATTAAAAAAAATCTTATTATTTTTCCAGTTTTAATTACTGTCAGTACCTAAGGGAAGGCCTCCTATTTAGAGGTCCCCTATTTTACATTATTCAAATTGCTCAAATATGAAAGTGGTTTATGCAAGTCTGTGAGATAGTTGAAAGAAAGGCTGTCAAGGAAGGCTGAAAGGCAGGGAAGGAAGGAAGAAAAGGAGAAAGGAAGGCAGGAAGGAAAGAGGAGAGAAGGGAGTGAGGAAGGGAAGAAGCTGACAGATGGCCCAGAACACAGCAGTAAAGGGAAGCCATTGCGTGCAAACTGGAATCAGCTAATGGTAAATCTCATATTAACATTTTAATGAGTTATGAATATTATTAAAGTGAACCTCCTTGTGCAAGTTACTCAGCCTCTCTAATACTCTGCACAGCACTGTATGGAAAACACCATTTCGGCATGAACAACTTTAAGGGTAGGTGATTAACCTCTCAGCTGTCTTGACCTTGGGAGAGCCTAACTATGTGCCTGAATAACACAACTGTGCATGCGTAAGTTTTATACGCTCTTTGGTGTATTGTAGTATACTCTTGAGTGTAATATATTTCACTGGAAGAAAAATTTTAATGAATGGTCAGGGGAGGTGTGGTTAATGGAAGAGTATTGCTAAGTATCATTCTGAAGTTTTGAGCTCAGATGGAATCAGAATTATTATGCTTTTGATAGAAATATAGGAAAGTAAGGAAAGGAACGTTTAGTCCATTTCATGAGTGCTAATCCACAATGCAACACAGAATCCTTGTTTAGAAATTGTTTGAAACCTGAACTAAAGAGAAGTGGAAGAATGTGTGCACCTAAGTGAAGCATTTAGCGAAAAGCAATAATCAAGACGGAGTTCTGGGCAGGTAGGGGAAAGATTCAGGTCCCTTTACCTAATCCAGATGATCTCATCTTGGTTCTGCTTTACTCTTCACCTCCCACTCATTTCCTGTCTTTATTTGCCTGCAGGCATCTGGCTTCATATTCCACTTCCGGCCTGAACTTGTGTTCCTGTACCTGACAGCCAATTGAACATCTCTGCCCTTCCAGACTTGTCTCCATGTGAGTGTCTGATCCAGCCCATCTAAGGGGAATGTAGACAGGTAATATCTATCTTTAACCTTTTAGGAGGAAGAAAGTATAGCATGCAATAATACCTTTTCAAGCAGGTCATAGCTATTCCAAAAGAACACTTTACTAGGGCAATAAACAATGCAGTTAATCATGCTCTACTTGTTTGATATGCAAATGCATACACCTAAAAGGAAGAGATCACTTTGAGAACTAGCTATGAATCACAGTGCCCCTGTGACATCAGAATGTGCCAGGAAAGAGAATGGAAAGTGTTTTTGTTTTTTTTAAAAATATGTTTTTTATTAATTTTCAGAGAGAGGAAGGGAGAAGGACAGAGAGATAGAAACATCGAAGAGAGAGAAACATCATTGATCGACTGTCTCCTGCACGCTCCCCACTGGGGATGGAGCTCACAACCCGTGCATGTGCCTTGACCTGGAATTGAACCAGTGACCTCTTGGTTCATAGTTCAATGCTCAACCACTAAGCCACACCAGCCGGGCAAAGTGCTTTTAAAAACAATACAAATTAGCCCTAACCGGTTTGGCTCAGTGGATAGAGCGTCGGCCTGCGGACTGAAAGGTCCCAGGTTTGACTCTGGTCAAGGGCATGTACCTTGGTTGTGGGCACATCCCCAGAAGTGGGTGTGCAGGAGGCAGCTGATTGATGTTTCTCTCTCATCGATGATTCTAACTCTCTATCCCTCTCCCTTCCTCTCTGTAAAAAATCAATTAAAATATTTTTAAAATAATAATAATAATACAGCCGAAACCGGTTTGGCTCAGTGGATAGAGCGTCGGCCTGCAGACTGAAAGGTCCCAGGTTCGATTCCGGTCAAGGGCATGTACCTTGGTTGCGGGCACATCCCCAGTAGGGGGTGTGCAAGAGGCAGCTGATCGATGTTTCTCTATCATCGATGTTTCTAACTCTCTATCCCTCTCTCTTCCTCTCTGTAATAAAATCAATAAAATATATTTAAAAAAAAATAATAATAATAATACAAATTATTTTGCTAATGTATATTGAACACTTACCAGGTATTAGGCACTAGTCCTAAACTTTTGTAGGAAATGTTAAAGCAATAAAGATATTTAGGACATTGAATTTCTGACTGGTCCATAGTCTCAAATGTTGACTATAGAATTAGTAATCGAGTAACAATTACTTCAATGCATATATTTCAGCATTCTAAAACATTTCTAAAATTGGGGATTTCAAAACACAGTGTTTTGCTTTTTTTCTATCTACCTTCAATAAAATTTATAAAAGAAAAAAGATTTCCACCTGAATTTCCCTGTTAGCATGCGGTGGTGCTCAAAGAGTCTCTTTAGTGTATAAAGATTATATAAACCTCCCCAAGCACACAGAACTGCTTTGAATGCCATTATATCCAATGCCTTTCACATGTTGCCTCCCTCACATGAAATGTCTTTCTCTATTCTTCACCTAGAAAGTTCCTCTGATTCTTTCTGACCTGGCTGCTAAGTTGAAGGCAGGGATCTTTGTAGTACTCTATAGCACCTTTTTTTTTTCCTTTTAATCTTTATTGTTGCAAGTATTACATAGATCCTCCTTTTCCCCCCATTAACCTCTTCCAGCCCTCTCCAGTCCTCTCCCCACCCCAGGCTCTCACCATCCCATTGTCTGTGTCCAGGGGTTGGGTTATGCATATGTGCATACAAGTTCATTGGTTGATCACTTCCCACCCACCCTCCCCTGCCAACTCTTGATAAGACCACTGGTTCTCAAATTCAAGCTTCTCAGGTTCACTTAGGGTTTGTTAAAAATCATGCTGGACCCACTCATGGAGCTCCTGGTTCACAGGCCTGAGGCAGAGCATGAACCCACATTATAAACAAACTCCCAAGTGGTGCTAATGCTGCTAAAATACCACACTTTGAGCATCACTGAACCATCCTATATAATAAAACCTTAATATGCAAATTGACAGAACGGCAGAACAACCAGTCACTATGACGCACACTGACCACCAGGGGCAGACACTCAATGCATGAGCTGCCCCCTGGTGGTCAGTGTGCTCCCACAGGGGAAGCA
This sequence comes from Cnephaeus nilssonii, assembly GCF_951640355.1. NCBI lineage: Eukaryota > Metazoa > Chordata > Mammalia > Chiroptera > Vespertilionidae > Cnephaeus > Cnephaeus nilssonii. Next base: position 65,276,962 of record NC_137085.1, on the reverse strand, counting down.
CCACTCAGTCAGAAGCCAGGCTCATGCTGGTGAGTGCAGTGGTGGTGGTAGGAGCCGCACCCACCTCCGCTGCAGGCAGTGGTAAGGAGCCAGGTGTCCCAGACTGCAAGAGCCCTGGACTGTGAGAGGGATGTCTGGACTGCCGGCTTAGGCCTGATCCCCAGGGTGATCGGGCCTAAGCTGGCAGGCAGACATTCCCCAAGCAGTCACAGACTGCGAGAGGGTGCAGGCTGGGCTGAGGGACGCTCTCACCCCCTATGCACAAATTTCGTGCACCGGGCCTCTAGGGACAATATAAAGAAGGCAAAGGATGCCCTTTTCCTGTTAGATCCTATGACTGGTCTCCTTCAGATGAATGGCACACAAGTCTAAATTTAAGATTCTGTTAAACTGCTTGGTTGAATATTAAGCATAATAATTTATGTTCCCATCACTAAACTCTTCCCTGAAATCCAAACTTATATACCCACTACCTATTCTATATCTCCATTTGAATTTCTAATAAGCACCTTAAACTTAATTTCTCTAAAAATGAACTCTTGATCTGATCAAATCTTAAAAGTGGAGCCTAAAAGGATCATACATTTTATTAGTAACTTAAATGTGACCCAGAGAAATAATGCCCAAGAACATTTATAGAATATTTATAAAAATGTCCAGGCCCCATAAAGTAAAATTTATAATATTTAGCATTCAATAAAAAAATATGGCTTATAAAGTAGCAGAAAAACACAAAATATAAAAACAATCATTCAAAACCCACTCAGACTGTCATAAGTTTTAGAATTAGTAGACAAGGCTAAATTTATGATTGTAGTCCACATGCTCAAAAAATTAAGTAGAGATATGGAATATATTTTAAAACCTAACAAAAAAACTTTTACAAATGAAATTACAGTATATAAGCAACATACCTGGTAGAGTTAATAGAAGATTACATGGTAGAAGAGAAGAGTAGTTGACTTGAAGACATAACAGTTAAAATAATTTAAAATGAAATGCAGAGAGAAAATAGAATAGAAAATGAACAGAACATGAATAAGCTGTAGGACAATTTCACAGGCCTAATACACATGCAATAGGATTCCCCAAATGAATAATGTGATGACAAAAGTCTAGCATAGCCCTGGAGATTTCCCACCCCCTGGTGTACTCACCCTGAATAAGTCCCAGGAAAATGAATGTTGTAGAATTTACTCTCTTAAAAAGGTTATGTAATTAACCTTTAAAATGGGGTGATTGTTCAGGGGGTCCTGACCTAATCACATGAGGTCTTTGAAAGACAGCTTTCTTCAGTGGCAGAAGAAGAAGTTAGAGATTTGAAGCATAAAAAAGATTCGGCATATCACTGCTGGCTTGAAGATGGAGGAGGCCACGTGGCATGGAATACAGGTAGCCCCTAGGAGATGAACGCAGCAAGTAAATGAGAACTCAGCTCTAAAACGACAAGGAACTAAATTCTGCCAAGAAAACAAATGATTCTGGAAGAAGATTTTGTCCCCAAGAGCCTTCAGAAGAGAAATCAGTCAGGCCAGTAATTTAATTTCAAGGATGTGGAGGAACTGAAACCATCATGCATTGCTGGTGGGAATGTAAGTGATACAAGCAATTTGAAAACAGTATTTCAACTTCCTTAAAAGATAAACTTATGCCTATCAGATGATCCAGCCATTCCATTCCTAAATATTTACTCAAGATAATTGCAAGCATATGTTATGACATGATTTGGTATGTTCCCAGAGCTTTTAAAAATTTTTTTCAATATAATTGGTATACAATATTATATTAGTTATAGTAGTTTCAGATGTACAATATAGCAATTAAACATTTTTATACTTTACAATGTGTCACCCCACTAACTAGTAATCATCTGTCACTGTGCAAACTTATCACAATAATCTTATCTAATAAAAGAGTAATATGCAAATTAACCATCACTCTGCTACACCCACCAGCCACGCCCACCAGCCACGCCCACCAGCCACGCCCACCAGCCGATCAGAGCGAGTATGCAAATTAACCCCAACCAAGATGGCTGCGGCCACTGAGCGAGCAGGAGGGAGGCTTGGGTTTCCCCAGCAATGGAGGAAGCCAAGCTTTCCAAAGAACCTGGTGGGTCCAGGCCTCCACTCAAGGCTACAAAGTTTCAATTATAGAAGATAAATAAATAAATTCCAACAGAAATGGCGGCAGCCACGGAGCTGCAGAGAGCAGGAGGCTAGGGTTGCCTCCAATATGCAGATTGACCATTACTCCAACACACAAGATGGCTGCTCCCATGTAGTCAAAGATCCTGCCCCCAAGTGGACACAAGATGGCCACCACAAGATGGCCAGCAGGGGAGGAAAGTTGAGAGGGACCAGGCCTGCAAGGGAGGGCAGTTGTGGGTGATCAGGCCAGCAGGGGAGGGCATTTGGGAGGGACCAGGCTTGCAAGGGAGGGCAGTTGGGGGCAATCAAGCCTGCAGGGAAGGGCAGTTAGGGGTGACCAGGCCGGCAGAGGAGGGAAGTTGGGGGTGACTGGACCTGCAGGGAAGGGCAGTTGGAGGGGATCCAGGCCTGCAGGGGAGAGCAGTTGGGGGGACCTGGCCTGCAGGGAAGGTCAGTTAGGGGTGACCAGGCCTGCAGGGGAGGGTAGTTAGGGTGACCAGGCTTGCAGGGGAGGGCAGTTAGGGGCAAACAGACTGGCAGGGGAGCAGTTAGGCATCAATCAGGCTGGCAGGGGAGTGGTTAGGGTGTGATCAGTCTGGCAGGCAGAAGCAGTTAGGGGCAATCAGGAAGGCAGGCAGATGAGCAGTTGGGAGCCAGCAGTCCTGGATTGTGAGAGGAATGTCCGACTGCCCGTTTAGGCCCGATCCCACCGGGCAGTTGGACATCCTAAACGGGCAGTCGGACATCCCCCCAGGGGTCCGAGATTGGAGAGGGTGCAGGCTGGGCTGAGGGACACTCCCCCCCTTGTGCACGAATTTCGTGCACCGGGCCTCTAGTATTGACTATATTCCCTTCACCTTTTTTGACCCATCTCTCCATTCCCATCCCTTCCGGCAACCATGCCTTTGGTCTCTACTTCTGAGGCTATTTTTTTTTTTAATGTTTTTAATTTATTTCAGAGAGGAAGGGAGAGGGAAAGAAAGATAGAAACATCAATGATGAGAGAGAATCATTGATCAGCTGCTTCTTACACACCCCCTACTGGGAATCGAGCCCACAACCTGGGCATGTGCCCTGACTGGGAAATGAACTGGTGCTCAACTAACTGAGCCACACTAGCCGACCTATGAGCCTAGGTTCATTTGTGTGGGTTTTTTTTTTTTTTTTTTTAGATTCCACATATAAGTGAAACTGTATAGTATTTTATTGGTAATAGTCACAAGCTGTAAAAAATACAACTTCTCATCAATTAGTGAATGGGAAAACAAAAAACAAATCCTAGATTTATAGAATGAGACACTGCTGAGAATAAAAATTATTGAACTATTGATACATGCTACAACATGGGTCACTCTCAAAATAATTATGCTGTGTAAAAGAAGCCAAACATAAAAAAGTGCATATCATATGGTTCCATTTACATAAAACTCAAGAAAATGCAATTCTAATCTGTAATGACAGAAAGCAGATCACTAGTTGCATGGGAATTGGCTGGGGGACAGGTACTAGTGAGAAAGTAGTTACAAATGTGAATATGAAAACTTGGGGAATATATGATGAGAAAAGGACAGTCTCTTCAGTAAATGGTGTTGGGAGAAGTGGACAGCTATATGCAAAAGAATAAAACATGACAAGAAATGTAATGACATTTGGAGAGAAGGAGAGATTCTTTTACTGACAAATTATTCTTTAGTCTACAAATATCCTTTTCTTGGAGAAAAGGGGGAAATTATAGGAAAGAGAAACACCAAGAAAACCAATTGAGTAAATATTTTAAGAACATATTTTCTTCTTATTATCACAATTCAAAAGAATGCTGTACCATTTTGTCATTCTTCTTGAGAGAGACCATTAATAAAATTAGTAAAGTTGAGAGTTAACATTGAGGACTTAGTCATGAATTAGCCACTAGATAGAAACAAGTTTAAATTAAAAATACTTTTAAAGTTAGTAACCACCTGAACTTAATAAAGTGAAATCTTCACACTGTTAAAGAGAGTAGCAGCTGTTGTTTTTTAAAGTTTAATGGAAAATATTTATCTGTTCCCTTGACCCTCTTTCTTTTCTCTAGTTATGTTTGTTACATTACATTTAAAAGATCTTTTGCAAGACAATCAGTATTGTTGTATACAAATACTAAGGGTCACTCTTAAACAATGCTATTTTTAAAATACATTTTTATTGATTTCAGAGAGGAAGGGAGAGGGAGAGAGAGATAGACACATCGATGATGAGAGAGAATCATTGATCGGCTGCCTCCTGCATGCCCCACACTGGGGCTCAAGGCTGCAACCTGGGCATGTGCTCCGACAGGGAATCAAACCATGACCTCCTGGTTCATAGGTCAAGGCTCAACCACAGAGCCATGCTGGCTGGGCATAAACAATCCCATTTTTGATGGAGCTCTCCATAATGCCTATTTGAAGAACAAGAGCAAGTTTATAGAAATCGATGAGAGTAAAATGGAGAAATGGCATTTTTTTCCTTTAGTCAACATGGCAGGCGAAGCTCTGTAACCACAGAAATGCACATCTAATTAGTGCAGCTTCAAGCTATGAAAGAAACCGAGCTGGCAACTGTGCTTTCTCTCGGATGAACTTTTCTTTTTCTTGGATTATTTAAAGGAGGCTAATTTCTTGCAGCTCTAGGCAACAGGGTCACGAGCAGTAAGCAAAGCTTGTACCAAGAGAGTAACGGTGTTTCAATGATGGGAAAATACCCTCATAGTGGGGGGGAAGCAATCAGAACTTACTAGTAAACTGCTGCATCTGCAAGCTTCTCCTTGGGACCTGTCTAGGGCTGGTTCGCTGTTCTCTCAAGCAGCATAATGTGCCAAGCCAGTAACAGGTGGGAAGGTTTATGTAAAGAGCCGTCTCCAGGACTCAAGTGACTGCAGAGGTAACAAAGGCAAACTCTGAGTGAACGAACCCCCCTGAAATGAAAAATGAAAATGCTAATTCCCTCAACCGAGAGACATGGCTGGTCTCGCTCTGTGCCCACGTGAAGTACTGATATGGTATCTTCTGATTTGGAAATGGTACAATTTTCACAATTTTGTATACTAACACAGAGCATGCATCCTTGATTTCACCTTCTGGTATTATAACTAACTTCTAATCCTATTCTTTCCAGCTTTAAAAGAGAAAAATAGCAATTGGTGGTGGGGGGGGGGGGGGGGCGGATAAGAAAAGCATAAAAGGTCAATTTAGTTTCCCTGGAAAATAGGCTCTCATGTAAAATGAATACTTTTTTCCTTTTTTGGATAGATCCTGGCAAATTGAAATATTAAACAATTAAAGTTTGTTCTTATCCTACCTAATAAAAGGGTAATATGCAAAATAACCAGCCTCCGTGGCTGAGCACAGGCCTGGAGAGGAGAAGGCAGGCCCGCCTCCCACCAAAGCAGCGTGGCTCCGGGAGGCGTGCTGTGGTTCCCGCTGGCTCCCGCAGAAGCAGCGGGCGGCCTACTGTGCGCAATATCGCGCAATGGGCTACTGGTCAGTTATATTGTGATGAGGTGCCTAAAGTAATCTTATCCTTGAACATAGATGAAAGATCACTACCTTCCAAGGAACTGCTAAGATGACCTAGAAGGTGGAGTGGAGCCTAAAAATATTATAGTTAAAAATCGCCATAGTGAACAACTCAGATCTACAAATATTTACAAAATATCACACCTGTTATAGGCCAGGCACTATACCAAGCACTTCAGGGAGGAAACAAGGATGGCTAAAGCACAGCCCGCGAACCAAGAAAGCTTCAAGTTTAAAAGGAAGGTTAGAACAAGCACACAAACTGTAATAGGTGGCAAAACAAAAACAAATAAATAAAAACAAAACCCCCCCAAAAATAACAATTTCCTTTAGAGCTGCTCAAAGATGTTCAAGTTAGGAGCTCTAAAGTTTCGAGAGACCAATTTGTCACTCACAATGGGCTCTTGTGGATTGAATAGGGTTTCCCACTGGGAGGGTGAAGGTAAGTGATCCAGGATATTTGGAGATGGCAAATTGGTCTTTGAAGCATAGGGTATGCTGATTGGCCTGTCAAGTGTGAGAATTCTTGGCAAGAAAATTATCTTGTCATGTATTTCTTTTACATGGTACATTCCTGGCAGTTGTGTTTGTTTTAAACTCTTTGAAAGAATGACATATATAACAAAAAAAATGAACAAGCCATAAAGCTGGGTGAAATTTCCCACAGTGATTGCATCATTGTAACCAGCATCTAGTTCAATAAATGATATTACCAATACACAGAGGTTCCCCTCCCCACCTTATAGCCTCTTTGACCCCCAATGATATTCAGTATTCTTATTTCTATTATTGCGTCACCCTAGATTAGGTTTGCTTGGTTTAGAACTTAATAAATAAAATAATATAGTACATGCTTGTGCTTAGATTCATTTACTCAACCTTCTATTTTTGTTTGTTTGTTTGTTTGTTTTTGTTCTATGTAACTGCAGTTTGTTCTTTCTAATTATTGATTAATATTCAATTGTATGGAGTTGTAGGGATGTTCTATTTGTGCACATTTAAGCACTTGAAATTTTTGTTGTGTTTAATCTTCACTTTCTTATTGTGTTTACTAGTAATCTTAATTAATTTATTTAAATAAATAAATTAAAAACAACTCAATTTGTGAAAATAGGCACCTCAATTTCAAACATGGTCGCTGATTAACGTAAATATGTACATAAGCATCTACTTACTATATTCAGGTATGAATATTGATCAGAAATTTTCCTTCTTAGAAATGAGTATCAGCTCTGATAAAAAAAACTAGGTGTGAATTAGAGTCACATCTATGTTCTCTTTAATTTCTTCCAGGTTGTTTTGTACACCGACCTGTGTTAACTTTACTTTGATTCTGAGTTATTGTCTCTGATTGGTGGGGTCCTCAGATATACTAAATTTATTGTATTCCGATGCGAGTTTTGGGCACCTCTACTACAAACTATGTTATGTAAAAAAAATTCCTTGCACTTATTTTGTTTGCCAATTCCAGAATAACTCTCATGGTTGAAAACTTTCCCTCTTTCTGATGAAAGAAGTGTTATCTTCCTCTTGAGGAAGCTCTGTGTTTTAAGCAGGAAAAACTAACTTTCAGGCCTGCCATCTGGAAGGTTTCTCACTCAGGAAACTTATACAAATTATCTCTCTATTGTCCTCCAAAGGGTCATCCATCCATGGATCTGTGATGCTCACCGTGTCTTATACTGTTAATGTTTATCTGGGGGGAAATAGCATTCCTTAGGACCATAGGCAGAGCTTCCCATCTCAGTTACCAAGCCTGATCATTGGTACCTGCCTCTATATGCTTTTGATACCTGGTACCCGCCTCTACATGCTTTTGAGGGGAATAAAAGGAAAGGACTAAGAAAGTGATGAAGGTAGAAAGTGGTGTATACATTCAGAGGTTCAGTAAGGGAGTGAATGACTGCTGGGGAAGGTCTCCGTAGGAGCTCCAAATACGACTTGTACCTGCGGACTGAGATAATTTAAATTTTGCTCCAATTTTGGAGAATAAAAAAAGTAAAGGCTGGCAGGGCAATATGTTCCCCCTTTAATCTTTCTTGCCATGGTGCAGCTATGAATTTCTGGGAAACATCAGTTTATTTCATACTGTCCATTCAAGTTATAATTCCACAGTCAGTGGGTTCTGTGACTACTGTAGAGAGAGCTATATTAATCACTTGGGTGGGACTTAGAGGTGGTTTGGAATTTAAATAATACTAACACTATCGTCATAAGGATATGGATGTTTTATATATATAGTAAGATTATTTTGAAATTGAGTTTTATTATAAACTTTAGTTTATTATAGAAAAGTATTTCCCCAGAATAAAGTATTTCTCATTATAGCACTCAATGTAATAATATCACCATTAGAGAGAATATTTTTACTATTTCTAAACAATAGGAAAGGTGATAAATTTTAATATTAGGAATAGAATTAAAAATTCAATGTATTTTTAAAATTAAATTATTAAAGTGACATTGGTTAATAAGATTATATAAGTTTCAAGTAACATTTCTATGATATATGATCTGTATATTGCACTGTGTCAAATCATCTTTTGTCACCATATATTTGCCCCATTTTACCCTTTACTACTCCTCACTCCCCTTCCCTCTGGTAACCACCATATTGTTGTCCGTGTCTATAAGTTTCAATTTTATATCCCATATATGAGTGAAATATGTGGGTTTTTAGCTTTTCCTGACTGACTTATTTTGCTTATCATAATACTCTCAAGGTCCATCCATGTTGTTACAAATGGCAGTATTGCATCCTTTCTTATGGCTGAGGTGTATTCCAAAGTATATATGTACCACATCTTCTGCATCCAGTCATCTATTGAAGGATACGTTGGTTGTTTCCATGTCTTGGCTACTGTGAATAATGCTGCAGTGAACATAGGGGTACATACCGCTTTGCAAGTAAATGTTTTCAAATTTTTCAGGTAAATACCCAGAAGAGGGATTGCTGGGTCATACAGTTAGAAAAGAATTCTAGTATATTTTGAATCAATTAAATGCCATTACTGATCTACTTGTTTTAATTCCACAAATATTTGAGTACTAACCATCTGACATTGCCAGGCATTGGAATGATAAAGCTAATTAATTATGGTAATTAATTATGGTGATTTTCATAGTTCCTATAAAAAGCCAGAAGAGCTTTTTCTGCGTTGTTTGTTTTTGTCACACTTTTAGGGTGTAAAGCTTCCAAAAACTTGAGCTGGATGAATTGGCAAACAGCATGAGTTTTATGAAGTGGAGGGTGGGAGGGAGAGGCACTCCTGAGATAAACTGTCTCTTGTTAATCCTTACAGTAGTCCTAACTTTTGGGCGTTATTAACCAGACTTTACAGCAGACATATCTAGTATTGGTACCAGTTCTGCTGCACGCACAACCCATTCGCTCTTCCATCCACTCTATGAAAGTGAGATGTTGGGCTGGACACTGGTTATTTTTATACCATAAGTTTTCTTATATAATACTTCACAGTTTCAAAGCATCTTCACATAAGTTATTTTAACTCACAGTCATGTAAAGCAGAGGGTGGGTATCTTTACTCCCAGTTTTGTCTAAGGAAACAACAGAGTCCTAGAGTAATAAAGAAACAGACCCAGAATCACTCCAGATTGACACAGTAAAATCTAAATCATTCAACTGCTTATTTTGCGTTCTTTTTGTACATTCTCTATTTCTCAGTCTCATAGTTGCTGTGGCAAAATGGAGAATCGCTAAGGTACGTTAATTCCTATATGGAGTTTATGATTTTTTTCTTTTAAGAGGATAATTAATAAACTTGAAAAAACCAGGGCTTCAACTGAATCAATTCAGAGAAGAATAGAGAGCCTGCTGGACACATACTGAAAAAGGTTAGAATGCATAAAAAGATGTCTTGGGGGAGATATTTCAAAGGATCGTCACACAGAGTTCCACTCTTGTAAGCAAGGGAGCAACATTTTTCTAGCAGCTTCATGAACCATCGCCTCTAAAACAGCTGAACAGAATATGATAACGTCTCCAAGAAACATAAAGGCTGTTTGAGTCCTTTTGCATCCCTGCTATTAGTTGGTGCCTCTACCAGCTTAGGCTGGATTTGGCCAGTTAATCATCACAACTGAAGCGGGGGGAAAATCAGAGTTTATGGTGCTCACATTTAAAGGAGGGATGATTTAGAGAACATGCTGTCAACTAGTCAAATTTAATACACAGAACCACGTGCATAAGGAAGAATTCCACACATTTTTCAGTCCTGTCAGCTGTATCTGAGGAGTTATGCAGAATACTATCAAGTGGGGTCAGTCACCTATGTGTTGAGACTGACGGTTTTCCGGGAGGGCTGATGAGTTGATCCAAAGCATGTTTAAAAACCAGAGACCAATTAGTTTAGATGAGGTTGTATTTCTCATTTCACCATAGATTTTATTTTCCTCTGTGAAAGATGCAATCATACTGAATAGACTTTAAAAGGTTTAAGGCTCCCTAGCATTTTCACTCTTCATATCTCATTATTTAACATTATAATGATACCCAACCCCATAAATGGAAATATGAAAATAGGCTGCAGTGATGGACCATAAACCTTGCTTTTTGATGAGACACACTTAAAGACAACATGATATTTAAGATCCTTCAATAATTAAGGTCCGAGGAAGAGAAAATTTTGCAAAAATTAACTTCAATGCTTCTTATGTGGATGAGGTAGGGATAAGTTGGCAAAGCATCTCAGAATCTTTCTATCTCTAGATCAACCATTTTCCTGCCAGATCTTCCAATTGTGATAAAAGCAAATACACTACTTCTGTATTTTGTCAGTTGGGATACCATAGTGTCTCTTTCTTAGATACATGTATGTGAGTGCATTGAAAGAAAGAAAAATAAAGTAGAATATTGGACGAGCTTTTACCACAAAGATATATTAAGTATAAATACTGGAACTACAGTAGAACTCTAATTCCCAAATCTGATGGTGTATCAGAACATTCCTACTATTTTCAAAATACAGGTTTGGGGTTGTTTCCACATTTTTCTACAGAACTCCATTATTGAGGTGCCCATGAATCTATATTTTTAATATTATCCATGGTGATTCCCATGCACAACAAGATTCAAGAGCCATTGTGATAAGTTATTCATATAGCAAATATTAAGTGTGTGTACATATTTAACCCTGAAATATATGTAAAGTTTCTTTCAAGTTGTAAAGTATATACAAGAATGATTTTATACTCCCAATCCAATATCACCATGCTAAATCTTAGAAAGTATTATACACCTAGCATAGTGCCTCTCAATATCTAGTTGTGTGTTGGTTTAGGCCCTTGGGTAATGGTCAGCAAGAGAGTTTACAAATGTAAACTTGGGCTTTTCTACACTGTGTTGAAATGAGGAAGGATGACATATGTCAACAGCTCAGCAGTAGCCCAAAGAGCCCCTTTCAGAGTCTTTCGCATATCTGCATATAATTATAGTAATCAGCATTGATTACACTCTTAGTTTCTCTAAGTACTCTTTTAAACATTTGCATAAATTATTTAATATAATCCTCACAAAAGAACTATGAGGCATGTGCTATTAAATCCACTCTACAGTCTAGGAAACTGAGGATTTCATGGGGACTTTATTAACTAGACGTTTAAACGAGTAAAATAATAAACCCACATACAACTACAGTTACTCCACAGGCAACAATGACAGCAAAATGTTCTCTTTATAAATATAAATAAAATACTAACAGCAATATCTGGCAGACCGACCTTCCTCATGGCCAGAGTACAAGGGATTCTTCCCTCATACTCCCTCCAGTGCCTCTGAAGTGATTGGCCCAATGAAGGTCGCCTACTTAAGTTTGGGACTACATCAATCAGGTACTGTAGGGCCAGTGGGCATCAGAGACCTTCTATTAAGTTTTCGTCTGAGTCACTAGTGAAGCATAGTAGTTTCCTGCCTCTGGCACTCTATAGAAAAAAAAAAGCAGAAACAAAAAATACCCAACCAATTTGCCCCTGTCACATAGATTAATCAAAAAAGGCATACCCTTTGTATCTTTGGCTGCTTTCCAATAAGGGGAAAAGGGTATTATGATAGATACAGGCAGGAGCCACTTCAATCATCTGTAACAGTCGTGGGACGTAAGACAAGGGGCTTAAAGCTTTCATTTAAAAAATCTTTTTTCTTTTTTTTTTTCTATTGAAGTTTCTGTAATTATTACCTGTGCTCCTTCTATCATGTCCTATTGTGAACAACTTCAGAGAAAAGAAGCAAGTTTTTTAGATCAAAGAAAAATATTGAGGGAAAAATTGATTGTCTTTCTACTAAACACGCACACTCAGACACACACACATTCTGTTGTTATGGCAACATAAGATCTAAGAATGACACACCAAATAATATGGTACCAAGGCACAATGCTATCATCAAATATCACAATAAATGTGCTTCAGCCCCAGAATATGACACCCCAGGTTGTTTCCTGTTCTTCTCAGTTCTTTCACTCAAGGCCAAAGGCGCTCACTACAATGGGAACCAAATGTCACTTATCACCCTTTTTAGTGGATCTCTCTTGCATGAAGAGATCCTCTAATTCCACTGAAGAAATATGCAATGGGATAAAAACTAAGCTAGTTCCTAAGGAGAAAACTGCTTGTTCTTTAAAAACAATTACACCATATCTGCATAGCAGTACATGCAACAGAGGGATGTATATGTATATGTATATGTATATGTATATGTATATGTATATGTATATGTATATGTATATATGCGTGTGTGTATGTGTGTGGGTGGGACAAAGGTAGGTTTACAGTTGTTTGTATGTGTTAGTAAAATAATACAATCCTATATAATAAAAGGGTAATATGCAAATTGACCAAACAGTGGAACGACCTGTCATTATGATATGCACTGACCACCAGGGGGCAGATGCTCAACTCAAGAGATGTCCCCTGGTGGTCAGTGTACTCCCACAGAGGGAGCGCCACTCAACCAGAAGCTGGGCTCATGGCTGGCAAGCGCAAGGATGATGGCAGGAGCCTCTCCCGCCTCTGCGGCAACTCTAAGGATATCCGACTGACAGCTTAGGCCCGCTCCCCATAGGAAGTGGGCCTAAGCTGTCAGTCAGACATCCCCTGAAAGCTCCAAGACTGCTAAAGGGTGCAGGCTGGCCTGAGGGGACCCCTTCCCCCGAGTGCATGAATGCCGTGCACTGGGCCTGTAGTAACTAATAAACAATAGTACAAGAATAAACTCTGTGTTTCCCATACTCACAACTGTAAACTATTTTTGCCCCATCGTGTGTGTGTGTGTGTGTGTGTGTGTGTGTGTAGTTTTACAAAGTAAATCATATTGATTAGGGTAAAAAAGACTGATAGTATATCCTCCCACATACTTTAAAAAATATATTTATGTAAGAGGGCAGTGGAGAAACCTATACTATAATTTGGATGGCACTACATATTATATAGTAGCTTTATTCTTTATATTTTCTTTACTATTCTGATGTGCATATATACATATAAATGTTTTATTATGATAGTGACTTGCAACCATATTATAATAGTGATTTTGCCATGGGAAGTGGGGGAAAAGGAAGAGTGGGTTACTAGTCAACAGCAATTTTCTGTAGAGGAATACTGAGAAATCACAGCAGTAAAAAGGTCAGACATCCAGGGGATCTTAGTGATGATGGGAAAAGATCACACATTTTAAAGAAGCATGTGAAGTACTGAGCCCTAAGCTGGGAGGCCGAAATTGGCTTCACGGACTGCTCTCTCTTTCATGCGGCAGCAGAAAAGGAATAAAAAGGAAGGGCTATCTTGAAGTGGAACCTTAGGCTTCAAAGTGCTGTCCTTGGAGGTGTGTCATCTTCATGCCCTGCTGCCTTTCTGCCTCTGCTATTTCCCCTTGATTCTGCACCTAGACAGGGCTTTAAAAAAAAAAAAAAAAAAAACAACACCAAGAATTTGTTTCCAATATGTGTTAATATAGATTTCTGAATCATGCCAGTTCATTCCCGAAGAATCTTCTACATTTATCTTTAGAGCTCATTTAGACAGAAAAAAATCCATAAAGTAGCTATTCAGTTAGTGTCAGCTCATTCCACTGCTCGGGTCCCTATTGATTTGAAAAATGTGCCATCACACAGTCTATTTGTGATAGGACTGAATGAAGGGTGATAATACGGAACACACTAATTTAAAATATATGCTAGAGCCCTTAGCTTAGTCAAACACATTTAATATTTCCCTCCTCAATAGTATTCTCACCAAGTCACCATTTCAAAAAATGATTTAAGACAGAGTGGTGAGCTGTGCACTGTTAAAGGAGGTCTATCGTCCCCAACGCATTTACTATCAGTTTACTTAGAGTCTCTTAAAATGCCATGGAAAATGAAATTCCAACCCAGTAATTTAGCCATTGTGCTAAATATATTTTTTATGAGATTGCTGCATATTACCGAAGACCAAAGTAAAAAGCCAGTGAAAATGGATTGGAAAATACAAAGACTGCATAAGACAGACAAAGGCAATAGCTCAGTGGACACGGACTTCTGTGTGTATTGAAACAATATTCAGAATTTTGTTTTTATTTAGAAGTGCAGGTTGCTATGCAGCGCACAGCGTGTGTGACCTACCCATAGAAACCAGATGGGGATACGTAAAACCATCTTGACAACACCTACAAGCATCCCTCCAAATGGAGTTTACCTTTCACTGATAAAAAACACACCAAAAACCCAACAACATTGATTCAGGAAAGCTCCCAGGTAACCAGCTGGAGAGAATGTTGATTTTCAAAACACATGTAGGGAACATTTATGGGACTTGAACTTAGCACCAGATGCTGAAGTCCCCACCAACTTTTGAAAGGTTTTCCTCTTCTATAGAAAGACAGAGGAGGAAAAGGCAACACACTTCTCGTTGTTAATATTTAGGTAGGATTGGTGCAGGTGAACTGCTGTTCCCTGTGGTGGTTACTGTTTAGCAATCACGAAGAACCCTCCCTTTCAAACACTCCCCCTCATTAATCATCAGTTCCTCACACTGTGAGGGGGGCTCTGTAACGAGTTCCCCTATCAGAGTTAGAAAGGGAGGTGCAGAAAGACAATGCTTCATGCACACACACATGCACACACACGTGTGCACACACATGCGAGGACAGAGTTATTCTTCATTTATTGGTCTACTCTACATGTTGAATAAATGACTAAATATAGTAAGAATTAACAACACTAATGTATAATTAATATGTAAAAGTAATTATAAAAGGGTGATGATCATTTTGAGATGCTACATCCTTGTCTATTTTAAGCACATAAACACCTATTACCTCTAGTAGGAAAGGAATCATAACCTTGATTTGTCTCCATAATAATTCCTTGGAAATATCCATCTCATTTTTGTATTTATATTTTCTCCTACTGTCTTTCATATTCATCCACTTTCATTTTTCTTCTCATTTCACTTTTTTTTCTCTCCCTAAATCGATTTATTCTCCTGTGGGCCTGCTCACTCAGTCTTTCTCCCTCTCTCATTCTGTCACCTATGTGTATTTCTCTCGCATTCCTATATCCTCATTTCCTTCTAACTATTCATTCTACTTTCTAAGCCATTCTGCGATTTTCCCTATTGATTGTCATTTTTCTATTGTCATTATGATTTTAATTTACCCCCTTAAACATTTTAAGCTTAATTCCTATTAGAATTTGAAGTGAACTCAGATAAAAGGAATCTTCTTGGACATTTATTTCCTCCTTTAAATCCTCATTGGTTCATCATCTTAGAGTAAAGTGAAAGTTCTTTTAATGGCCTCCAAGTCTTTTACACTAGCCATGCAATGCTACATGTTTTGTATTTTTGAGGAATTAAAAGAATTCTTCTAAAGGGATTTCTTCCTATTTTGTTCACTGCTGTGCACTTAAAACACAGAAGAGTACTGTAACATAAGAACTCAGTATGTATATCATTGAATAAATGCATGTGTCCACAATAACATAAATCAGTTTTAGTTATTTTAGCTTTGTCCCAAGTCTCATAACATTCATATGTCCTTTATGTAAGACAAGTGATCCTACCACAAATCCTAACTATAATTACAAAGCATAGTTTTGAGCAATTTCAGAAGCAATATAAAATGCTTTGCAAATGAAAGATTCATGTGAACATTATCATATTCCCCTGGGCATGGGGTCCTTTTTCAAATATAGTCAGTGTTGTGTTTTAATAAACTTCTTAAATAACTTTGCAGATGCCAGATTCCTATTTCACAAATTTTCTGAATTAAAATTACTAAATTGGTATTATGACCCTCAATTATATTAAATCAAGAAGGCATTAAGGCCTTCAAGCAACAGCAATTGAATTATGTTCCAGGCACTCTGCTAGGAAATAGAAATTAAAAAATGAACAAAACATGTTTTCCACCCTCAGGTCTAGATCATATTACAGAATTTTTCTTAAAGTAGTTTTATCTTGTGTAAAAAACAAACATATAAGAGCTCATTAAGATTATTATTAAGATATTATTTTACTTAATCACATTTCTCCTTTTCCATATTAATTATAGCTTGCTGTTTATTTCTCATCCATTATGTCCATTTCATTATCTTAAGGAATATTGCTCTTTTTCTCCAACTTATATCCATCCTTTCCTTCTTGTTCTTCATTCTTTGTCATCATTTAAAGTTTCATTTAAGTCTCAGTGGATTTGAACACTATTGTAGTGCTTCATTGTCTTTTCCTCCAGAATGTCTCAAATTCTTCATTGTTATTCACCCCCTTTTACATCTTTTAAAACCTAAATCATCCAAGAGATGCAAATCAAAACAACAATGAGATACCATCTCACACCTGTCAGAATGGCTATCAACAACAAATCAACAAACAACAAGTGCTGGCAAGGATGTTGAGAAAAAGGAACCCTCATGCACTGCTGATGGGAATGCAGACTGGTGCAGCCACTTGGGAAAACAGTATGGAGTTCCTCAAAAAATTAAAAATGGATTCCCATTTGACCCAGTAATCCCACTTCTAGGAATGTATCCCAAAGAATCAGAAACACCAATCAGAAATACCAAACACACAATCAAACACCAAGAGGACATATGCACCCCTATGTTCATAGCAGCACAATTTACAATAGCTAAGATTTGGAAACAGCCTAGTGCCCATCAGGAGATGAGTGGATTAGAAAACTGTGGTACATCTACACAATGGAATAATATGCTGCTGTAAAAAAAGAAAGAACTCTTACCATTCGCAACAGCATGGATGGAACTGGAGAGCATTATGCAGCTAAACGAAATAAGCCAGTTGGAGAAAGATAAATATCACAGGATCTTACTCATTTGTGGAATATAATAAACAACATAAACTGATGAACAAAAATAGAACCAGAGACAGAGAAGCACTGAACAGACCATCAAACTTCAGAGGGAAGACAGGGGTGGAGGGAGGGTGGGGTAAAAGATCAACCAAAGGACTTTTATGCATGCATATAAGCATAACCAATGGACACAGATACTAGGCGGGGTGAGGGCATGTACTGCGGGGTGGGAACTGCTGGGGAGAGGTCAATGGGGGAAAAAGGAGACATATATAATACTATATGTAATACTTTAAATAATAAAGAATTTTAAAATATTAAAAAAATAAAGTCATCTACTTTGACTTCTAGTCACATGTACTTATCTCTGCTTCCTTCCAAATGGCTACTAAAACATTAAAGGATATAAAATAGTATAAACCCACAAGGACAAAGGTTATGGAAGAGGAGACAGTGGCAAATAAATTGGAAAGCAAATGGAGGAGTGATAATGAATTCAGCTGGATGGCAAAAGTACATACTAACCTGTGGGGGTCACCCCTGTTAAATAGGTGCCCCCACCTCCCTAGTCAATTACTAGACAGTGAGGGTCACCTATCAGCAACCATGAATGTGCCTACAGAGCTAACTCTTACTCTTAGATATGAACAGACCCCAAGTGCAGTAGATTATTATTGCCAAAATATTCACTAACCCTTCCCATGAGACCCATTTCTTGGGAGGATAATTCTTTTCATCCCATTGACATAAACCTTGTTTATGTGATTTGCTTTGGCTAATGAAATATAAACGGAAGGGATATATGCTCCCTCTTACCTGAAAAGCTTTAAAAACTACCATGTGCATTCAGTATTTGTATTTACCTTCTACAGTTACACAGAAAATGTTCTATATGGGGATTGAGATAAATGGGGGGAAGGTAGTAGAAGAAAATGTTGATAATTGAAGTATATGAAATACTATATTGAAAATGCCTTTCTAATGACCAGAACAATGAATAAAAGTAGAATCACACAAAAACATTTCAGAGCACCGTAAATTAGGAGATGATCCTACAAGATTTTAAATTAAAGCAAAATATGACCACCATCACCACAGGTCACTTACAGACTGGGAAGAAGGATGGAGTTAGACTTCCCTACATAAATCTTAAAAGCTAGAAGACCACGGTGAAATGCCCTAAGTCCTTAGGGAAAATCTACTTAGAATTTTATACACAACAAAATATCATTAAAGTGTGAGGGCAAATAAATATATCTCAGACCTAAAGGCATTCAGAAAATGGACTGTTCCTTATAAAATCAGTGAAGAATGCCCTGCAAAATGAGGCTATAAACTAAAACATAAAATTCAACAAACAATAGATCTACCATGGGAGCGAGGTGAATAAGAACCCATGTTGAACAAGACTCAGAGAATCATCAGGTTGAGTTGGAACTGGTGGATAGAGGGTTTAAGGAAGGTTTCCATAAAGATAAGGAGCATTGATATATATTTTTTTTATTATTAGGGGTCATTTTGAAGGTATTACTGATAAGGCAGTTAGAAAAAAATAGGGAGACATTTATTGAATCCTACCAAATAAAAACATATATATGTTTACTAAATATTACCACAAAATATAATATAAAAAAGAATATATATATATATATATATATGTATATATATATATATATATATATATATTAATGGCTATTTGACTTTATAGGACTATATTATATATATAGTACATTATAAGGAACACTGATATTTTCTGAAACTATTTTGTGGGAGTTCAGAATGAGATCTCAAGATGTGCCTCAATAGTATCACCCAAGACTCTGAAGGTTCAAGAGAAAATTCTGCTTTCTGCTTTCTTCCCTTAACTATCTAGAGAAATTTCAATTGGGGGCCATGCCCATACTAAGAGATTATCAGAGGTAACTTTCTCCCCTATCTATAGGGCAGGGTACACTTCTGATTACTAAACATCTCTCTTTTTATTATTCTGCAATGACCTTTGAACCCCCAAACATATCTTACCTCATCCCTAGCTCAGAATGGCATATATACCACACTTTCCCTTTTTGAACATCTCATATATGTCAGTCTTTGAGTATTTCATGTATGTGGGGTTTCCATGTGTACATGTGTATTAAATTTGGTTATTTTCTCTTGTTGATCTTTCTCATGTTTATTTGATTATTAGACCAGCTGAAAGTACACTGAAGCTAGGGAAATGTTTCTTCTTCCCCTGCCCTTGTCTATAACTATATTGGAAAGATAAAGATAGATAAATATTGTTTAGAATTAATTAATATCACATCATAATATATTAAATAAATAAGTCATTTAGAGTGTAAATAATTTACTTAGAATTAGATAATGAAATAGTTAAAGAAATAGACAAAGAAGTTAAAATTACTACCTTTAAGAGCATAATTAAGGGTGTAATAGAGATAGCTTCATGTTATTATAAGCCTTTCCATATTTTTTATTTTTAAATCGCATACATTTATTATTAAATACAAATATTCAATAAAAGACCAAATATCTTTTAAAATTGATAGTATGAAAGAGTAATATTTATTATAAACACTTACATGCACATATTAGAGTGCAAAATAGTTGACATATGTTTAAAATTATGTGATATAGACAGTCCACATTTATTTTTCTTAAAAATGAACAATACATGCTTCAAAATGCATACAGTTCTTATAAACAAGCATTGCTACTAGTCAATTATCTGTGAATTCATTTATAACTTGACTGGGAATGTGTTCAGTCGAGCACTTCTCATGACAAAAAAATCATGCCTACATGAAATGTAAGGAAATATGCCCAAAATATATAATAAAGAGAGAAGTACAAGATAAATAGCAGGAAAAAAGTATGACACAATGGAAAATCCAGTATTTCAAATATATCTTAAACTAATCCAATGATGCAATATGAATTTTACCAGAAACTAACAACAATAAAACACACATGATATATTACCAGCAACCATTATACTCCCAGTGAAAGCAATTCTGCAAGAAGTCCCAACTGACTATTTGTAATAACACAAAGGAATTTACAGTAGAAAATAAACTAGTTGTAGGATATATTACCATACTAGTAATGATGCATAGTGACGATTAAAATCAGAAAGGAACATACAGAAAGTAATACCCAATCGGAAAGCATAGCTGCCTATATTCGGCTAATATGGACCTTAGGCATGAGTTCAGAGCTATTCAGAGAGCCCTGGGGGGACCCATCACCGACTGTGGTTTCTCCTCAACAGTAACATTTAGCTTCCACTACATTTGTGACTCTTCTCAGCACACAATGAGCTTGCAGGTTTGCATAAGTACTTCAACAATTAGCTCCTTATTCCTTGTCACCCAACAGAAAATCAATAACCAGTATAATTTTAATAGGCAAAGGAACGTTTTACTGTTATGACAGTCCACAAAACCCAGGCTAGCAGAAATGGAACTTCTGAAAACGGAAAGTCAATCTTTATCTGTCTTTGTTATAAGTCTTGATTTGTAGGCTTTAAAGCAAATTCAGCCCAACAGAGGGGTTTCTTTGTCAAATTTGATGTAATTAGCTAAGTCCCAGGTAAAACCTATAGCTCTGTATTCATCTCCATTTCCTGTGGTTTTTCTTGAAAACATGAAGAAAGGAGACAGAAGGTATAGCTTTCCTAACTTGCATTGGCTTCTATCTATGCAGCTTCAATTACCCTCCACACTGTTTTCACAATACACAGAGTATCCAGTGTTGGCTTTGACAGATGTCACATTCAGCTCCGTGACATGAGTGGCCTTGTGAATATGCAACTGAGGCCTGCTTCCCCAAGAGGGGGTCCACACACACTCATCTGCAGTTGTTCTCTTTTTCTGCCAGCCATTCTTTGAGCTAGTATATTCGCTCACACTCCTCATGGCCTTCTTATACCACCCAAGGTTCATAAGCATGCCAAGGTAAACTCTGTCCTTCAACAAATATGTCTCATCCAATCATTACAACTGAAGTTACTACGCCAAAAATGCTATTAGCTGAGTACCTGCTATAGACAAAATCTTTAAAAAAAGTGAATTAATTACTTTTTATTGCTGAGTAGTATTTCCTGTTATGAATAGACTAGGGGCCCAGTGCATTAATTCGTGCACCTTGAAAGGAACTGTGGGCCACAATGCTGCAGTGGGCACAGGGACAGGTCTCAGCCCATCCTCCATCCCCCCATCCGACCCCTCCTGCTGCTGCGCCCAATCCTGACTTCCTGCAGCCCCGCTCCCACCGCCGCTCCCATGTGCTGACTGTGTGGAGCAATTGGAGCCAGCGCCAGCAGTGTGTGCAAGCGGTGGCTGCTGCCCCGGTTGCCCCTCAGGAGCAGGGGGAGGTGGAGAAGCCCTCAGGGGCAATCAGGACCGGCAGATGCTGCTTGTACCTGCTGATGTCCAAGCGATTGGGACCAGCGCTGGGCACCTGCAGTGGGTGCGAGCTGGGCCAGCGCTGGCAGCAGGTGAAAATGCCGGGTGGGATGGTGGTGTGCAGAAGCAAAGAATTTTTGGTAACCACCAGAGGCTTTCCCCGATGACAGTGACCGGCACCCGGCCTTGGTCTGGCAGCCCCACTCAGCTGCTCCACCATCCCACCACAACCAACACCCACCAAGATCCGCGCTCTGCTGCCTGCTGCCTATGCTCGTCAAGTTCTGTGCACGCCCAGAACTTTTGTTTCATGTACTCAAAACTATAAAGCTACTTTTGCCACACCCTGTATGTTCATTAAATAAATTTAGAAACCCTCAAAGTCTTAACTCATTCCATCATCAATCCTAAGTCCTGAGTCTCATCTAAAAATCATCTAAAAGAGACTTTGGTGAGTCTTGAGGTATGATTCTCCATGAGGCAAAATTCCTCTCCACCAGTGAACCTATGAAATAAGACAAATATTGTGTGCTTCCCAGCATAGAACAGACATTCCTATTTTAAAAGGAACAATCAGAATGAAGAAAATGGTAACAGGTCCCGATCAAGTCCAACACCTAGCAACATGAATTTTACCAGATTTTAAGGCTGGAGAATCATCCTCTTTGGCTCACTGCTCTGTTCACTGGGCCCACCAGGGTGGCAGTCCTGCCTTCGGTATATCCTGGGATTGAATATAAGTGGGTGCGCAATCAAAATGTGTTGGGTGAATGTTCACACGTCCCTTGAAACATTTCACATTCTACCAAGGGATTTTCATAGAGAAACTTGTGAATATATTTTGTCATGGGTTATGTATTGAAAGAGAAGGAAGGAAAGAAGGGAGGGAAGAAGGAAGAGAGAGAGGGAAGGCAAAAAGGGAAGAAAAGAAAGAAAAAAAAGGGAGAGAAAAGCTATCACAAACTTTGATATAAAGGAAAACCCATGTGAACCAAACCATGATCTTGGCTCATGCTGCAGACAGCCTCAGCAAAGTTTTATCATCCGCATGTCCACATTAGGATCTGTCCTGAATTCCTGGCTGAAACTCTGTTAGTACTTCAAGAGTGAGGAAAGAAACTTGTGATTTAAAACTTAGTCATTTTTCTTCAGCACAACTAGTCAAAGACCAAGCTTGGAAATATATCATTTTTTTTTCTTAAGTGACCGTTTATAAAGCTCAAATTTTCAGCATGTTGGAGCACTTACTTCTAAATAGTATTTTTAAGTGTAAGATAGTAAACACTCCTGGGTTTTGGGTTTTGCGGTGTATCTGAATGAAGGGTTTTCTGTGTAAGTAGGTCCCAGCTACAGAACTCCATTCAGCTTCCTGAAAACCTTGTCTGCACAACATCCCCCGTAATCTTCCCTCCCTGATACAACTTGTTCCCATGACCCTGCGGGCATACCTCATCCTCACTCCCAATGGTGTTTTCTTTTGCAACTTAGAATCCGATGTGTTTTAATAAAAGGACATAGGTGGAGGCTTCCGCTGTAACATCAGACACTCAGTTACACAAAATAGGACATGTTACCTACTGTGCCATACATGACAAGCTTCTCATTTGTTTCAGAATCTATTGATACGGACTCCAAAGCACGATGACCTCAGACCCGGATGCTCTTCACCTACTGAACATATTTTCACACCTCTTCTCAGACCCACATCACTCCTGGCTGTGGCTGTTGGGATATCTGATTGTCGAACGGACGTAGAGCAATGACACCGATGAAGCTCTCTGAGCTGCCATACTTGGGTCAGCCTTTCCTATCAGATCCCAAGTAGGAAATGCGCAGTTTGGAGTTGCATCTTTCATTTGAAGAGTCAGAGGGGGAAAAGCCTAAAATCCTGCTGCTTTTTTCACTTGCTTAGGAACAGCCACCTGCACAGTTTCTCTGAGATTGTATTTCCTGAGTTGTTTCTTTGGTAAAATCATCCCACTTTCAATTCAACATCATAATCTCAGCAAGTCCAGAAACTCACTTTCATCAGTGCCATTGTTTTGTGTCGCCTCTATGGAGAATTGTAATTCCTGGGGCTATTCTGATTCTAGTATCCCCATTTTATTCATGTTTATAGGCTCTTCAAAAGGACACATGTGAGTGTACTGTGCAAATGTTAAACTGATTATACTTGGGTACCTGCTGTAATTACGGCCCTGTAAAACCGTTAGAGGTTTCAGCTCTCCTTCAGTTCTACAGTTCTCTTATTCCAAGTCCAATCCAGCTTTCAGCACAGCAGCCGGGGCCAGTGCAGCTTGTGTTAATAGCTGGGGTTCATCAGCATAAATTGCTTTTGGGGCGCTCCTTGGGATGTGTGATGCTATATTTGATGTTATGGTTTGTGGCAAACAGCAGAGGCACGCAATGATTTCGCAGCCTGTACTTGGTTGTTGCCGCCAGGGAGCTGAGGGGCTTTTAAATAAACTATGTATGATTTGCTCACATGAGATGCTATTTAAGTGCCACACATGACAGGCAAGCGCATTTAAAGGAAGCCCAGACGCATCAGTTGAGACTCCCAAGGCCAATCTAAGCATCAGCCCCAGAGTATGGTCCGCTGAAGCAGTAATGGACCCAGAGAAGCCACTGAATGAACTGGCGGGTGGAGGAGGGCCGGAAATCAAAGGGAAAATGTGTGACAGATACAAAGATTGGCAGGATTTTGGTGCTAGGCACAGGATGAGACCAGGGGCAAGTAAGTAGTTTGTAGGGGAGAATGTGAATGTTATATGATACAAAGAGAGATACAGGTGGCCAAAACACCCTGAGATACAGCCTTCACTATGCACAGTCCATGTGGAAATGAAAACTCCATTACCACTGAGCAATGGGAAACATTCCTGTAAGTGGCCATGAAGAATATTGATTCTATCAAGGGAAGAAAATACCCAACATTCATTTAAAGGCCCTGTTTTATTTGCACATTCATCTGTGTTTTATACATACAGTTGCTCAATAAATGCTTACAACTGTAAATCCTACTAAGGGTCTTTAAAACTGGAATACCCAAGTAAGCATGGAGATGCCAATTACATTTTTTTTGGGGTATTTCTTGTTGCCTAGAGTTTTGCATTTCCAATATCAACCTGCCACACCAAATTTACAGTTGCCTTACAGTCTTGAGTATATGTAAGGTTTTTTTGTGGGGGCGATAGTCCTTGTATGCTGTCATTTTCTTTGTTCTTCTTTACCGAGTATTTTCTTTTAAGAGCTAGTAGTAGGTAGGGATTAAAGCATAATCATTAATTCAATATCTTCAATTTTGATTAAATACCCCCCCCACACACACACACACATAAAATGGCTTCTTTCACCTTGTTTCTTAGTCATTTATCTCTTTTATAAACCTGGGTGTGGTTTTTTGTTCATTTTTTTTCTCTTAAGAAATACATCCCATTGAGTATCCAATGAAATAGTATGGTTTCAAATTATAAAGCCACTCAATTTATATGTCTATACTTTAGCATTTGGCATTATTCTCTCTCTCTCTCTCTCTCTCTCTCTCTCTCTCTCTCTCTTTCTCTCTCTCTCTCTCTCTCTCTCTCTCTCTCTCTCTCTCTCTCTCTCTCTCTCCCCTAGACCGTGGCACAGTGTCTAACATATAATAGCTACTCCATAAAAGGACTTATTGCATTTTAAAATAGTTCCTTTGTAAATATCTTCACATTTTAAAATTGCACTTATTTAATTCCTACTATAGGTAAGGAACTAGGCTTCTATTATCTTGGGCTCAAGGTATATGTGACAAGTTTAAATTATAAATACACCACGCCCTGAGCCCCAGTGTTGTGAGATGGAGGAGGAAAGGAAGAAGAGGGGTAATGGTATTTTATGGCATATATTTGTGGCCAATGCAAGAAACTCATCGTCAGCATGAACCCCAATGAAAAATGCTTTTTTCCCATCAGAAAGAGTTTTCAATTCTCCTGACTCCCCCACAATTTCTTAGATAACACTGATAACATTCAGAGATCAGGATACAGAGAACTCAGAAAGACACACACACACAAACACACACACACACACACACACACACACACACACACACACACACACACACTAGGAAACCATCCCTTAGGTAATGTTCAAAGCAGATACACAGAATGTGAGAACGTTTTAAAGTGAACTTTGGCAGTCATATAAGCGAATACAACCATAAGGCCTGTACTGTAAGAGAACACCCACAAGCTAAAGAATTACATGAACAGCACAAGACACCCACAACCAGACGAAAACAGGTTAGAAGAAGCTAGAAAATAAGGCCCACATTTAACTGGAGACAGGTTTACCCATGTGTAGGTGGGGGTTACCCCACTGAATATGATTTTTGTAAATATGATTTCTTAGAAATGTATTTGCTTGCTGAAGGGAAATCCTTGGTGAAACAGCTGTAATCCTTATTTCCGAATGATGATTGGATCATCACCATTATCTCTCTTTTTGTTATCTTTATGAGGTTCTACTTTAAATAACCCTCTTAAGAACTATTAGGGGTAACCGCATCCATTGCCTTGGCCCAGAGTTCCAGAGCACAGGAGAGAGACGCAAAGTGAGCAGCCTCACCCGTGAAGGAAGATGCTTCAGCAAAACCCACTAACAGATTGGTGCTCAGCGAGCTTTCCTCCATGGCATCTCCAGGGACTCTGTGAAGTCCTGAGGTCACACCTCTTTTCTTCATACCTGCTGGGGGTATTGTGCCCCGCATACACTTTATTGGCCCATGAACTGCAGGATTTTTTTTTACAAAAACAAACAAACTTCTGCCAAGCTGCTGCAAACACAAGGCATTGGAATTTAAGGGATCTCTTGAGGAAATACAAATCATTGCACTTAATGGCCTGACTATAGAAACAGTCACCGGATGGTGTTTATTTCTGGGTCTGAGGCCATAAAATGTGTCAGTGGCTTTCCATGCAGAAATGGCCCGCTAGGACAGTTCATTGTGCAATCTAACTCCCTCAATTTCCCTGGCTTCGTAGGAAAATCAGCCCTGTATTTTGTAAATGGCAGAAAGCAGCCCGAGTCTGACACCCAACGAAGACTTTATTTTCCACATTTACACTTTTAAGAAATAGCAAAGCTCTGTGGTATGTTCACTTTATGATAATCAGACACAAAAATAGAGAAGGACAAAGTGGCAGAGGGAAACAGAAGCAGAAAAGGAAAAATATGTGTGCTAAAGTTAGACAATATATTAAGATTTAGCAAACTGGCAAAGCAACTGGTATCACTCAACTGAGCATAAAACCAGACCACTTATCTGATTTGGCTTTCAATGAATATTTTTCTTTCTGAGATTTCAAAGGCAGTTTTATGGTGCAATATGTTTCTTAAATTCTAGGAATCAAGCATCCTAGGATTTTTTTCCTCTCTGAAATATTATGATTTGAGTTGCATACACACAGATCATTTTATGCTTGGCTCCTAGAGGATGTTATGAAGTTGCTACTACGGCATATTAAAAACATGCTGTGGTGAATTACTCAGATATTTATACTTCTGTGATCAATCTTATCCATTTACTTTTATGACTTACAATCAGTGGCCACATAATTATATAGCTTGAATGCCAAGAATCCTAAACTGTTGTCCCTATATGGACAACCGATGCCTTTTAAAACCAATCAATATCAACATCAAGGCACTTTCATCACTAACATCTGATGACTACACCCATCCCACTTGGTTTGTTTCTAAGCATATGTATTGCTGCTGACTGCCTGTGTGACATTAATTGCTTATTTATAAGCTAGGCATAATAATAACTATTTCACAGGGATATTATAAGATTAAATAAACTAGTACGGAACCCTATAAATAAGAGGTTCAATAAGTGTTAGTTTCCATCCTCTCTGTCCTTCTGTATAATGCCCTCGTTCTTCTTGATTGTATTTGTATTGCTCTTCTGTTTGACTAGAGAGACATACAGTATGTACGTGAGCTGGAACGGCTGAACTCAGTGATATCCTGTGCAAGCTGGACTGTACCTATGGGTTTCCTCATCTTGTTGAGTGTACAAAACCACAGGTATTCGTTTCAGGACACTGTTTAAGAGCTTAATTACAAAGTTAATTTTGTTCACTACTTATCTAATCTATTACATGAGATTCATTAGTAATCTAACATATCATATTATGTTTACATGCACACTCTTTAAGCTATTGTTTCACTATTGTATTTGAAAAAAAATTGGGTTTATCAAACAGTGAGAGGACAACGATATGGTTCTTGAAAAACTATTACGAGATTTAATCATAGAATTGTTTGTGCAGAGCCGAGGCTGTCTTTACCAGGGCTATTTGCCTGGAAGCCAAACTATTTTGCTTTAGAATTTCCCTAATATATTTGAGAACACTCCATAAACAATGTGCACACCCACCCTTCATTTTCCTTGCAGCAAATTCTTTTCTCTTACAACGGTCAAATGCTACCTACTGGCTATAGATTCATATACACTAAGAATCCCTACTTCCTATTTTCTACTTTAAATGTCATCCTGAGGTCCACTTCAGTGGCTTGTAAGTGGACTAAGAACCTAAAATTAGATGAAAAAATATGTATGTAAAAAGAAACATTTTATTTTCCTTAGATCCAGGGTTCATACTTTCGATAGAGTCTCAAAGGGTTCTAATCCCTTTTTCCTGCATCTATCACACAGTAAGAAACCTCAAAGCAATTAAGTTCCTAATAGATGCCAGGCCGACTGCTAGAAGCTTCCATGTTATTTTATTGTTTCCTCCGTATAATAGTCATGTGACATTGTATTACAATTTGTGTAGTTTGCGAATGGTCTCTGAACTCAAAATTCCTTCCTTCCACATTTGACACATCGGGCCTCCTTATCTGGAGTGTTAATTATAGGCATGTTAGGCATGTTCATGTCCCCCACAGTGATAAACATTAGCCACTAAGTAAAAATGACAGGGCTGCTCCTTCGGCTGCTGCTGCTCAGATTGCAGCTACAGTCATGACAAGGTTGGGAAATCAGTCAATAATCCAGGGTCCCAAACTCAGATCTCCATGATTCCAGCCCAGCATGTAAATGAGCAAAATAGGCCAAGGATACAAACAAAAGGACATCGCAGGGCCCAAGGTACATTGCTGAGTGGGCAGCTGCTAGTCAGTTCTATCCAATTGATACCATGAAGGGATACCGAAGCACTGTTTATAGAGCTTCAGACCTCAACATATTCTTAAAAACACCACATGGGTCAAATAAAACCAGCCTGGGCACAGGATCTTGCCCTTGTTCTTCTCTTTCTGGGTTCTTGCAAGATGATTCTATCTGATATTAAGTTCTATAGGGAGGAATGATTGTCACCCTATTTTTTAAAGCATCTAAATGAAAAAAAAAAAAAAGCTTAGTTAATTGTTAAATCATTCAGTTGTTAGAGCTCCTGCCTAGTATTTTGACCAGCGGGCTGGTCTAATATAGAATTTGTTTTATTTACAAAGTAAGAATGGCTGGCTAATTATAAAGTAATCATTGAAGGCTTTAATAAAGAGAAAGAGGAGTCAATTTGCATGTTAGGAAAATAACCTTTGTGGCATGATGGTAGTGTGGAAGGAGTGGTATGTCAGCATTCCATTCCCTATTGGGTGGAGAGGACAGAGCAGTGCCAATGGGAGGAAGTAAAGCCGGCTGACCTCACAGGCATTAACACAGTGCTGTCAGGATTTGGTAAGCTATGGGATGGGGGGAGTGAGAAAGACGTGAGGATCATGGGGGAAAGTTCTGTTATCACATTATCTGTGTCCAATTCCAGCTCTGGTACTCAACAGCTCATAAACAGAGAGAGGTAACACTTCCAAGCTCCCTCATAAGATGGTTAGGGGATTACATGAGCTAATGTAGAAAATCTGTTGAGCACCTGAGCCTAGCACATCGTGAGTTTGCAAATAAATGTGCTCTACGAAGAAGGGAAGAAGGGGCTGCAGTCATGACTCCCAGGTCCCCGGCGTCAGTGATGCAGTGGATGGCAGTTCTCTTTGAATTCAACTGAAAGTATTACAGTTGTCAATGTCTCTGCAATTCTTTTGACCTTTCCCTCAAGATAGCAACATGGCTGCTGTAGCATCTTCCATCACATCAGTATTCAAGAGAGAGGGACAAAAAAAGAAAGCTTTTGCCTGTCCTGTCAGAGAAGAAAATTCTTTCCCAGAAGCTTTGGGAGACTTCTTACTTATTTGTTACTAGTGCTGTATCAGCTGGTCAGCTTAACTATAAGGGTGGCTGAGATGGTAAAGGTTTTTAAACAATCTTTATTGTTGAAAGCATTGCATATGTCCCCCTTTCCCTCCAACTGACCTCTTATTAGTGAGGAAGGAGGGATTGGACCTTGAATAGAGGGTTTGCCACAGAAGTTACAGACATCTTTATGCAATAGTTTTAAAGAGATTTTGCTACTAGGAGACCTAGGAGTGACTAGATAATCTCTGAAGCAATTGTTTAGCCATTGGATTCTACCATTTAATGTAGGTAATCTTCAAGAGCATTATTATGTAGGTAATTCAACAGTGTTGTTGGGCAATAACATTAAAAAAATTTAAAAACCTTTATGGTTGAAAGTATTACAGATATCCTACTCTCACCCCCACCCCATTGCATCCCTTCACATGGTTCCCACCCCACTCAGGGCCTTCACCGCACTATTGTCTGTCCATAGGCAATAGATATATGCATATAAGTTATTTGGTTAATCTCTTCCCGGCTCCCCTACCCTCTTCCCTCTTAGACTCTTCATTATGTTTCATGTTTCCATGCCTCTGGTTCTATTTTATTCATCAGTTTATTTTGTTCATTAGATTCCTTGTTCATTTATTTTGATTTTTAGATTCAATTCTTGATAGATATGAATTTATTTCCTTCTCCTTCTCCTTCTCCTTCTCCTCCTTCTCCTTCTCCTTCTCCTTCTCCTTCTCCTTCTCCTTCTCCTTCTCCTTCTCCTTCTCCTTCTCCTTCTCCTTCTCCTTCTCCTTCTCCTTCTCCTTCTCCTTCTCCTTCTCCTTCTCCTCCTCCTCCTCCTCCTCCTCCTCCTCCTCCTCCTCCTCCTCCTCCTCCTCCTCCTTCTCCTTCTCCTTCTCCTTCTTCTTCTTGAATACACATTAACATTTCATGTAATACTAGTTTGGTGGTGATGATCTTCTTTATCTTTTCTTTGTCTGGGAGGCTCTTTATCTTCAATTCTAAACAAATAAGCAAAATGATAAATACAAAGTAATTGCATTTTAGGCCTCTGCTGGTTAAAAGTCATGCCTTAGCATACACGTATTAATGCAAGGCTTTCTTCCAATTCCCAATTCCTTTCTCCTTTACTATCACCTCTCCCACCCCCAAATAACATAAATACCTATGGCTGATCATTTATATCACTTTTTTGGTTCATTTACTGGCAAATTATTCAGAGGCATTAATGCATTATGATTCATTTTCTAAGAAAATTGCAAGTGTAGTTCCTTCACAATACTGTTTTCCTCCAGGATAATAGCCATGTGTTAGAATGTGGTTTTTTTGTTAAGATGTCAGCCCACTTTGTAATATATACTATTACCATTTATTATACTTTACCAGATAATTTATGTATTACAGAAGTAATTATTACAAATTAAATTTGTATTAACTCTGTAGATTTCTGTGCACAATAGTTAGGAACTAAGAGACAACTTTTTATTATATTTAAAAATAGTAGTTAGTATTTGTCATTTATCAAAAATTACAAACACTGCACAAAATTAAATATAATCTATTCTTGCCTTATTCAGCATGCTTCTGAGAGAAAATAAAAAGAAAATACACAAAGAGAGAGAAACCTTTCCATACAATTTCTTTAAGAAAAGGATAGAAAATAAATAGTTGACATCCAGCTGAGAATTTCTAACAGGAGAATAATTTCTTCAAACATTTTTAACAGAGTCAACCTGTAGAATAAATTGATATTAATATGATTTTGAACTGTGTATTTGGGCCATATTTTACTATTATATTTGACTGGAAATGTGGTAGGCAGTTAGACAAACATGAGCAGAGCAAGGATAATGGGCCAGATACAGAAGGTCACCAGGCTGAAGGCCCCTGGTGCCTAGCAATGGGCAAATATGAGAAAATAATGACCCCACCCCCAGGGTAACCTTTCCTCTCCTAGCATATTGCTGGTCATGCAGTTTAGACCTCCTGACCTTTCCTTCTTTGGTATGTCACTGGGTTAGGCCTCCTTAGAGGGGGAATGAACAAGAGGGGGAACATTAACCATTCAGGACAATAAGGTTCTGACCCACATCAAATACATCTAAGCCTCAGTTGACTTTCAAGTTTAGGCCCAGAAAAGCAGCAAAACCAGACAAGAGATGCCATGGCTGACCTCAAGACCAGCTGCATAGATTAATGACCCCCTGCCTTGGCATTCACCAATCAGTAGAGACCATGACTCTGAAAGGATACATCAATAAAATTCTGAGACCAGCCAAAGAACCTAAGAGGGTAGATAGTAAATTTTCCACCTCTACAGCAGTAGGAAGTATCAGTGAAAATATGGAGTGATGGAGGTTCTCATATCATGCTGAAGGCTGTCTAAATTGCTGTATCTACTTGTTTTCACAATAGTTTCATGAAGTGTTCGGTGCACATCCCTCATGACCAAGCAACTCCTTGTAGGTATGCATTTAAGGAAGATCCTCACATGTGCACATGGAGCTATATGGTACAGAGAAACATTTGTTTTTTGGTTAATCCTCACCTGAGGGTACTTTTTTCCATGCTTTTCAGAGAGAGTGGAAGGGAGGGAGGGAAAGAGGGGGAGAAAAAACATCCATGTGGGAGAGATACATCGGCTGGTTACCTCCAGCATGCTCCCTGACTGGGAGATGGAAGTGAATCC
The DNA here is from genome assembly GCF_951640355.1 of Cnephaeus nilssonii. Classification (NCBI taxonomy): domain Eukaryota; kingdom Metazoa; phylum Chordata; class Mammalia; order Chiroptera; family Vespertilionidae; genus Cnephaeus; species Cnephaeus nilssonii. The sequence goes on along the minus strand of NC_137085.1, from coordinate 65,244,652 downwards.
GCAACCCAGGTATGTACCCTTGACCAGGAATTGAACCCATGACCCTTTGGTGTGCAGTCTGGTGCTCTAACCACCCAGCAACATGGGCCAGGGCAGAGAAACATTTATTTTTAATAGTGAAAAATTTGGAAAACAATCTAAATGTCCAGCAATAGAAGAGGGGATAAATTATAGTGTATTCATAAAATAAGGTATTATTAGATTCAAATGATTATGTTTTAGGAGAATTGCATGGATTGCCTTTCTCTGTTGCTAGTGGGAGTGGGGTTTTCTGGGCAATGTGGGAATAAGAATTTGCGGAGGCCTCCACAGAAGGATGAGATGTGGTAGAAGCTTTATTTGTGTAGAATTACATCCCTTGGTTTGCAAAGTCCCATTTCCCTTAATCCAGTGCAGGAAAAGGAGCAGCTGGGGATTCAGCAGAGCTAAAAGCAAAGCTAGTGTCCAGAGACTCTGTTCCATAGTGGAGTTGAGTCCGGCATAACAGCAGGCTAAAGTCCGTTAGTCCATTGTGTGGGGTCCACATGGCTCACAGCCCTGGCGAATGCAGGGGAGCGTGCGCCCTGCAACAAGAGAGCCAGGGCCCAGCATGCAAGAGAGAAGGGAGGGAACTCCTTTGTTCAGGAGTCCATGTATCTCAGATTATTTCTCACCCTTGCAATGGCCACACCCATCCTGGCTAATGACCTGCTCCCAGGTGTGACTGACAAACAGTTATTCTCCCTATGTCACCCAGACCTCACTGGGCATGCCTATTAAATTCAGCCTTTCCTTTATTCCTTTATTCCTTTTTCAGTTAATTAATAATTAACAATTGGGTTAAATACATGATATCAATTACACCAGAATTTTGTGTATTCAGTATAGCTGAATCTTGCCTATGCAACACTGCCACATTCAAGTTGCATGATGCTGCTGAAGGAAGGCTGAATTTACCTCCCCAAAATATGCCTCTTTGGAATATGACTATGTGAGGCTGATTACTTTTAAGAAATTGCCAACATAGGAGAAGCTCTGAATACCTAGTAGAAGGTACCTTTTTGTAAGAGAAGTGCACATTTATAAAAGAAGTATGCATTTGTAAAGATGCCTCCTTGTTTGTTCAAGGAAGAGGTGGATGATTCTCAATTTCCAGAAATTCTTATTAAAGGAGAAGGCAAGGACTTAGATTTGCTTAGCAACCATATCCTTGGCTATTGTGCTGTCCCTGATAACCTCCCATAACTGCCTCCCCTCAATATCTGTCTTTGGAGGGTGGTGAGAACAAGTAAATGAAATTAGGGGGTTTGACTTATTTACCCTTGGTGGTGGGTAAATGGGTACTTTTACATAATATTTTACACCTTATTCTGCATGTCTGAAATATGTCATGTTGAATAAAGACACATTCATATTGAAAAACTAAACAGCAAATATAAATAAAATGGAAAATGAATCAACTTGTAAAAAATAGCCACAGTATGAAATGGAAGAAGAACCATCTGAATAAAACTAGACAAAGATAAATGAGGGTAGATGATAAAGTATATTGGAACCTATTTCAAAGTCTCTTCACAGAAACAACTCAGTGTTTTTAGATGTGTGTGCCCAACAAACAATCCAAAAATAGTGACAGAATCAAAGAATGCTTTATAGGAGACAGATCTGAAATAGCAGGAATGTACTGGGCTGTAAATCAAAGCTATCAATTGAACTGATCATTTACCTTTAGCTATTGCTTTGTTTGGAGGATATGAATATACTTGCACTTTAGGGTGGCATTTTGCAATATCTTTCTCCCTTTTCCTAGAGTTGCAAACAGTTAACAAGGTGCCCAATTTGTCTCAGATTTCCCAGGAGTTCTCCAGTTTTTGCACTGAAAGTGTTCCCAGGCCGAACCCAGTCCAGTTACTCAGGAGTTTCCAGCCAACGGCAAGATGGTTTTATGAGAAGGAACTTTATTGCAAACGAGCAAGCAAGGATACACCTGGGATCACTCCCAAAGCAGTGTGCCCCTGAACAAAGGATCAGATTCGTCGTTATTCAGGGAAATCATGCATAATCATCAATGTGAACATCATCACATCTATAGAAAACATGGCTATCCATACATCACATGTTCAAAAATGATGGAAAGTCTCCACCTGGGAGATTTTAGTATTATAATGAGGATCTACTGAGAAAAGTGCATGAGGAGGTCACTAGAGGGCCCACCAAGCTGCTTTAGCCAGTCTCAGGGGATTCAACCAGATCACTCACCCTGGTTCTGCAATATAGCCTGGGCTTCTCCTAAAAACCGCTCTGGTAATCATCAATGTCTGGGATGGTGTAGGTATGGATGGAAGTTTAATCAAATCTCAGCCTTTCTGTTAAACTCTTAGCAAATTACAGGATATAGTTATACAAACCTTATAACATATAGAGTGATCTAAGTGGGTTTACAGTTTAATCTAAGCAAATTTGTGAACACTAAATAAAAGTCAGTCTATGCGAGGCTACCTGTGAGGCTGAATGTATAGGTTAAGTCACAAAAGTCCCACTTCTCAGAAATCCCAGACAAACTGGGATGGATTTGGACAGCATTGCATTTTTTATAGAAATCAAATTGCTGTTCCTAGAATAACTTCATACTATTTCTAGATGTATACATTCCAACATCTTTCAGAAATTTCCAAAAATAATGACTTTATTTATTAATATCCTTCAAGTAATTTGTGGTAAGTCTATAGAGAACCTCCGTCTAATAACCAGATTCCTAAGCTTGTGGCTAGCATGTTTTTTAACATTTCAGCCTTACTCTCCCACAGGCATTTAACCTGTAAATTGGCTTGGACCCTGCACCTTTCAAATATGGCGTTGATGATGCTTTCTGCTAACTACAGACAGAAATATCTGCCTGTCCCCAAATAAAGAAGGTAGGTTTCAGTTATTGGCATTTTATAAAAGCAGCTCTGGCAATCCTAAAGTGCCAGAGATGAGAACTGCAGGCTTTGAGGATAAAAGAGAAATGAAAATGGATGATGACATCATGAAGGTTTCTTGGGGTGCTTTATTCAGTGAAAATAGCTTTTACATTCCATAAATGTCTTTACATATTGGTTTGGGGATAATAATCACTGTGTATATGTGTATATGTGGAACCTCATCTGAATCCAATATTCCATAAAACATTTAAGTATTTAATCTAAAAATTTCACACTAGAATTAGAATTTGGCAATGTTGGATTACCTTAATGATTAACTGGCAGTGTTGTCTGATTATAAGCCTCTTGGGCCATTCTAAAGCAAAAGAAAGTTTTGATGAATGTCTATTTAAAATATATTTTTACCAGAATTACATCAAAGAAAGAAAATATAAGGAATTTATTATTTCCAACTAACAAAATCAATGAGGTACAGAAATTTTATCTCTTATTCTTTCTTGTGTATTCTAAGGCACCCAATAAAACTAGCTACACCAGGAGATTAATTCCTAAATTTAAAAGGGAATGTCTGCTACTAAACTAAATCATGGCATAAATCCTTCACAGGGTGCTATAACCTTTATGTTTTCAAAATGTGCCCCCATCAGGGATCCCTCAGGCAAATGTACCAGGCACCTACATGACATTTTCAGAGCCACTGTGTCAGATTAGGCTCTGTGATCCTCCCACATCATTAGGCAAAGCCTGAGCAGGGCAGATGCCTGACAGATTGCCCAATGTCTGAGGCATAGCAACTAAGTAGAGAAACAATGGGGCTGTATTCACACTGGGGCTCCAGGTCCAAGGGATCCCCTGACAGGATGAGATCAAGTTGGAGCCCTTCACTCCAGGAAGTGCAGGCCACGCATACAGTACCGATTCTTCTCTTGGGAGCACATGATTGTCCGTTAACAAGCATGATCTTCGTCTACTCCCCAGAGTAAAATACAGGCAGGTAAAGTTTGCAGCTGGCCTATTCCTGGGTAACTGAAAGTGCCCAGTGAAGTTTGTTTGTTTGATTACTGATTGATATCCTTATGTGAAAGAAACTGTGTGGCCCTTGGTTCTCACTTATGTTTTAGGTTATTTTTTTTTAATATCAGTGAAATATATAGGGTAGAAGGAGGTAAATTGCAAATATTTTACTTTTCTTTTAAAGGTAGGATGGTACTGTAGGAGAATTTGTGTACTTTTTTGTTGAAATTTGGCCCTTTAAAAATCATTCTTGAATTGCAATGACTAAGAGATAAAGTGGCAAGAACCTGGAGTACAGTGACTAGAACCCCGGAAAAGAATCAGCAGGTCTGAGTTCTGGGCCTAAAGGCAGAGGTAAATAATTATTCATATTTGAGCCAGTCCCTTGACCTCTATGTTTTATTTCCAATGTTGACAGAATGACTGTAATTTGTCATCCAAACCAGGATATATTTGAGGGTGAACAGGATGCTTAACTATAATTACACCAGATGACAGGTCTAAATCTGGACTTTGTTGGATGAACCAGACTTTGTGCTCACCTTGCTTATCTATGAAATGAAATTTGGCATTAAATAATCTCTGCTATCTAGATTAAAAGGATATGATTTTAGGCAAACCTATCTTTAATAATATAATTCTTGAGGGATAGAACCTAAACATTAAATAGGGTAAATGAAGCAATGAATTAAGTAACCAGAAGTCAAGCAAGAAAATGAGCCTTCCTTTTGCACTTTAGAGAGGAGACGGTTAGATTTATTTTTTATATTATTTTTATTTATTTCAGAGAGGTAGGGAGAGGAGAGAGAGATAGAAACATCAATGATGAGAGAGAATCATTGATCGGCTGCCTCCTACATGCCCCCTACAGGGGATCAAGCCCGAAACACAGGTACGTGCCCCTGACCGTTATCAAACCCCGGACCCTTCAGTCCCCAGGTCAATGCTCTATCCACTGAGCCAAACCAGCTAGGGAAGAGTTAGATTTCTTATTAGCCTTTAAAAAAATATTATTGTCTCGTTTTCGGTTCTTATAAGTGTATTTCTAATAGCTCATGATCTCACTCATCTAGGGGAAATAATGAACAACATAGACTGATGAACAAGAACAGATCCAGAAACAAGGAGGCATGGATCAGACTGTCGGGCCTCAGGGGGAGGGTAAGGAAGGGTGGGGGTAAAGGGAGAGATCAACCAAAGGACTTGCGTGCAGGCATATGAGCCTAACCAGCGGTTAAGGACAACAGGGGGGTGGGGGCATGTGTGGGGAGGGGTGTGGGATGGGAATGGGGGGACGAGGACAAATATGTGATACCTTAATCAATAAAGAAATTTAAAAAAATAATAAAAAAATATTCTGTATGATTTTAAAAATAGACATATTTTAATTGTAAGAGCTTGTCAACTTATTGAAAGTTTGCTGGATTTTGTGATAATAAACTTAGTGTCCGTGAAGTTACCCTTTAATTCTCCATTTCCCCCTTAGGCATCACCCTTTCAGACCCTATCTTCATAATAATTGTTCACCATCATCACCACCACAACCACATGTGTATGAGTGTACACACATACACAATACACACACACACACACACACACACACACACACACACAAATGGGTCTAGGAGTGGAAAAGGTAAGTAGGAAAGTACTTATAATCTCTGAAATAGCAGTTCTCAAGAGGGGGGATAATTCAGAAAATAACAGAAATACTTTCAAACATTTAACATAAATCAAATAAATAGGAGGGAAGTAAATTCCAAAGCCTAGAGTATTTATGCCCCAGTTATATTATTTCCATTTCCCAATAGAGAGGTTGACTTTGGAATAGCCTTCAAAAAAGTGCACTGCAAGGCTCTGAAGGAATTAAGTGTAGATTGAAAAATATCATCCTGCATCAAGGCTTACTGGCAAAATAAGTAACCTTGAACAAAACAACTTTATAATAAGCAAATAGATGACAGTAATACTTTCTTTTACACTTGAATTGTATCTACAACTTACAGGGCAACTTCACATTATCTTACCACCATAATAACTTTGTGAATACTTATTATTAATATTCTTTTTACATTTAAATACTCTGAAGCTTGAAGATGTTAAGTGACTTGCCCAAACATCTATAATAAATAAATGGCAATTCTATGTTTGACCCCAAATCATTTCACTTGATCAAAGTAAGATTTCTGGAGACCTTGAAAAAAACTGCTCATGAAGATAATGACAATCTTTGTGAACTTTCAAGGTGACTCCTGAAAGTTGCTAAAGAAACTTAAAGTATTATATTTTAAGATCACAAAATTTCCCTAAGTCAAATAACTTAATTCTGGATAGGAAGAATTGCAATTTCACTAATAGAAATTCAAAACTTCCCAAGGTTCAATTCAGGAATAGAGAACTCAGTCATTCCAAAATAACAATTACTGCAGCAAAAGATTGTAAAACAGTCTACTCAAGTGTAAGAATATAGTTTCCTCTCTTCTCTGTTCTAGTGCAACCAAGCCTTCCTGACCTTCTTAATTTGTGTAATTATCCCAGCAGAATCTCTAATAAGGGTTTGATTTATTGAGAGAACTCACTGAACTCCAACCACTATCAAATAGACCTCCCACAGGAAGTGAAAACATTTGCAAAGAGGTGCAGATAATGTAAAATAGAACCAGAAAGTCATTCAAACATCATCTCCTACATTGTCAGATGTACACCACAGCTATGATTTTTCTTTTAAAACAATATGGTGAAACCCTAATTAAGTAAAATGTTTGGATGACATTAAAAACTTTTTTCTTTAGACTAATTTTATGCCTCAACTAGAGGCCCAGTGCAGAAAATTTGTGCACAGGTAGGGTCCCTAGGTCTGGCCAGTGATCAGGGCTGATCTGTGGGGTGACTGGCGGGGTGATCGAGGGGCCCCTGCTGGCACCTGCCTTGGCTGGCCTGGGGCCTGCGGACAGCTTCTGCGTTGAGTGTCTGCCCCCTGGTGGTCAGTTCCACTGGTCATTCTGTCATTCAGTCGATTTGCATATTAGGCTTTTATTATATAGGATTCTTAGAAATAAATGTTTCTAAAATATGATTCATACAATTTTCTGTATTAGTAAATAGAGTCTCTAGAAAATACTACATTTTTTTCTTTGGTTACTACAGATCTTATCATGCCTCAGAGCCACCTTTCATAATTGTGTTTCTATTGTAGAAGAGGCTTGATGTAGACATTTAAAACAATTGTTCTCAGGACATAGCCTGGAAATTTCTTTTAGCAAAGAATGACCCAATATTAGCTTGTCAACTACTAATACTTTTCTTGTTCCTCGCAAAAAATAAATAGAGTAATTCCATATCCCTATTACTGGGATTTTGGGGGGTCTTGCTGATATTGTTAGTGTAGATAGTTAGCTAGTTACTAATAAAGGAAGGGAACAAATGGAATCAGACATTAGGCCTAATAAACTAGGGAGCTGAATCGGACAATAAGCATGATTCCCTAGGAAGCCACAGCATTTGCAGGCTCCCAGGGGACCTTCACATCTTCCAAGGAGAGTATTTAATTCCTAGGTGGGTAGGAAGTATCCATTACCTGTCATTAGCTGGGATTACTGAGGGGAAGAATAAAGCAGTGGGGGAAATTGCTAGTGTATGCACAGTAGAAGCCAAGATGGTGCAGGGGAAGGAAAATGCATGCCCAGTAAAAAACACATGAGGAGGCAAAACTTTGAGGCATGCACAGTAGGAGTCAAAATGGCAACTAAAGGGGTGGAGTCTACCTGGGAAAATCTTGGAAAAGGATTGGATTGGATGAGGGCAGGGTACCCCAGAAGGTCCAGGTAAGGGATTGGTTAAGGGGTGGGCCCAGCAAAAGCCTGAGAAAACCTAGAAAGTAGGTTGGATAGTTTGAAAGAAGGCCTGCCTGCTCATTCCCCAAAACCAAGAAAATATGTGGAAAATTGTCAAGGATCAGAGCAGTTGCTACTGTAGCCTGCCCACCCTGTATATTTCCAAGGGCTTATTATTTCCCTTCACCCCAATAAATCTTGCCAATACACTTAAATTTCTCCCACCTTTGTTCCCTTTGAAAGTCCTTTCTCAAACACTGCAAAAACCCATTTTTACAGACAACAATGTGAATAATCAAATTCCAGAAATTAGTTCTCTTGAAGAGATTAAAGAGATCATGAATCTGCTTTTGGATTGAACACTCATTGCCTCCATATTTAAAATTTTTATCACTTCCTACACTAAAAACTTAGATAATTGTTAGCAGCTTATTATTATCCTCAGTTTGACTAAACATGTTTCTTCCTGACTTAATACCTGGTCTCTTTTTTCTTAGAGAATTTACTTTATAAAACTTGGAATTGTGAATGTTTTCTGTGACCCTGTTAGACATAAATCATTAAGGAGCCTCTTGCCAGTTTTATAACCCAGAAAGGCCTTTCTCAAGGACCTGGGAAACTTCTCTCTGAAATGCAATCATTAAGGAAGATAGAGTTCTTATTTCTCAGTCTGTGGTGGGAGGGGAGAACCTTAACATCAGTGAGCTCCTGGCTCCAAGTTGTAAGTAGCCCTGCTCATCCTGTTAGCTACATCTAATTCCTCCTACTAATATTCCTTTTTGATAGAAGTAGGTTCAGGCTATCTTGAAAAAGCATAACTAAAAATAGTTGGATCTTCCTGAACAAAGATTCCTAGGAGAATCAGAGCTTTTTATGATTAATCTGTGAGGCCGAAATATGCCCTAGGCACACATATCATTGGGGGGGGGGGGTGTATGGGGCGGGGAGTGTGCTAAAAAATTAATGCTTTTTCTCCCACCTTCTAAGTTCTTTTATCTGAGCTAACAATCAAATTAGCTGAGACAGATTAGCAGGAAAAAAATTTTAATACATGTGCATGGGGAATTCATATAAACATGGAAGTTCCCAAAAACAGTGCAACAGCATTGAGCATCTATGACATTTTGGACAAAGGAGAAAAGGGGGGCTTGGTATTAGATTTGATAAGTGAGAATGGGTGATTTACAGGTAGTTGAGGAAGAGCAGGACATAAAAGGCAGGCACACTCATCCCAGGCAACACAGAAACAATGGGAAGCAGGGGCATCTATGGAAAAGGCCTCTGCTGGAAGCCCTGCTATTTACCATAATTAATTCAAATTAGGCCTGGAAGAACATCCTAAAATTTTCTTCCTGAGCCAGGCTTTTCTGTCTGAATCTCTTGAGCAGAAAGAAGGGTAAGATCAAAAATTCTTTCTGAGTTTTGTCTATACTAATAAAAGAGTAAGATGCAAATTGACCGTACCTTCATGACGCCCACCAGCCAGTCAGGAGTGAGTATGCAAATAAACCCAACAAAGATGGCGGGTTAATTTGCAAACACAGGCGGCAAGTGGCCAGGAGTAGGGCGGGATGCTTGCTTCGTCACCATGGTGATGACGCAGGCGTTCTGCACTGCCCCAATCACTCCGGGCCTCTGGGTGGGCAGTGTGGGAAGGTGAAAAAGTGGTTCCGGGCCAGAGCGAAAGGTGGCTCCAGCCGGAGTGAAGGTGGTGCCGGCAGCCAGGGTAAGGAAGGCCCATTCTTGCATGAATCTTCATGCATTGGGCCTCTAGTTTCTTAATAAACAGATTAAAATCAATAGCCCCAAAAGGCAGCTTCAAGATGACACAATTTTGATGCCTTCATAATCATTTTACCTTTCAAATTACAAGCATTTGTAATAGGTATTGCAGGTTTGGTTCCAGCAAGTAAAGCAATAAAGTGAGTCATAATTTTTTTGTTGTTGGTGGTGGTGGAAGGTTTTGCCTTCAATTGAAAAAAAAAAAATACAACATCTGTGAAGTGCAATAAAGAAGGACAATAAGGCGAGGTATTTCTGTGTATCTCAATAGCTGGAGTTTCATTTCTATTCTCTAGTTATTACAGTAAACTAATAGCCAATTGGGTCATTTTCTTGTATTTAATCTACTTGCTGAATGGTAGAATGTGACAGCTGAAAGCTGAAAGTCAAATATGGTAGATGGGTGGACGAGAATGAAAAATGGAAAATAATTGTTTTGAACGTTATAGATTATCACTATTGTTACTTATTTCCTTAAGTTAAAGAGAACTAGAAAAAATATATTCTAAACAGATGGCACAGCAGTACAGAGCTAACATAAAGAAACTCAGTTGCCTCTTCTTTGAAAGCAGAGTCAAATAATAAGCCATTCCTTAACCCTGCATCTGGCTCTGTGCTTCCTCTGAGGGTAATAAAAACAAAGAAAAAAAATACCTCCAAGTAGGCAAAAGCAAGTGCTGAGGTTCCTTATTCTCATTCAATATGCAGGTTACTAGGAATAAATATAACTGATATAATATTGAACCAAAAGTTGGTCATGGCCATTACCTGCTGTTTTCCAGGATGCTTAATAAATGATAGAGGAAAGTGCATGGTGTACCCAGGCAGGAAGTGACTTACGGTGCTGAAGAATATGTTAAGCAGTCCTTTCCTCACTGTAATGCACAAGAGAAAGTTAGTCCCACAGGGAGCAGATATCTATCTACTGGAGAAAATAAATATACAGAAGGCTCATATTTATAGAGACATATCATCCTGTAGTCATTCTTCTTAATAAGTAATGTAGTGACTCTTACCTTTGTCAACTCAAACATAATATATATTTAAAGAGTGCATCTTGAGAAATCAGAAATCAGTAGTTCTAAAACCTAAAATTACCTGTGATTAAATGTATGAGCACTGGAAAGGTGGGTCTGTCCCAGCAATGTCTGGAAATAGGTTTTTGAGGTGTCCCAGGAAAGGAATGTTAGGGGCAGTCGGGAAGGAGGGATTTAAGCCATAGCAGCAAGATTTATAGAACGTTTATTATAGCTGGGGGTAGAGAAACAAGGAGAGGCATAAGAGAGAAGAGGCAAGATTACAGCAAGAGGAGTTAGCCCAGACGGGACTGCCTAGACAGGAAGGCAAGTTACAGAGGCAAAAGGAGAGTCCTTAAAGCCCATTGCTTCTTGGTTGTAAACCTCATGGGGACCATTCAGTTTAGGAGAAAAGAAAGCAAAAGTAGGCCCGGGAGAAGGACAGGCATGAAAGGCATAGATGCCCTTGAGGAGGCTGCTGCACTCCACGAGGCACTTCCCCAGAGGGTCCAGCAGCAGAAGCTGGCTGGTGTTGTCAATCCGTCCCCCTAGGTACATCACTCCCAGGTACACCAGTCCCATAAGGACCTCACCCAGGTGCTGTAGCTCCGCCACTGAGGAAGAAGTCCAGCTTTTGGGGGGCAGGCCTGTACCCACTCCCACTGGCAGCAGGAGGGCCAGGGCTCAGAGCTGTGATGCCATTACCTGGCACCCAAAGCTCTGGTAGTCCAGCACCTTCTCTGTTCCCACCTGGCCCACCATGGGCAATGTGCTTTGGCCCATGCTGCTGCTAAAGGGAGACTGAGGCCTTTGTTTAGCTTTCCTATATTTCCTTGAGTTTGAGAGGGAACAGGCTTTGTTTCAAACTAGCTAATCTCTTTCCTGGCTTTTCCGGGGCTTGCGTCCTTATCCTATTCGTCCTTATCCTATTCATCTTTTCCCCAGAGTTTCCCAGGTTTGTCTCCTCCCTGTTAGGGTTGCCACTTAGGCTTCTACTGCACATGCTCCCAGTGAGACTTCCCTGCATCATCTTCTCCCTCCCTCCCCTGTTAGTGGGGCGAACTCCCTGGGGTGACTATACATCTAAATGGGGCTTAGTCAGCTAACTGCTTCTGATGGGTTCGCTCCCCACACCCACTTCGGTTAATATCTAACTGCCTGCTATAACATTTGCAAGGATAGAAGGGGAGAAGAACAGAATGGACAAACTAAAAGAATTCTGACTTGATCTGAACTTTTCCCCTGACAAATTGATGGGAAGGAAGTGGTTCTCAAAGCTAGCTCAGCAAAATCAGAGGAGCCGCTTTAAAATCTTGCCCCCATCCAAATTTATTGGCATACTATCTCAGGGATCAGGGCTGATAGCCTCAATTGAACTATATGTCCCTCCAAATGTGGGAGTGCTAAGAACTTTGTCTACCACGCTTCTTAGTCCCCACACATCCTTCTGAGTTCAGGATTCTTAGTGAGAAGATAGGAAATTGTATCTTTCTTTCCCTTTTCTCTTTCCCCCTTCCCTCCTTCTCTCCTTTGCTCTTTCTCTTCTCTACTTCTTCCTTTTATCTTGTTCTAACAAGATTTATGAAATATTCCTATCAATCTGTATGAAACAATTAAAAAACCCATCGTACAGCTTTTCTAGTTTATTTTTCTCAAATGTAGCTTCCAAAGTTATTTAATAAGTGCTTCAGGTATAGATACGGATTTGACTTTATATCACTGAGAAAAGTTCCCTTTTCAGATAAAGAATTCACTAATGCTAGGAGAAACCTGAGTTCCATTGTCTTACTGCCAGGACACTACATGGGCAATTCTAAAATAGTGCTCCACAAGAGGAAGTGAGTACTAGTTTCTCATTTTGCTTTATGTTACTCTACTGTTTGCAGGCTGGTCTCAGGAATGGGTAGGGATAGCAGTATAACCCTTTGGGTTGATTGACTCCTTAAGGTGAGGGATAAGACAAGTGAGGCCAAATGTGAGCAAAGAATGAAGAGTCACATGAGTCACATGGCATTTTACAGTTGTATGCATTGATCAAGCCCTTGGATTTCTACTTGTTTGCTAGTTGTTAACAGTACCAGATAAGGTCCTTTTTAAGAGAAGTTTTTCTCTGGCATCTCTTCAAGGAGACCAAGTCTCTGGGTTTTAGGTCAGACAAAAATTGTTTGGGATGGTGTGGGCAAAGGCCTGCTATAGCTTTTGATGATAACATGGTCTGTATTCCATGGGTCTGCTACATCATTTTGCCATATTTGCATGCTAAAGGGCAGAGTCAAGGATTAGAGATGGTATTCCTAGATATAAGAGTCTAGCGATCACTCACTTATAAAAGCAGAATTGATAAACTTCCGAAAGAGGTTTTGCTATTACTATAATATTAAAAGGAAGAAACTTGGAGTAAACAAGTTTATGCCTTTCTCAAAGTTTTGGGTAAATTTAAGAATTTCACTTGACCCTTTTTCTTTGCAGAAAAATCCAATTGAATGACAACAGAGTTTTTGAGCAAACTGCAGTACCTTGCAGAGATCTTTCATAATATTTCTAGTAGCAATTAACATCTCTATTAACGGAAAGGTATATTGAGATTTCGCAAGTAGGATGCATGAAATTGAGTAAACTATATGACATTTTTGGACTCTTCAGAGCTATCACTCTACAAAAAAGCAAGCATTTGATCTGCACAGAACACGAATATACATCAACCAGAACAGACTCATACTCCATTGCAAGGCATCCTCTATAATAAAAGGCTAATATGCAAATTGTCCCCTTGAGAGTTTGACCGACCTGAGTTTGACCACTCGCTATGATGTGTGCTGACTACCAGGGGGCGGTGCGGAATGAAGGAAGGCCCTGGCCAGCAGCCAGTAGTCGGGGGAAGGAAGGCCTGGCCGGCAGCCTGAAGGCCCCAGTTGGCCCTGATCGCCGGCCAGGCCTAGGGACCCTACCTGTGCACAAATTTTGAGCACCGGGCCTCTAGTAATTATATGAAGTCCATTTAGAGTTATTCAAATAGGCCCTAGGATTTGGCTGCATCTATGCCCTTTCTGTAAACTTTTGTCAGGATTATAGGGCATTTTGTTTGTTTTGTTTTTGTTTTTTAATCACGTAATATTCTTTCTAGAAAGACTCCTAAGATAAATATAACTCAGTGTTTATAGGAATAATTTTTGGTCCCTAAACAATTGACTTTTTTCTACACTGTAGGTGCTATGAATTGTATTACTGATTTTATTTTCCTCTACTGCTTCTAGAAAACTTATAACTAATGGTTTTGTCTTCCTTGAGCAAATATGCAGGGCCTCATTGCCTAGATTTTGTGTTTTCAACATATCCCTCCCTCTATATTGGTTTTCTACACCTAATTCTTTGTCCCATTTTCCTTGCTTATTATAAACGTACTAGAGGCCTGGTGCATGACATTCATGCATGGGTAGGGTCCCTAGGCCTGGCTAGCAATCAGGGCTGATCTGTGGGGTGACCAACGAGGTGATCAGGGGTCCCCTGCTGGCACCTGCCTTGGCTGGCCTGGGGCTCATACTCCATTGCAAGGAGTATGAGCCCCAGGCCAGCCAAGGCAGGTGCCAGCTGTTCTGGTTGATGTATATTCGTGTTCTGTGGCCTGGGGCCTGTGGGCTGGGGGCAGTTACTGCATTGAGCATCTGCCCCCTGGTGATCACTGCACATGATAGCAACTGGTCGTTCTGCCATTCGGTCGATTTGCATATTAGGCTTTTATTATATAGGATTGATGTGTAGTACTTATGTAGCTATGTAATTCTCCATAAATCCTGTTTATGTGTGGCAATATGCCCAACAAGTAAATATTATATTTTTCCAAATACATATTATGGGTTCAAACTTGATGTGCTTTTAAGTTAATATCTTGTTAATAGATGTTTAAACCTAGAAGTAGTGGACATCACTTTTCCACCAGAATCTGCTATTCTGACATATAGGAATGAAAGATGTAAAGATGGGGATGATTGCAGGTGAGCTCAGGGTTGGAATGCAAGAAGTTGAGGAAGTGTATATTACCAGAAAATAAAGCTGTAAGAGAATGATAGGAAAATAATAATAATGGATGATTGTGTTTAATTTTGCCTTAAAATAGCTCCATCAAATGGTAAAGCATAGTTTCTCAACTTTATAGCTACAATATTTTCAAAATACAGTGAGAAAATTCTCACATATCATACCCATACTCTTCAAAACTTATTCACATAAAAGCCTCCCTCTTTTTAATTGGTTTTGTAGACATTTAGTAAAAAATTCAAAAGCAGCTCCTTACCTCCACATTATTGTGGTAATTAAAAAGATACAATCTGTTACATTTTAAAATAAAACATATATTTCACAGAAAGTTGGAAGGCAATGTCCTATGGTACAATTATGAATTCTATTCTTTGATTTTCCTTTTTCAGGATATATTACATTTCAAAATATATTATAATTTTAACTTTTTTATAAATAGATTGATCAATTACAGAAAGATGAACAATGGTCTTAAAACAAACACACAGAAGAAACAAATAAACAATGTAAATTGAAAGCCTTTGTATTTATGTAAAACCCAGTGAGCTCATGTCTGCAGAGTATCTGGGCTATAAAAGCTCTGGAAGATTTTAATTTCTTTGTTATATTCAGTAGAATTGAGGGAGGGTAAGGAAGAGAGAGCAGAGTCACATTAGACCAGATTTATGCCACTGATCAACAGAGGATCTGGAAAAGGCAAATTGCTTTATAGACTTCTGTGTGCTAAGGGTAGATATTAACCAGGTTTTGTTATTCACATATGAGAGTTGGTTTTAATCTCATTCTTCTTCCAGGTCAGATCCATCTATTGGTTTAGCTCCATGCATTCCTTGAAAGACTTATTCTATCTAGGAAAAATGGTACTCCTCTTAAAGGGGAGAGCCCAGATTTGGAGGCCAGATATCTCCATGTGCAATTTGGCCAATTTACTTGATGACTTGGGGTCTTTATTTCCTGATCTGTAAATTGCAGGTACTATTTAATGCCTACCTTTCAGCATTATTTTTAAGATTCAAAATAAGGAACTGTTTAGTGTCCAACACACTTATGCTATATGAAAAAATGTTCAATGAATGTTTTTTTAATGACTAATGCCTCAGAAGAAGCATGCAGATTCATGGGTTGATAGGGAATTATGTCAGGAAGAGATTAAGTCCCATAGAATTTTACCTATTTACTGTGAGTAATTGACAGTCTTTTAGGAGCTCTCTTATAGGTAACTAAGTGTGTTTTTCTTGCTGCCAGTAAGAGACCCTCTTTGCTTTTAACCCCTGGCATTCATTTATTTATTTTTAATATGACTTTATTAATTCAAGAGAGCGAGGAAGGGAGAGGGAGAGATAGAAGCATCGATCTGCTGACTCCTGCACACCCCCCACTTGAGATCAAGCCTGCAATCCAGGTATGTGCCCCAACCTGAAATCAAACCAATGACTTCTTGGTGCATGGGAAGGTGCTCATCCACTGAGCAATACCAGCCAGTGCTCTAACATTTATTTTAATTATGAAGCATCTTGGTATTGGCCTGGGGTTGTTCTTCTTGGGGAATCTTTGGACTTCTTGGACCTATATGTTTAATTCCTTTGCCAGAGTATTGAAGTTTGTCACTTACTTCTAATAAGTTCTCAATTCCTTGCTCTCTCTTTGGTCTTTCTGGCACTCCTATGATGCAGATGTTGTCAAGCTTGATGTTGTTCCAGAGGTCCCTTAAACTATCCTTATGTTTTTACATTTGTTTTTCTTTAAATTGCTCTCACTGGGTGTTTTCTGCCACTTTGTCTTTAAAAACGTTGAGCCAATCCTCTGTTTCATCTTATCTGTTGTTGAATCCTTATACAATACTAGGGGCTCGGTACACAACATTTGTGCACTGGGGGGAGGTCCTTCAGCCTGGCCTGTGCCCTGTCGCAGTCCAGGACCCCAAGGGGTCCCTGGTGCTGCCATGGAGGCAAGAGAGGCTCCTGCCACCACCGCTATGAGCCCAGCAGTGGTGGTGGGAACCTCTCCCACCTCTGAGGCAGCACTACAAGCAGTGAGCCTGGCTTCTGGCTGAACGGTGCTCCCCCTGTGGGAGCATACTTACCACCAGGGGGCAGCTCCTGCATTGAGCATCTGGCCCCTGGTGGTCAGTGCGTGTCATAGCAACTGGTCGTTCTGCTCTTCGGTAGATTTGCATATTAGCCTTTTATTATATAGGACTAGAGGCCCAGTGCATGGATTCATGCACCAGTGGGGTCCCTCGGCATGGCCTGCAGAAATCAGGCTGAAACTGGCTCTCTGACATCCCCCAAGGGGTCCCAGATTGCGAGAGGAAGGTTCTCAGGTGACACTCCCCCCAAATCAGGCTCCCTCTTCTCTGGTTCCAGGTGCATCACCCGAGAACCACAGCTGCCAAGTCACGGCAGGTTGACAGCTCCTGAATTGAGCACCTGCCCCCTGGTGGTCAGTGCGCATCATAGCTATCGGTCAAACAGTTGGCAGGTCGGCCAGTCGCCTAGGCTTTTATATATAGAGATTGCTCATTTCAGATATTTTATTCTTTATTTCTGATTGTTTTTTCTTGGTTTATATTTCTCTTTTTATACTTACTCTCTTTGTTCATGTTCTCACTGAGTTGGTATATTCCTCTCCTAAGTTTCTTGAGCATCCTTGTACTATTATTTTGTACTCTGTATCAGGTAGATTGCTTGCCTCTATTTCACTTAGTTCCTTTTCTGGGGATTTATCTGGTTCTTTTGTTTGGGGTGTGTTTCTTTGTCTTTTCCTTTTGGTTGCCTCTCTGCATTTGTTTCTGTATCAGATGGATCTGCTATGTCTTCCAGTCCTGGTAAAATGGCCTAATGTAGTAGATATCCTGGAGGGTTCAGTGGTGTAGTCTCTCTGATCACCTGATCTAGGTGCTCCTGGAATATTCTTTGTATGGGTTATGAGAGCCATCCTGTTGTAGTTGAGTCTTGAATGCTGTTGGTGTGTCCATGGGTGGCATTGACCTCAGGCTAGCTGAATATGAGGATTGACCCTGTCAGAGCCAGCTGGAGTCCTGCACAGTTCTGCTGGTCTGACTGGCTCTGAGTGGCTCTTAGTCCATGTGTTCTTTTAAATTCTCCAATTAAACTACGCCAGGGCTGGTTCCTGCTTGAACCCTGCCCACTGTACTAACTGTTGAAACTTAGTCCAAGTTCCTCCTTTATCCTCTGCTCACTAGTAACAGGTATTGGGTCCGAGCCCCTCTGCTTGGAGCTGGACTTCCTAGGATGCCAGGTCTTAGACGGAGAAGCCATGAGAGGTTGTGGGTATGTAAGAATGAGTCTTTATTGCTGAAGCAAGTGGCCATATAGTCATCAGACAAGAACAGTCCTCACAGCAAAGTCCAAAGTTATGTGAGGTAGAACCCAGGCAGCCAGACACCAGCTGGTGAACAGATATATCTTTCCCACAAAGCAGCATCAATCTCTGTACCTACAGGTATTATCTGAGCAGCCCCATGCTGCCTCTAAACTCACCGCCTTACATTGTAGCAGTACCTGAGCCTTTTTGCTCAGCAGCTTCTCCTGTCTCTTCGGCTCACCTCACTTTCTAGAAGACTTCACACACTCCAGCAGACTAGGTGGTCAGTAACTTACTTTTACACTATTTAGACAAAGAAAGCTTTGTGCCAATAGTTATAGCAATCATATTGGCTACTGAAGGGCACAGTGTACCGTGTGTCCTTGCACCTGATCATGTCTCTTGGCCCGATTGGGAATCCCAGGCTCAGAGTCCTTGAACATCCCATTTAGGCACATGCCCAGAACAGCCTTTGGCCATTCTGGTGTATTGATAACAAGGCCTCTGTGCTCCCACCGGCCTTGACTATCCAGTTACCTGGCATGGTTCCCACAGACCCTAATCCCATAGTAAGAGCTGCTGATGAGGACTGACCCCATGAAGCAGAGTTCACCTAGCATTGTCTGGTAACTGCCAAGTTCTCTTTTTGTGTGTGCTGCTTGCAGAGCTATTTGGATCGAGCTCTGAAATGGTCTGAAAACCACCATCAAGTGTATGGGCTCGGGGGCCTTTGTGAGAGACTCCAGTGTAGTTCAATGTCAGATGCTGTCTTTGACTGGCCCAGGGCTACCTCTTTAGAGCTCCGAAGCAACCCAATGTTTGTGGTTGCCTTCCTGGCCCTGTGTGCATATGAGAAGATCCAAGCTGCATACTAAGCTCAGGTTCCACCCTTAATTAGCACAGCGGCAGGTCAGCAAAAGGCCCAGGGCATCCTGAGATCCATTCCACCTGCTTTCTGCCTGTAAGACTCAGTCGCTGGAAGAGCCCCTGGCTGTATGTGAGTTATGTGAGGTAGAACCCTGTAGGGGCCAGTGATATATAGCCGTGATGTTCACAGATTCAAACTCCGCACCAGTACTGCATCTGAGGCTACTCTACAAATGTCTCAGGCTGCACCAAAGGCAGCTGCCACCTGCCTAGGGCCTTCAGAACTTTGCGGTAGGGGAAGGTCTCAATGAGTGCTAGGGATAAGGCCAGAAGGGGTTATCAGGTTGAAACAGACTAATATGTGGTCCTGTGCAGAGAAGGCTCTTCATAGGAATGGTTGCACTGGTCTGGCCTGTACGGGAAAAACGGCTCACAGGCTAGAGCCACACAACTCAGTCTCTCCCTGTGTGCCTTCGCCACCCAGAGTCAGCCTGGAAATTCTCGAGAGCCTTCCAAGACAGACTGCATTTCAAGCTCCGTGTGGTCCCAGCCCAGAGACCCCTCCACAGGGTGCGAGCTTGGCAAGGTTGGGCCACAGGGAGTCGGTAGGGCGAGGCTAATATATTCACCCAGGCTGATGCTTTATGGAGAGGAGTGCTTAATCCACCAATGATGTGGTCTGTGGGTGGTGTGAGAGATGGACTCAGCACAGCAACTTTGTCGTCTTCCCTCCAGCCCCCACCCCGAAGCGATTCAACCCAGTCTCTCCCTGTTTGACACCAGTCTGCTATGAGCTACGTTTGCTCCAGCAGAGCCCAGGGTGAGTGACCACATAGGAGATTCTGTGCACTGACCACTTAAGACTGAAGGCACCTGGGGTTCTAGTAGGCTCCCCTCTCACCTGGTGGCTGGAGTCCTGGCTGATTTTCACAGCCAGATGTTCGGTGAACTCCTTTCCCTGGCTCTGGTGCTCTGAGCAGGCTATCCTCACTCCTCAGGGGGAACCTTTGCAGCTGAGCTATCCCTGCGAATTTTCAAGCACCGCACATTGGTGTAGAGACAGCCCTTTTCCACCTCTGCCCTTCCTGCCAGTCTTGAAGTGGCTTCCTCTAGGATCTTTGGTTATTCAGGTTGATTGATCTGTCTTTACATCCACAAAAATGTGTGCTCTTCTCCTCTCTCCTGCTCTTCCTGAAGTTATATCTTCTCTCTCTACCGCCAGGTGAGTCGTCACCTCAAGAACCTATGTTCTCTGTTTGGGGGTCCTCTTTCTTGCAAACAAGAGGTATGTCACTTATTGGACCCTCACCTGGCAGCTCTGAAATAAGTATATTTCACCTGACCTGATTTTGAATGAGATGAGGGCTCTCTCCCTCATCCCCACTGATCAGATCCTCCCCTCACAGAAGCTGAAAGTGTGGGCTATGTGTGCTGAAGGCTTGCACAAGGCCGAGACAGGAATCACTAACAGAGGATTATGAGGTATGGTTTGAGCGCTGTGGCCTGTCCCAAAGCCCAGAGCCTGATTCTCTGACCTTCTGGCACCTTCTGTGAGGCCCCTTGTAAAGCCCCTTCTGCTCACACAAGCTCAAGTGGGTCCTGCTGTTGCAACTGAGAACTTCTCCTGGATAGACCACGTTCATGGTGGCCCCTGTGACTGGCAGAGAGGAAGGGGTTCTGTGCTTGGAGGGAGAGGAAGTAGGTCAAAATGTGCAGGGCTATGCATTGCTGTGTCCCAAATGGCAGGGCCAGCCTGGTCTGCTCAGTTGAGTTACGCAGCAGGGTGGGCTGGTGTGGGCTAATGGTGGGCATTATGGGGCATGGGGTAGGGCAGAGGCAGGATGGATGGGACTTTCCAGCTGGATGTGTCACTTCCAGGTACCTTTTTCTCCTCCCCTCCCATCCTCTCCTCCTCCCTCCCACCCAGAGCTCTCAGCCCAGGTCTCAGCACCCCTGCTTCCCAAGCAGGGCTCAAGGTGGAGAAGGTGACCTAAGGTGTCAGATACTGAGCCCAACACCTTACAGTCTGTTCACATTAGACCAAAAATCTCCACTTTAGGCCCTGTCCTAAATAGAGGTTTATGGACACAGACATTCCCTTCAGCATAATCCTATATAATAAAAGGCTAATATGCAAATTGTCTCCTAAACCATGAGTTTGCCGGGCATTTGGCCAGCCCACCAACCACCTGCGTTCCTCCCTCTTCCCCCCAGATGGGCCGGGCCTGATCAGCCTCACCCCAATTGGGGGCAAGGCCAGCCAGCCAACCTCCCTCATTCCCTCCCCCCAGGCAGGCCCGGTCGGTCCTGATTGTGGTGGCCTGGCCAGACACCACCCATGCAGGAATTCTTGCCACAGGCCTCTAGTATTGGAATAAAAAAGCAGAAATGCTAATGTCCCAGCAGAGGCTTAGGAAAATCTTGGATTTCCAGTTCATACAACAAAAATGCTATTTCAGATTTAAAATATATATGTTACATATACATAATAAGGCACCTATTGTAAGATTCAATTTAGGGAAATGTCCAGAATCGGTAAAGGAGCAGGAACAGGGAGCAGACCAGGGATTGTCAGGGCCAGGAGGGGTGGGAGCAAGGACTTTAGAGCAGGGTTTCCTGTTGGAACTTTCTAGATAGTGGTGTTAATTGCACCGCATCATGAATGTATTTCATGCTCAGGAATGGCAAAATTTAAAATATGAAATAATATTTTTATTTATATTGTAACATAAAATAAATCATACAGTTCATAAAAGAAAACTATAAAAGCTATAAGAAATGAAAAGATAACCATGTAGAAGGGTAACAGTAATTCCGGTGGGCATGGGGGAGCAAGTAACCAGGACAGGGGCCCTGGGGTCTGAGTTGGGGAGGGAGTTGCTGTATGGGCCACACGAGGCTTCAGAGGTGCAGCTGGCGCAGGTTTCCAAGGTGACATGACCTCTGGGGATGTAGTTGCATCCAGGTCAGTCCCCGTCTGGGACCCCTTGTGATGTTTGGCTGCTGGTAAAGCAGCAGCCGCTCGCTCTGCCTCCTGGGCTGGTGCTGGAGTTGTGAGAAGAGAAAGGATCACCCATGTGGGGCTATTTCCATGTCCCACCCCCATCCCTCCCCCAAGAACAGAGCACAGTCTCAGCCCAGGACCCACCCCAGGTGGTACTCCCGGCCTTCTGCCCAGCAGATGGGAGGTCTGAGGCCGGCCTTTGCTTTTCTCTGGCCTCTGGGAGCTCCCTGTGTGACTGCACTGCCCCCTGTCCATCAGCTCACATGCACCTCCACTCCCCACCCACCCCCACCCCCTCCAACGTCTCACCCTTGGGCTCAGCCTCCCTGCGCTCCAGGTCCCTGGGCCTGGCTGTTTGGAGGTGGACACCGTGATCCAGGGTGGGCATGAGCAGCTGCCGCTGGAGCCTGAGCGGCTTTGGGTGGGGAGGACAGTGGGGCCTGGGCCGCTTCCGGGGAGGAGACCTCGTCCTGCCATCCACAGGCCCTGGTTCCTCCGACCCCCAGCGGGCCACACGCACTTCAGGCCTGCTCTGGCCCTCACTCGTGCACATGGGGCGGGGGTCTCCGTCCAGTATCTGCTGCTGCTCCTCCATGTCCTGGGTTGGGCGCTGCAAGGACAGTGACCAGCAGCCAGTGAGGCGGCCTCACGCCCTGCCAGGCCCTGGTCGCTGCTGCTCCTGCTCAGGGATCAGGCACAGCCCTGAATCTGCAGACCTCAGCCCGGGGGAGGGGTGGGGGATGGGAAGGAGACGCACCTCCAGGATCAGCCTGAACCTCGGGCAGAGGGAGGTGCCCACACTCCATGTCCACCCCCAGCCTTGACCTGGGTGTGAGCATGACAGGCCCACAGGCTTCTGACCCCACCCCTCTCAGCCTGCACCTGCTCGGGGCAGGCCCTCCCCATGTGACCCCCCCTTCTACCCGCCCCCCCCCACACACACACACACATACGCGGGGATGGGACACAGGGCTGGGGAGGGCGAAGAGAGGGGTGGGCTGGCTCTGAGAACCCCGCCCTGGGCCTCCCCGGGTCACCTCTGGGTTCCCCTGAGCAAAGGGCCAGAGGCGTCGGGGCTGAGTGCGGAGCCAGCGGCGGCAGCGGCGGAAGAGGCTGTCACCGCGGGCTCTCTGCCGGTCACGGTCACGGCGGCGGGGCAGCGGCACACAGCAGAGCATGCTGGTGGGGCTGCCTCTGTCGGTGAGCTGGGGGGCTGGTTCAGAACGCGGCTGCCTGGCTACCGGGTTCCACGACTGTTGGGCTCCATCGTCAGGGAGTGAGGTCACTGCTCTCGTGGGCAGAGAAGCTCAGGGTAGGGGCCAGGGAGGTTTTCTGTTACGTCAGGGCTGGGGAGTGGACACCCCAGGTCAAGGCTGGGGGTGTGGACGTGGAGTGTGGGCAGCTCCTGCTACCCCAGGTTTATCCCCACACTGGAGCTGAATCTAATTTCCCCCGGGGGGAGGTGGAGTGAGGCTGGTGCCCTCTGCTGGATGTTTAGACCCTGGAGGTGCATCCCCCACCCCCCACCCCCACCCCCAGTTCCAGGTGGAGGAGGTCTGAGCAGACACAGGACTGGGCCTGATCCGGGAGCAGAAGCAGCAGCAACCACCAGGGCCTGGCAGGGCGTGAGGCCTCCGCACTGGTTGATGGTCACTGTCATTGCAGCGCCCAACCCGGACATGGAGGAGCAGCAGGTGCTGGATGGAGACCCCCGCCGCCCCATGTCCACGTGAAGACCAGGTGCCCCACACCCCCGAGGCCCGAGAAGGCCTGAAGTGCGTGTGGCTGGCAGTGGCCCAGGCCCCACTGTCCTCCCCACCCAAAGCCGCTCAGGCTCCAGCGGCAGGTCCTCATTCCACCCTGGATCACAGTGTCCACCTCCAAACAGCCAGGTCCAGGGAGTACAGGGCGGCTGAGCCAAAGAGTGAGACATTGGAGCGAGTGGGGTTGGGTGGGGAGTGGAGGTGCATGTGAGCTGATGGACAGGGGGCAGTGCAGTCACACAGGGAGCTCCCAGAGGCCAGAGAAAAGCAAAGGCCGGCCTCAGACCACCCATCTGCTGGGCGGCCTGTGGGGAGGATGTCCTGGGGTGGGTCCTGGGCTGAGGCTGTTCTGTCCTTGGGGGGCACATGGAAATACCAGCGCATGCGTGATCCTTTCTCCTCTCACAACTCCAGCACCAGCCCAGGAGGCAGAGCAAGCTGCTGCTTTACCAGGAGTCATACATCACAAGAAACCCCATGCAGGGACCGACATGGATGTCACTACAGACCTGGAGGGGTGTCCACCCGCTGTGGCCATGCCACCTTGGACAGCTCCTCCAGGTGCAGCTCTGAAGCCAAGTCTGGCCTATGCAGCATCTCCTTATCCAATTGGAACCCCAGCACCCCTTCTTAGGGAACCTGCTCCCCAATTCCCACTGCTTCCCCTCCTTGACCTTTCATTGCTTTTCATTTTTATATTTTCCTTTTATGTGCTGTCTAGTGTGGTTTATTTTAAGATTTAAATCAATGGTTTGTTTATATTTTAAATTGTGCCATTCCTGTGCATGAAGTGCATTCACGATGCTGTGCAACCAACAAAACTTTCTAGTTGTAGAAAGTTCCATCCTCCCAAAAGGAAACCCTGCACCAACAGTACTCACTCGCACTCTTCCTGCCTCTGGCAGCCCCTGGTCTGCGTTCTGTCTCTGCTCCTTTAACTCTTCTGGACGTTTCCTATCAATGGAATCTTACCATAGGTCCCTTTTGTGTCTGCTCACGTTTTTTTGTTTGTTTTTATCTGACATCAAATGTTTGTTATTTGAAAAGAAAATCCCAGATGGATTGGAGATCAGATGTAAGAAAAGAGGCCCTTTAATAATTGTGTGCATCACCTCGGCGTAGAAACTGCTATACTAAGTGTGACCCCAGGGCCAGAAGGCAGTCAGGCAATGGCTGGCTCTTTCTGTGCCCCAAACAAAAAGGAGAAAAATGCAGAAAGCTGGAAAGAGAAATCCCAAGCTGGAAAGCATTCCTCACAGCCCAAGGCCAGAGAAAGATGTCACCTCCCTGTGGTGCAGAAAACCGTTAAAGGTCAGTGTTTACTAAATGGACAGAGGACAGACACATGCACCTCCAATGAAAGGCACTGCACACGCCAGTACATGTCAGAGATGCCCCACCTCCCTGATGGGGACACCCGCACTGTCAACTCTGGGGAGAGGGCCCTGTCCCCATCAGACTGACAGCTTCTGGTCTGATGGCGCCCAGCCCTGGGGACAAAGTGAGGCAGCAGAGGCCCCAAATAGGTCCCCTGGAGAGAAGGGGGAAGGGCCCTCTTCTGGGAGGACAGTGTGCAGGACCCGACAAAGTCCACAGGTGCCCCCCTTCGGTCCCATCCTAGGAGGTTAGCTCACACGAGTTCTTGCACTATTTTGCAACGATGTACTTCTGAGACTCCCCATCAGAGACTGATGAAATAGCCTGGAAATGATAAAAAACAAAAAACACTAATCCATACCTGCTATTATGGATAGAAAGTAGGTAGGTGATGGAGAAAGGAAAACATTATGGGAAAATAACTGTATGTGCTGAGAAAGTGTGCTGTTTCTGGAAAAGTAAGTATTTCAGCTTGAAGCGATGTAGGCTGGGAGGAGAGGCTGGCACTAGTTGCATGGAGACAAGATGCAGAGAGAGAAGCATCACAGGTCCTGACTCAGGATGAAGGAGTTGGACACCTTAGGAGCAGCGGGCTTTTCCATTGAGGGGGCTATGCACTGTGTCCTGCTGTTATTTGCTGGGTCTGTATAGGTGTTTTATATTAATTATCTAATTTAAACTTACCATTCACTCTAACCTTTTAAACACAATCACAAAAAAGAAAAGACCTTGTCTATACAAAAAGAGATTGACAGCCAGTTTGAAATGGAATTGCCATGGCCTAGAGCAAAGAATATCCTTACATGATATTATTCTACAATGTCATTATAATTTTTCCCAGATTTGTGTTACCCCCATTACCTAAAATAATACCTCGCACCCTTGGGAATCAATAAAAAATCATCTTTTTGATGCTTGGAGACAAAGGTAACACATCTCTTGATATTTTGAATTAGAACAGCATAATGTACAATTATCCCAAACAAACTTATAAACTAATTCTTTGAATGTCTGGCAGCAATTTAAAAAGGACACAAAAGGATTTAATCCCTTCCACTGTGTAGATGGCCCCCTGGGAAGGCACCTGAGCATTCTATAATGGACCCTCTTGCCCTTTTGGCCAAGAGGGACCCTCTTCTCACAATCCAATTGCCCACAGCTGTTGCCTGAGCTTTCTGTTCATGCTGAGGTTGAAGCCTCGTGGTGGCTGGTACCATGGATCTGTCTCTTGCCCAGTGGGGTGAGCTGGGCCCTCCCGGAGAAGAAACCTGGGTTCCCTAAGATATGTGATCAGTGCCGGGGCCCTGCCAGCAGGCGAGGGGATCCCAGGCAGGTGCTGGGCATGGAGGCCACGGGGACATAGGCTACCAAGGAGACAGAACTGAACCTCATATCCAAAAGACAGGGTTTAAGTGTAAGTATAATGTTTAGTAGATAACACTAGATTAATGTCAGTAATTGGACTCCTTCTTTGTATCCATAACTCAAATTGTTAAATTCTATTTGTTGTTCCTTCTACACTATTATTGTGTAATAACAAGAAGTTTACTCTCTTAAGAAGAATGAGTGGTATTAATGTCAGTCTAAGTAGAAACAACTCATAGACCCAATACTCGATCAATATTTCCACTGGATGAAAATAATCACTCTTCAGAAGTGGGAAATTTGTGTGCAGAGACTCAAACTGTTATCTAAAGACAATTTGAAAATGAACCAGGAAAGTAATGTGAATATGATGCGCCATTATATTTCATGTACCTGGGCTGCTGGGCTTCGAAACATTTCTAGGGGGTTCTAAACAATGTCTTCCTTCCTTCCTTCCTTCCTTCCTTCCTTCCTTCCTTCCTTCCTTCCTTCTTTCTTTCTTTCTTTCTTTCTTTCTTTCTTTCTTCTATCTATTTATCTATCTATCTATCATTAATATGAAATATATCAATGGGATAATTGCATGGCTAGAAGATAAGGACTAATTTGGTCCCATATCTAGAGAAGATTGTAAAACCTTTAATAGGAAGGAAGGTGTAGGTACATGAATTCAGTTGTAATCAAACAACTATATTTCTTAGTAAACCTTCAAAAATCAATTATAAGCATCTAGAAATATCATGTTGTTTGGATTATGAACTTTTTATAAGAAATGCCATAATTTATAAAAAATGGTGAATAAAAGCTTCAAATTGTATTAATCAATGCAATTATTATTACAATTTTAAATCATGCTGGCCTCTTGTAATTTCCTTCCTTTTATTTTTTTCATTCTTTTTCTCACAAATGAATGAGAAATTGAATAGGTTGAATGTAGCTAAAATTTCCATAGATTTCCCATAAAACAACTAATGCTAAATTATAACTTACCGATGTTGTATCATGTGTTTATTGCACATAATTTTTATATTTTAGGTGGTTTGTTTTAACCATGGTATAGTCAAATATATATAAAAACAAAAAATATTTTGTTGAGACTTAGTTTTAGCTTTTTCTTTTTTCCTTTAAAAATTATCAAACAGGTCACAAGAATGCAGGATATGTTATAAGAGAGGGGGATATCTTATGATTGTGTTAACTTGCAATATGAAGCTTTTGAAATTAAAGCATAAGAAACAATATAAAGACTTATATACAGACAAAAAACAAACAAACAAACACGATTTCATAGGAGTCCTGGAGAAAGCCTCTGAGAATTTTTTATAAGTGGAAAGAAAAAAAAAAGGGGAAAGAATATTTAAATACCTACAAAAGGCCAAATATTTTCTAAACATTAATTTACACCAGGAGTGGATATTATTGTTCTCACTTCACTAATGAGTCAGAGAAGATCTATGCCTTGTCCAAGATCCCCCAGTGAGTAAGTGCAAATTCATACGCCAGCTAAACATTAGGATTCTAAACCCACATCCCCCACCCCCCAATTCATGTTGTCTGTTCAATTTGAGAATTAGCCGTGTAGCATTATTCATAATCTAAAATTAAGACAGCTTGAAAAGATAGAGATGAATATATATATTTGGGCAAGTTGACTACTATAAAAAATGTAATTGTTGGTGACCGACATATTTGCTAACTAGGAGGTGGTAGGTAAAAAATTTATTTTCAGAGTTTGGTCAAAGATCTGTAGCTTTTGTTTCAAATGATTCAAAATTGTGAATAAGAGTGCGTTGTCACCATTTTTCTTTCAAATATTTTGAAATAGAATGTTCATCATTTGTATATCTTCTTTACCTAGCACAATTTTATAAATTATGACTCTGAACTTTATATCTGATTTCCTTCCTATCTTAAAAGCCATTTTTTTTTCTTGGAACAATGGCTCTTGGCTACCTAATTCCATTATTATATTATATTATATTATATTATATTATATTATATTATATTATATTATATTATATTATATTATTATATTATATTCCACTGAATATCACTGTGGATGATGAGGTCTTAAGTTAGGTTTTACTTAAGTGGGGGGGAAAGCAGTTGTATGTCTTTATTAGGAGTCAGTAGAGAAGAAAAGAAAATTATAACAACAATAACAACAAAAACTCAATGAAGACAAATGAAATGCGTGACTCAATAGGGATTCAGTAGAATTCAATAGAATTCAGTAGAATTCAAAATAGTTCAAAATTTTATCCTTTTTTTCGTCCAGGCTGCTGTGGTCCCATAACCTGTGCACTGAAGGATCATGGGTTTGATTCCTGGTCAAGGGTATGTACCTGGGTTCAAGGTTCAATCCCCACCTAAGTTGGGGCACATGTGGGAGGTGACCAATCAATGTTTCTTTCTCATACATCTCTCTCTCTCTCTCTCTCTCTCTCTCTCTCTCTCTCTCTCTCTCCCTTCCACTCTCTTTAAAAATCAATGGGAAAAATATCCTCAGGTGAGGATTAACAAATAATAATTACTTTTTTTCCAAGCCAACAATAGAACTGAAAGTAAGCTATAATAATGTATTGTGATAATACAGGGATGCTATGAAAGATACCCCTCACATCTTTAAGGCCAATGACTTTCCAAATGCTTTACTTAGAAAGCTATTTAATGAATAGATCTGAATGTCCCTGTTTCATCCTATGTTTTTCACTATCTCTTAAATTCATTTAAAGATCTATGAAGTCAAAATTATGGAAAGATGTGCATTCATATATGTAATGCTGTTCTTGTTTTACATATAAAATATCAAAAAATAACAAATCTGGGATTTTTCTTTTTGAGTAAAAAACAAAGCTAATGGGCAAGATACTACTGAGTCCCAAAAGATGATGTAACATCCATTGTGAGGATTCTAACTGTCACTAGTATAATGTCCTAATTAGTTTTGCTGTAGGAGGCGTAGCATTAGAGACATGCATCTTTATTGAAGACTGCAGTCAACTGGCTTCAGGTGTAAAATTGTATTGCTTTAGGTAATAGCATCAAGCAGCAATATGAGCACTACATGTAATTTATGTTACCATTTAGAGGGTGTGTGTATTCTGCTAAAGTCATATTAACACCATTCTAGTCATTCTTAACACGGCAGCTCCAGTATACAGGGTGGGGCAAAAGTAGGTTTACAGTTGTGAGTACATGAAACACAGTTTATTCTTGTATTATTATTGATTCATTATTGTATTATTTTCCATACAAACAACTGTAAACCTATTTTGTCTGCCTCTGTATATTATATAATATTCTAGACACATTTTTCCCCCTCCAAAGCTCTCCCCAGTTGCATCCTCCAGAAATTCAGTGAATAAAAAAAAGTTTATGAGGTTTAGGAGAATATCGGCTTTCAGTGTTAAATGACAGGAAAGTCAAAGGCTATGGAAATTGAGATGTCTACCCAAGCAAGCAATTCACTCTTATAATAGGCTTTCCCTGCACTACAGGGAGGAAAATATGATGTGTTTGTAGTTTGCTGATGCCTTGATCAAATATGATAGGAAATAAACTTAAACAACTTAAATTATATATATTTCCACATGGATATAGCCATAATATATAATCATATAATTTAGATATCTCTAATAGGTTAATGCTAATTCATATATTAGATGGGGGGGGGGGGGAAAGCAGGGATAGAGAAGTTTTAAAACCAAATTAAATTTTAATAAATTTTCAAACAAATTATCAGTTTCTTTAAGAATGCAATTGGGCTTGAGAAACAGAGCTGCCTGAGACTCGGATCCTGGCTTCTGACACAAACCAGGACCCTGCAGCCACTGGGGACAGAGAACTGCTATCACAGCTTCAGAAAAACAAACAACAAGAATCCAGACTTCCCGGCAGATTTCCATGAGTCAAAGAGCCTATCCCCCTCCTCGCAGGCGCTGATAGCGCCATAGTAACTGATAGACCCGCCCCTCCCCCAAGCTGCTGAGCGCCCACAGGCGCGCGGAAAGCGACATAGTAACTGATAGACGCGCCCAAGCTGCTCACAGGCGCGTGCACAGACAGCGCCATAGTAACTGATAGACCCGCCCCTGGCCCAAGCTGCCGAGCTCTGCGCAGGGACACGCTCCCTCTTAGGGAATTTGGCGCACTCTCGCGCACGGGACAGAAGCAGCTCCCTGTCGGGGAAATCTGTCAGTGCGCACAGAGGGCTCCCCTTCGGGGAATTTGGGGGAATTTGGCTCGCGGGTCACAGCTCCCCCTTCGGAGATTCTTAAGAGCGTGCACAGAGGGGCTTCCCTTTGGGGAATTTGGCGCGCAGGACGGACTTCGCCCCCCTTCCGGGACTTTGGGAGAGTGCACTGAGCCAGCTCACCTTCAGGTTTTTAAGAATGTGCGCTCTAGCCGGTTTGGCTCAGTAGAGAGAGCACACACAGGACGCAGCTCCACTTCAGGGAATTTGGCACGCCGGACACAGCTGCCTGGGATCCCTGACTCACAGCGCATTCACACTAAGAGCCAGCGACCCCAATTGTTGGTGCGTGCACACACAGGGACCCTGATTCTCAACGAGAAACCGCACAAGGCAACAGAGACTTTGACACTCGAGTCTTGGTGCAGACACAGGGAAACTCTGACTCCTGGCACATGCTAAGGATCTCATTCTCGGCACATACCAACAGTGTGGTGTAGACAGGGCCCCTGATTCTAAATGTGCACACGAGACCACACGGAACACTGGGGACACTGATCCTGGGCAAGTCTGGTTCCCACCAACCAAAGACAGCCACACGTCCTAGTGTCAGAGCACTTCAGTGAAACTAGGGTGGAGCGAAGTCCCCACAGCACACGGCCCAGGTCCACGCAAACAGAAGCTTGAGCTTTCTGGTAATAGCCAGAATGGGGAAACGAAATAACTCACAGAGGAAAGAAAATGTGGAGTCGCCAAGAAAGGAAATTAGTGAAAATGAAGCTTGCAACATGACCGAAAAGGAGTTCAGAGTAATGGTCATGGAATTTATACATCGGATGGATGAGAAAATCAACAACTTATGCAAGAATCAGGAAGAAATGAAAAGTGATATAGCTACAATCAAAAACACCATGGAAAGTTTCAACAGTAGATTACAAGAAGCAGAGGACCGAATTAGTGAGTTAGAAGATCAGGTACAGAAACAAGCTCAAGCTGAACAGCAATTGGAGAAAAAAATTAAAAAGCAGGAGGAAAGCCTAAGGGAGCTTCGGGACAACATGAAACGAAGTAACATGCGTATAATAGGGCTGCCAGAAGGACAAGAAGAGCAGCAGGGATTAGAAAATCTATTTGAAGAAATAATGACAGAAAACTTCCCGGATATGGGAAAGATAAAAGTTACGCAAGTAAAGAGAGTCCCAAGCAGGATCAACCCCAAAAGACCCACACCAAGACATGTCATAATTTCAATGGCAAATATAAATGATAAAGAGAGAATCCTAAAGGCGGCAAGAGAGAGACAGAGAGTTACCTACAAAGGAACACCCATCAGATTGTCAAATGATTACTCATCAGAAACACAACAAGCTAGAAGTGAATGGAAGGAGGTATACAAAGTGTTGCAAAGCAAAGGACTGAATCCAAGAATACTATATCCAGCAAGACTATCAATCAAAATTGAAGGGGAAATCAGGAGCTTTGCAGACAAAAAAAGCCTCAGGGAGTTTATCACCACCAAACCAGCAATGCAAGAATTGCTAAAGGGAATACTGTAAAAAGAAGAAATAAACAGGTAAGAAGGAATACAGACACAAAAATAGATATGACTGCAAACAAATACCTTTCAGTAATAACTTTAAATGTAAACGGACTAAATGCTCCAATCAAAAGACATCGAGTAGCTGAATGGATAAAAAAACACGACCCATATATATGCTGTCTACAAGAGACCCACCTCAGAACAAGAGACTCACACAGATTGAAAGTGAAGGGATGGAAAAATATCTTTCAGGCAAATGGAAATGAAAAAAAAGCTGGGGTAGCAATACTTATATCTGACAAAATAGACCTCAAAGTAAATGCCATAACAAGAGATAAGGAAGGCCACTTCATAATACTAAAGGGAGAAATCCAACAAGAAGAAATAATTCTGGTAAACATATACGCTCCCAATATAGGAGCACCCAAATACATAAAAAAACTCCTGGAGGATATCAAGGGAGAGATTAATAGCAACACAATCATAGTAGGAGACTTTAATACCCCACTATCACCACTGGACAAATCCTCTAAACAAAAAATCAGCAAAGAAACAGCAATCCTAAATGACTCACTAGACCAGATGGAATTAATTGACATCTTCAGAACATTTCACCCCAAAGCCACAGAATATACATTCTTCTCAAGTGCACATGGGTCATTTTCAAAGATAGACCATATGCTGGGTCACAGGCAAAGTCTCTTCAAATTCAAGAAGATAGAAATTATATCAAGCATCTTCTCAGATCACAGTGGCATAAAACTGGAAATCAACTACAATAAATACAATCCAAAGAAATCAAACACATGGAGACTAAACAGCATGCTATTAAACAAGGACTGGGTCACCAGAGAGATCAAGGAAGAAATAAAAAACATCATGGCAACAAATGACAATGAAAACACAACAATCCAAAATCTATGGGACACAGCGAAAGCAGTCTTGAGAGGGAAGTTCATAGCTCTACAGGCCTATTGCAAAAAACAAGAAACAATGGTAATAAATTACTTAACCCTACAACTCAAAGAGCTAGAAAAAGAGCAGCAAGAAAAGCCCAGTGTAACCAGAAGGAAGGAAATAACAAAGATCAGAGCGGAGATAAATGACATAGAGACCAAAGAAACAATACATAAGATCAACAAAACCAAGAGCTGGTTCTTTGAAAGGATAAACAAGATTGATGGACCTCTAGCCAGGCTCACCAAGAAGCAAAGAGAGAGGACCCAAATAAACAAAATCAGAAATGAAAGAGGTGAAATAACAACAGACCCCGCTGAGATACAAAGGATTGTTACAAAATACTACGAACAACTCTATTCCAACAAACTGGACAATCTGGAGGAAATGGACATATTCCTAGAAAAATATAACCTTCCAAAAATCAATCAAGAAGAATCTAAACAGCTCAAAAGGCCAATAACTATGGACGAAATTGAAGCAGTCATCAAAAAGCTTCCGGCAAACAAAAGCCCGGGGCCTGATGGCTTCACAGGAGAGTTTTACCAAACATTCAAGGAAGAACTAAAACCTATCCTCCTCAGACTATTCCAAAAAATTCAAGTGGAAGGAACACTTCCAAGCTCCTTCTATGAAGCCAGCATCACCCTAATACCAAAACCAGATAAAGACAACACAATGAAAGAGAATTACAGACCAATATCCCTCATGAACATAGATGCCAAAATCCTCAACAAAATTCTAGCAAATCGGCTCCAGCAGTACATCAGAAAGATCATACACCATGACCAGGTAGGATTTATCCCAGGAATGCAAGGATGGTACAATATCCGCAAATCAATAAACGTGATACATCACATAAACAAATTGAAAGATAAAAATCACATAGTCATATCAATTGATGCAGAAAAAGCATTTGACAAAATCCAACACCCTTTCTTGATAAAAACTCTCAACAAGGTGGGAATAGATGGCTCATACCTCAACATAATAAAAGCTATATATGATAAACCCACAGCAAACATCATACTCAATGGACAAAAACTAAAAACATTTCCCCTAAGAACAGGAACAAGACAGGGATGCCCACTCTCACCACTCCTGTTTGACATAGTACTGGAAGTATTAGCCATTGCAATTAGACAAGAAGAAGAAATAAAAGGCATCCAAATTGGAAAAGAACAAGTAAAGCTATCTTTATTTGCAGACGACATGATATTGTACATAAAAAATCCGAAAGACTCCGTCAAAAAACTAATAGACTTAATAAATGAATTCGGCAATGTAGCAGGATACAAAATTAACGCCAAGAAATCTATGGCCTTTCTATACACCAATAGTGAACTTACAGACAGAGAGACTAAAAAGGCAATCCCATTTACCATCGCACCAAAAAAATTAAGATACCTAGGAATAAACTTAACTAAGGAGGTAAAAGACCTATACACGGAAAACTACAGGACACTGAAAAAAGAGATAGAGGAAGACGTAAACAGATGGAAGAACATACCATGTTCATGGATTGGTAGAATCAACATCATTAAAATGTCCATACTACCCAAAGCAATCTATAGATTCAATGCACTCCCTATTAAAATACCAACGGCATATTTCACAGACCTTGAAAGAACTCTCCAAAAATTCATCTGGAATAAAAAAAGACCCCGAATAGCCACAGCAATCCTGAGAAAGAAGAATAAAGTAGGAGGGATCTCAATACCAGATTTCAAGCTGTATTACAAAGCCACTGTTCTCAAAACAGCCTGGTACTGGCACAAGAACAGACATATAGATCAATGGAACAGAATAGAGAATCCAGATATTGACCCAAACCACTATGCTCAATTAATATTTGACAAAGGAGGCATGAACATACAATGGAATAAAGACAGTCTCTTCAATAAATGGTGTTGGGAAAATTGGACAGATACATGCAAAAAAATGAAGCTTGATCACCAACTTACGCCATACACAAAAATAAACTCAAAATGGATACAGGACTTAAACATAAGACGGGAAACCATAAAAATACTAGAGCAATCCACAGGCAGCAAAATGTCAGACATATGCCAAAAGAAATTCTTCACTGACACTGCCCCTAGGGCAATGGAAGCTAAAGAGAAAATTAACAAATGGGACTACATCAAAATAAAAAGCTTTTTCACAGCAAAAGAAACCATCAACAAAACAACAAGAAGGCCCATTGCATGGGAGAACATATTTGCAAATGGCATCACTGATAAAGGTTTAATCTCCAACATCTACAGGCAGCTTATACAACTTAATAAAAGGAAGATAAATGATCCAATAAAAAAATGGGCAACAGACCTAAATAGAATCTTTTCAAAAGAAGACAGAAGGAAGGCCAAGAGACACATGAAAACATGCTCAACGTCACTAATTATCCGAGAGATGCAAATCAAAACAACAATGCGGTACCATCTCACACCTGTCAGAATGGCTATCATCAACAAATCAACAAACGACAAGTGTTGGCGAGGATGCGGAGAAAAAGGAACCCTCGTGCACTGCTGGTGGGATTGCAGACTGGTGCAGCCACTGTGGAGAACAGTATGGAGTTTCCTCAAAAAACTGAAAATGGAACTCCCATTTGACCCAGTAATCCCACTCCTGGGAATATATCCGAAGAAACCAGAAACACCAATTAGAAAGGATATATGCACCCCTATGTTCATAGCAGCGCAATTCACCATAGCTAAGATTTGGAAACAGCCTAGGTGCCCGTCAGCAGATGACTGGATCAGAAAACTGTGGTACATCTACACAATGGAATACTGTGCTGCCATAAAAAAGAAGGAATTCTCATCATTTGCAGCAACCTGGGAGGAATTGGAGAACATTATGTTAAGTGAAATAAGTCAGTCAATGAAAGAAAAATACCACATGATCTCACTCATTTATGGATAATAAAGAACATTATAAACTTGAACAAAAAGATAGATACAGAGACAGTAAAGCATCAAACAGACTGTCAAATTACAAGGGGAAGGTTAGGGAGAGGTGGGGGAGATAAGAGATCAATCAAAGGACTTGTATGCATGCATATAAGCATAACCAATGGATGCAAAACTCTGGGGGGTGGGGGCATATATGGGAGTGGGGTGTGGGGAGGGCAATGGTAAGATATGTACACATATAATACCTTAATAAAAAAATTGAAAAGAAAAAAAAAAAAGAATGCAATTGGTCTTGATTTTGGTTTTCATTTGAGCTCAACACACTTTTTTGGTGCCTTTCTCCTATGTTAATTATTGGGGATGCCAAACTGAGTAAGTCAGGTTATTAATTTTTAAGGAACATGTTATGTAATTAAAATAAATGCTATAAAAAGAGCCTTACATAATTTCTTCATGATATTACAGAGGCATATAAGACCAATGGAATTTTTTCAGTGTACCTATCTTACTTGATTGTATCACTACTTTTTATTTAGTATCTCATAAAATCATTCCTTAAGAAGTTTTCATGGTTTAACTTTCATCTCATCCATTTATTCATCAGAAGAATTAACATGTTTGTTACCAGAATGCAATGACAGAAAAACAGAGTGGCCAGCATATATGTAAAGATGTAAAAGAGAGGTTGGGAGGATGAGTGGACAGATTGCAAAGACTGATGTTTGGTGCCTGTGAGGTGAAAGATGGGAGGGGATGAATATAGCATGAACAGAGATAATGTACTTTCTTCTCTTCCCTTTCCTTCCTCTTATAGTCTTTGATTCTCCCAATTGTTAGAGAAAGGTACTATATCATATAAACTCCATTAAAAGTAAGTAGGAAGCAAATGGAAACAACCTAAGTGCCCATAAATAGATGAGTAGATAAAAAAATATGTGGTACAATGTAATATTACTAGGCCATAAAAAGAAATGAAATCTTACCATTTACCACAACATGGATGGACCTAGAGGGTATTATGCTAAGTGAAATAAGTCTTTCTCTAAAGACAATTACCATATGATTGCACTTATATGTGGAATCTAAACAATATAAGTGAACAAACAAAAAGGATACAGGCAACAAACTTATGGTTGTCAGAGGAAAGGCAGTGTTGAGGGGGGGATGGTGAAAAAGGTGAATGGAGTAAGAAATTCAATTGGTAGTTACAAAATAGTCATGAAGATGTAAAGCATAGGAAATATAGTCAATTATATTTTAACTAGAGGCCTGGTGCACGAAATTTGTGCATGGCTAGGATCCCTAGGCCTGGCTCACGATCAGGGCCAATCAGGTTCCCTGCCTCCTCCTTCCCTTGCTCCCTCAGGACCCTGCCATCGCTACTGGTCACCTGCCATGTTCCACACCACCCCCTGGTGGTCAGCACACATCATAGCAAGCGATGGAACTCTCAGTCTCCTGGTCGAACTCCTGAGGGGACAATTTGCATATTAGCCTTTTATTATATAGGATAACTATGCATGGTGCCACGTGGGTACTAGACTTATTGAAGGGACCACTTCTTAAATTATATAAATGTCTATATAATGTCTAACCACTATGCTATACACCTGAAAGTAACATAAAACAATACTGATATCAATTGTAATTGAAAAAAATATTTTTTAAAAAGTAGGCAGCATCCAATTCCTTTAAGAAAGAAGGACTTCTAAGTAGAATTCTGACTTTCTTCTTTAACTGGTAGTTTGTGTGAAGAGAGTAACCAAAGATGTGACTTGACCCTTTTCCTTGACACTGTCTCTCTGAGAAGCATTCTCTTAAAAGGATGGCGCCACTGGAGCACCACCAAGTCCAAGGTAGCATGTTCCTCTTAGCCCTACTTAGGGAGAAAAACAAGAAACAGGCCTATACACGAATCCTACATAACTAGAAGAAGAGTACTTATCATCCCAAATAGTTCAAACTGTGTTGCAGTAACAAACTGAAAACATCGGTGGCTTATAACTAAGGAAGATTGATTTCTTGCCTTACATGTCCATTTCCGGTTCCCTGCAGTTCAGTTCCACATCTCTCCTCTGAGAACCAGACCGATAGAGCAGGTCATCCTGGAAAAAGGAGAAAGGAGTGTGGTGAACCATGTGCGAGTTCTTCCAGCTTCTTTCTGAAGGAATATACATCATGTATGCTCACGTTTCACTGACCAGAGCAAGTCACATGGCCACACATGACATCAACGGAAGAACGTAAAGCTGTCCTCCAGAAGGGGGCGCAGACACTAAGGAACAATTACCTGATTCATTGCAGTGGGGATCTTCACAGGGGCCCCACTGATCAGGTCCTCTCTTCTTTCTCTAACTCCGTTTCCTACCAGTGGCTCCTGCTGCTCCTGCCACACTGGCTTCTTCATCATTCCTCCTCTGCCTCAGGACTCTTAAGGTTGCTCCTCTGGCCTGGAACACACTCCCCCAAAATACCTGCATGATCAGCTGCTTGCTTCCCTCAAGCCTTTACTCCAACCTCACCATCTCCATGAGGACTTCTGTGGCAATCCTTCTAGAGACATGCAACCGCTCTGTGGATATTACTTATCTTTCTTCTTGCTCTATTTCTCTATACTCTCTAACAAAGTACATAAGCTATTCATATTATTTATTATCTCACTACTTCACTAGGTCGTTCAATGCATGAAAGTAGGGACTTTTATTCAAATATGAGCCACCATCATCTGCAATAGCGTCTGGAATGAGGTAGACATGCAATGATTGTTTGTTGAATGCATGAACTCATAAATGAATGGGCCATTTGAATTTCCCAGTTCAGCTGTTTCTACTGTCAGCGTCTCTGTCTCTTGCTACAAGCTGTATCTTTGAGCTCCTCCCTTCTCCTTAGCCTGGAGTTCTCTTTTCTTCTACACTCAATCTCTCATACATGTGAGACACTTTTGAGTCAAGGTGATATACAGAAAGAGGGGTAAGTTAAATATTTTGAGATAGAGATGGTTTTCAGTCTTTGCCATTGAAATAGTATGCGATTCTAGGAGAGTTATTTCAACCATTTAGGCTTCAGAAAACATGACATAATGAAGAGAGTATGACATTTACAATCAAAATAACAATGTAAGACCCAGCACTACCAATCACCAGCTTTATCTTAACAAGATCTTAGTTTGGTTACCTTCTCTCAGCTTTGTTTTCCTCTTTTTGTCTGTTTATTTTGCAAAATTAGGCCAGGAAAATTTTCTGCTGTATTAAGTTTTTGACCTTAACCTCCATACCCTCCTCTACAGTCTATGTACCGGACAGTAATCCGCACATAACTCTTTGCTTTGCCAGCTGCTGCCTGTTAGACGCTGACAATAGCGAACACTAGAGGGAGACCACGAGCCTGGAGGGAGAAGAAGGGAAACCCAACTGGCAAGCAGTTCCTGTGAGTCCTGCCTGCAGCGCTTCTTCAGCTGACAGCTGCCATTCCTTCTGTAGCAGCCTTTGGGTCCTGTTTGCTGGTTCCCCAACACTTACAGAACCAGCTTCTTGCCGCCTTTCTCTGCTCCAGACACCAGCACCCATCGGAGGTCCCAGCTCTGAGTTACCGCCCCACAGACTCCCTCTCCCCAGCTCAGGGCAGTCAGCAAGGAGCAGCTCCGCCTCCCCTCCTT
Organism: Cnephaeus nilssonii; assembly: GCF_951640355.1. Classification (NCBI taxonomy): domain Eukaryota; kingdom Metazoa; phylum Chordata; class Mammalia; order Chiroptera; family Vespertilionidae; genus Cnephaeus; species Cnephaeus nilssonii. Next base: position 65,205,101 of record NC_137085.1, on the reverse strand, counting down.
AGCCATCTGCATTTCAGCTCCAGGGAACCCTCCTGATGGAACTGGAATAATTGCAACCTCTTCTCTTAGTTCCCTCAGCCTCTGGGGCTTTATAAAGGTGTTTCCTTTGGGAAACAGAGTTCTCTAGTCACACTTTCCAGGAGTTAAAACTTTACACCTAGTTAAGTCTTCACATTACATTGTCTCTTGTGTTTTGTCCCACTGACCCTGATCCTGACTGATGCACCTCGTCCTATCCAAGTCACAGGGTTATTGTGAGGATACGATGAGATCATGTCTGGGAAACACTGTGTACAACTCAGCATTGTCTCAAAACTGAAGTGGCTGGATTGAGTCAGCCATGCAGTGTGGGCTTCATGCTGCTCCCCAGATGACATAGAATCAAATAGCAAGTCCAAGACTTAAAAATATTTAAGTCAGCCAAAAATAATTCCACTCACTCACCTGTGTGAATCAGCGGCATCTCACACACACACACACACACACACACACACACACACACACACACGCTGACTGTTACTGTGAGTGGGAGAAGGGGATGACACAGCTATACCCATGGGAGGAAACTGTACCCACAGGAGGAAGCTGTGTGAGGTCAGGAATAGAGGCACCTTGTTTAACGGAAGGCGTTAATAGCATAAGGGTTTTTGAAAAGGTGAAAATAAATATGTAGCTAAGTTCCTGGCTGGAGCTACAGGGAGCTGAGCTGTGGAATGAATTATGTTGGAGTTGCTGGGCTGGGAGGAGGGATGAGGAATTGGCCTAAGAAATGCAACGGGAAGATGGAGAGAGACAGAGATGGTGGAATTGGAATGAGTGGGAGCATATCGCTGCAAAATTAAGGCAATCTCATATTCTAGAATAAGTTAAATTATTCTGCATGATTAGGGGTCCCCAAGACAATGCACTTTTGTGGGGATCTTGATGTTTCTGGTTTCCCACAGGCAAGTGACAATTTGCAATGTATTTGAGTCACTGGATAGTCTATTATAATAATTAAGGTGTGTAACAGGGTAAAATAACTTCCTTATCATGGAGGACAATTGGAAAGTAAATGCATGGCTGGACTTCAAGGATATGGTTTGAAAGGATTCCTGTTTATTTGTGCAGGTGTAGCCTAGCCCACAACTGCCTGGACATATTTGATGGCTCTGTGGCCTTCTCTCCAAAGAAGCCTTACGGGAGAGGGTAGGCGTTCCAGTCCCTGCTATTTGTGTTATCCCTGCTGGAACCTCAGACGGAAGGACTGAGGTTTGCTGGACTGGAAGAGACAGAGATCTGACTCTATAAGGACCATAAACTAAACTGCAAGGCAACACTCTCCCCCCGCTACTCCACCCAGCTAGGCACAGCACCAGGCTGGGAGAACCTAGAGTGCTTTATCTTCCTTTGGGTTAAGGGCCTCCTTTTCTCCCGGACTCCTGAGAGTGAGCCCGTGGGAGGAAGCGGGGAGCTTTTATTTTCCTCAGAACGGGTGAGCATGTCTTCCCTGTCATCTCTCCCTCAATTTGAGAAAAAGCAATTGCGTTTGGTTTGCATCTTCAGCGGCTATCCAGGTCCTGACCTGTAATGATACTTACTTTCAAAATTTGTTGTAAGGATAAAATAAATAACATGGGATACAAATGATCAAAAATCACTACCCTTTCCTTTTCTTCTTCTGCATGGAAGGAGAGAAAAAAGGAGGGAGGATGGGGACTACTGGTGTTCCTAGGCAGATATAGACAAAGGTGTTTTTTTAAAAAAAATGAGACTTTTTAAAGTAAACAAAACACACTGTGAAGAACAATATTGAGTTTCCTCAAAAAACTCAAAATGGAACTCCCATTTGACCCAGTGATCCCACTTCTAGGAATACATCCCAAGAAACTAGAAACACCAATCAGAAAGGATATATGCACCCCTACGTTCATAGCAGCACAATTCACCATAGCTAAGATTTGGAAACAGCCTAAGTGCCCATCAGCAGATGAGTGGATTAAAAAACTGTGGTACATCTACACAATGGAATACTACCCTACGATAAAAAAGAAGGAGCTCTTACCATTTGCATCAGCATGGATGGAGCGGGAGAGCATTATGCTAAGTGAAATAAGCCAGGCAGAGAAAGAACAATATCACATGATCTCACTCATTTATGGAATATAATGAACAACATAAATTGATGAACAAAAACAGATCCAGAGACAGAGAAACATCGATCAGAACGCCAAACCTCAGGGAAGGTAGGGGACGGTGGGAGTAAGGAGGAGAGATCAACTAAAGGACTTATATGCATGCATATAAGTGTAATCAATGGACACAGACTACAGGAGGGTAAGGGTATGAATGGGTGGTGGGGAATAATGGGGGAATAAGGACACATATGTAATATCTTAATCAATAAAGAAATTAAAAAATAAAGTAAACAAAACATACATGCAAATGCTAAGTGTAATGCTTAACATATAGATATTCTTGTGTTTGTATATGTGGACTCACATTACTTTGAGAACCCTACGTCTATTATTATTAAAGCATTTGCTAATTTTAAAAAGTAAAAACAAAACAGCCCTTGTGATATGGCAATATTTTGCTTCAGTTCCTGCAAGGAGGGATGATTGTTGCTGGAGAAGGTGGAAAAACTACCTCAAGCTGAAAAAAACCACCTTTTTAAACAAGATGCATCTTGCATTTTTCTGAAGGAACCTGGAAACAAGGGGGAGGGGGGTGTACACAGAGAATGAGCTGCGGTCATCCCTTGGAGGGGAACCTAGGAAGTGGCTGTTTTACCAGAATCCAGAACACCTGCCATGGAGAACAGTGAGAACATTTCCCCCTTCCCTCACATAAGGGGAATAAAGTGACACCATGGGGCCATCATTATGAATGGTCACCAAATACAACAGAGCAGGTGACTGAAGATGCCCCCACTGGCTCTGAATACACTTAGGCTGTTAGACGGCCAGGTACTGGGTTTGTCATCTTCAAATCACATCCTTAAGGACCATGCAAATTACCAGGCAAGGACTTCAAATCTAGTTTCCTTGTTTACTTTGAATTGGAACAGCCACTCAACAAGTAGTGACCAACTGGGTTTTGACCAGGGTCAGTCTGCAGAGTGGCGAGAGCTAAACTGCTCCATTCTCAGAGGTGCCGAGTGGAGGTCAAACCCTCTGACACCCTCTCCAGCTCATGCCCTTCCCAGCATGTGTTCCAATATGCCTTTTATAAGCACTGAAAATTTGAAGTTTGTTTTCATCATTGATTCGCCCATTCTCCTGTTATCTGCCTATAGTAATCAACTTTTAGTTCAATAAAATGGTCAACTTGGTTGTAGATGCAGACACTCTGAGAAGCTACAGTAGAAGAAAAAAAGAGAAAGGAAATATTTGGATGAGACAAAGAAGTAAGGACAGTGGAACCTATTAAGGCAGATTTGAGTTTTGTAGGGGTACCTTCCTTAAGAAAAGAGTTCGAAAGTGCAATTATAAAAATAAGTACAAAATCGGTAATTATAATGAGAGAATACATACAAAATTACAAACTTAAAAGCTCAAACACCAAATGATCACAAACCCAAAAAGTAATAAATCGTATTTTTATTGGTTAAATATTTTCCCTACATTTTTGGCTGCATCATTTTTGTCTCTGAAAACAAGTTTTATAATATCATTTTCTATAGAGAAAATAGTTAATTCAATCTTTCCTGACCATGATTGACCAGCATCTGTTCTTATTGATAGCTTAGGTACAGAAAACATGGGCACTGAACATGTCCACCATTTTTAGTGCTGCTGCAAGCTTGTTCCCCACAAATACAGGAATACTAATAAAGTCTACTTTCTCTGATTTCCATAAAAATTATGCTGCTTTTATAATTACATAGTCTTCTATGAAAGTATATGTTTTAAAGGAGAGAACTTCCATTTTGATGAGAAACCAAAATAAATAAATACTTAAAGTTTTAGATGCATATTCATCAGAATAATTTTTTATAGACTAATTTTTAGTCTGTATGTTCAAATTGTGTCTCTCCTCCATTAACCTTATATTCCCAGTGCTGAGGGATGTAGGCACTTTTTTTTTATTCCTTCATAGGATCTCTGGTTCTGATGCATTCTCTCACAAAACCAGTGGGCCCTCAGAGAATTCCTGGAAGTCATTCCTATGCAAGGGCAGCAACCAATGATGGAGTTATACATGGAAGGAACTGCAAAATACCTGTCTATCCTTTCATACAAACTGAATGTTTATGCAACTAAACTTGTTTTAGTTTCTTCAGGGTGTTTAGGATCTTCAAAATGCCCTCAATCACTCCAGAGACATGAAGGGAATAGAGAGAAGTTTAAGTCAAAAGAGAATGAAATCAAGCTAAAAGATTTAACTTTTATAAATTTTTCAAAAATATAATTCAGTTTAAACACATTAGTAGATCCCTCTCAGGCATAAATCATTCTCTGGGCACTTAGAATAATAATTACTTTGTAATGTAAATTTTTTATTGAAAACAACTTTCCTTCTTTCCATATCATAAGTATATATCTTAATGAATTTCCATGTGTACAGACTCAAATTACTATCACTCAGATATAAAATAGAACATAATCATTTCCCAAGAACACCTCTTGTGCCTTCTCTATCACTCTCCCTGACAGGGTTAACCACTAGGCTGACTGCTGAAGTCATTGTCTAGGTTTACCTGCTTTTGAATTTTATATAAATAGATTCATACAATATGCACTTCTATGTCTGATTTCTTTAGTGCAATATACTTGTGAGATTCACTTACATTGTTGCATACTTCATTTTCATTGCTGCATAACATTCCACAATTTATATATTGGTTGTAGTTTAATAACATTTTGGCAGTTTCCAATACAGCCTATTACAAATAGTGCTGCTGTGGATATTATTTTATATGTCTTGGGCTGTAGAATGAAATTCAGATAATTATACATCTAGAGTGATAATTGCTGGATCATAGAGTATTGTTGTTCAGCTTTAGAAGATACTGCCACACACTTTCCTCAAATATACTAATTTACATATATCTTGGTTGAAATTTGGCAATGTCTCTCTTTTTTTCATTTTAGACATTATGGAGAGTTTATTTATAGTAATATCAGAATGTTATCATTAGTATTTCCATGATGACCAATCCAGTACACCACCTTTTCATATGATTATCGGATGTCCTCTTTTGTAAAGTATCTACTAAATCTTTTGGTTATTTTTCTATTTGTCTTTTTCTTACATATTTACTGTAGTGCTTTATGGTTGTTTTTAGATTGGTTTTATTTTTTTAAAGAAGCACTTAAATGAAATAAGAAGTAAAAAAATTTTAAGTGCATTTGTAAAAAGCAGCTGAAAGTTATGACTTAGATGGAAAGCAAGTGACTGGGATTAATACCATAACATAGGAGAGATTTGCATTGCCATATCCTTTAAGAATGAAATTTTTTTCATTCTTGTTTATAATATTTAAAAATGTATAGGTCAGCCCGGCTGGCGTGGCTCAAGGGTTGAGTGCAGATCTATGAACTCAGGAGATTAAAGTTCAATTCCTGGTCAGGGCACCCCAGTTGCAGGCTTGATCCCCAGGAGGCAGCCAATCAATGATTCTTTCTCATCATTGATGTTTCTATCTCTCTCCCCCTCTCCCTTCCTCTCTGAAATCAATAAAAATATATTTAAAGAAAAAATGTATAGGTCATAAAGATTATATATAATACTATGTAAGGACCTTACTCCAGTTAGAATATTGAGGGTTGTATGTTTTCGTTTGCTAAGTTCTCAAATGCCTTGAAAGAAGCTTATGAGGAACACACTTGTTTTCTAAGACAAGGAAGATTTAAACTTATTTAAAAATTATAGTCTTTTCACTCTTTCCACACTTCTTCATGGGTTAACTTTAATGGGTCAGATCTGAAAGAAATTTTCAATGTGATATTTGCCACGTCTAGTATGTTTACAAATTGAGTACAATTTCAAAACTAATTCACATTCCGGATTTCCTAATGCTTTTTTCTTCACGCCCTCTATGGGAGCTCTAGTGGTTGTGTAGAGTGTTAGAACGTTTTCTGGCACAGTGAGAACAAAGTGAGTGCTGCCAGAGTGCTACTATTCCTCAAGTCTCCCATTTTCTGATATGTCTTCTTCCTTCTAAATACTCACTCGACATTGCTCAACTATATTCACTCCATCAATTAAGTCACTAGACATAATCCAAAGTGAAAGAAGATATATTCAATGTACTTCTTCTCTCAGGGTAGAATAATTCCAACAAGCTCTCCTCCAAAGAAGAGCATGAACACAGTGTAAGAGAAGACATATTTGCTTACAGCCCCAGTCTCCTAAAAATTATGAAAGGAAAAAACAAAAGCCATAAATGAGGAATCATCCACAATAGTGTTATTTTTGTTTTCACAAATTTAAAATTCATGCACATTTGTCATATCCAGAGATCTCAAAGATAATTTCCAGCTGGAGATAATGAAACCCATGCTGAGAAAATTAATCAAGGTAAATCCAAGATCCTGGGAATTACTGCTTTCTTTTATGCTGAAAGTTTCCTGGGAATCAAATGTCTTTCTTTTATGCTGAAAGTTTCTTTGCTGATTTTATACAAAGCAGGAATTTAAAAAAATAAGAACAAAGACTATAGGAGATGTAAAGATATCATAATTGCAGTTAATATGTATCTCATGTCTGAGCACTGGGGGGAAAACCTCATAGAATTGAAAATTGTTAACATTTAGATTTTATATTTCTTCTTTTGAAGCTCGTCTGTTAGAAGGTCAAAAGCAAAAGGCTTTTGCCCTGAGCTGGTTTGGCTGGGTGGATAGAGTGTCGGCCTGCTGCCTGCGGACTGAAGGGTTTTAGGTTCCATTCCAGTCAAGGGCACATGCCTGGGTAGCAGGCTCGATCCCCGTGGGGGGCCTGCTGGAGGCAGCCAATCAATGATTCTCCATCATCATTGATGTTTCTATCTCTCTCTCTCTCCCTCTCCCTTCCTCTCTGTAATCAATAAAAATATATTAAAAAAATAAAATTTATATATTTTTTAAAAAGCAAAAGGCTTTTGTTAACTGTACAGATTGGATTGTCCTAGGCTTTGAAAATGTGTCTTAAATAGAGAATGAATCATTATGGATGAGCATATTGGATTTGCAAGTATTTGACTGTTTTGATACTGCTTGCCTGAATGTTTTCCAACTCACCATACATAGAATCTTCCCACACATTGAAATGTCTTACATATATAACATTTATTTGGGTGTCAAAACAGAAAAGGGCTGTCTGACAAATGTCTAAATATCACAGTGTTCATGTAGGCTCATTGTTTGAGCTTTGTGTATTACATTTACATTTAAACATGTTTATTATAGTTATTGCTCATATAAAGATTTTTCTCATTTTAGTTTTAAATGATGTGTACACTATGTATTACATTTCTAAAAAGTCACATTTTGTGCAGTAAAAATGAATTAGTTGTTAGTAAAGTGGAGTTTTATACATTCAGGGAGCAGAAATAGATGAAAAAATGTATATTATTTGACTCCTAGCTTTTAGTAATACTTGATAAAATCATACAACTATGGCAAAATATTGTTTCTCTTTTCCAGATTATTATCACAAATAGGATCAATAAATGTCTGTTTTCCTTCACTCCAAATAAAATTAAGAACTACTCTTTTAAGTCTGTAACCTGCTTAAAATAGAATCAGGGCTTAAAAGATACGCTAGAATTTTCTAAAGGATTCAGGTGCATTCAAATTCTGCACATAAACTCAGAGAAAGGAGTTCAGGATAAAGAGTTAGATTTTGGAGTCCTATTATGTCTGTTTCGTGGCCTTTTCATTGTGTTTCTCAGTAATCTAGCCCCATTTGGTTCCTTTCTTCTTAGAAGGAAAGCTACCTGGTATATGATGGATTAATTCTTTCAAATAAAGGGGTATTTTTTTTTTCATTTTCAGGATTCCTTGGGCTATTTGGATTTAAATAAAAATGTATGGGAAATGTGCTGTTTAACCTAAAGAAATACAATTTTGATGTCTAGATTGCATCCTTCCTCCATCCCTCTCTTCCTCTGTCCCCCCTCCCTCCCTCCCTCCCTCCTTCCCTCCCTCCCTCCCTTCGTCCTATCAGAGAAAATTGTGTTTATATCGGCTATAGGTATAGAGTGAAGGGTTAAGGATCTCAATGAAGGCTACATCAAAGGCATTAATCTCAAAGAAGGCAAGAACTTGATTTGGTGGTGATGGCTCAGGATCTGAACAAAAACTTAATACAAAAGGGAGACTTGGAGCTTGTGGACAGATCTAAGACTGCTTACAAGAAGACTTCAAAGCCTGGTATCAAAGATTGAACACTGTAGGTAGAGTTCTCTTGTCCCTAGGCTGGTAGCATCCAGAAAGAATCTGTTGTTATGAATGCTTTAGAGATGGACTGGATTAAAAATTGCACAAATTTCTCCATCCAGGCCCATGTGGTTTGAACAGCTTCTCCTTCTAGTTTTAAAGATCCGAACTCTATTTTAATCCTCTAGAAATGGCACCTATTCTGCACACAGGGCAACACTGGGGAGACTCTGAAAAGCTCTCCTGATTCTTATTTATGGTTACTGTCTGCCAGGAATGGTCAGAGACCTAATCAAAGGAATCTTGGAACTCTCAGGGACCTTTCCATTTAAATAAAGTATCCAGTTTTTAATAGAAAGGTTTTCCAGTTGTGACTGGCTTGATTGCTTACTTATTAGTTTATTCATTTGTTTAACTCTGTTCCATGCTTCGAGTCTCTGGATCCACTCCATTCATCAATTTATTTTGTGCTTATATATTGTAATAATGTTTATCTCACTTGTACTCTAGGAGTTGGAATACAGTGCTGAACAAGAGAGAGAAGGTCCCTGTTCTCATAGAAGGACCTGGGCAATAGACAAGTTAGTAATTTATACCACTCAGTTTTAACTTTTAATGAAAAGTCCTTCTTATCTCAACAGTTATTTCAATAACTGAGGACTTAAGTTTTGTAAAAAGGGCACATCCGAAATAATTTATTTGCAAGTATTCAATACTATTTTATAATCGACAATACTTGCAACATCAAAAATTATAGAGAGAGCTTAGTAAATGCATGTAGTTTTAGAAAGGAACAAAGGAAATCATCTTTAGATTACCCATCCTTGCTTTAATGCAATCAGATATACTACTAAGGAATTTACATCTGTGTAAAGGTACCTGAGTTAAGGGTTCAAGATTAAAGGAGAAAATTTGAATTTTTTTAATTTGAATTTTTATAATGCCCCCCTAATATCTGGACATTTTATCTATTCATGTAATTTTATTAAAAAAATAAAAGATTATTGTAAAATCTGGCATTACAAGGCATACATCAAAGTATTTTCAAAGAAATTCCAAGTCACTTTTGAATCAAATTAGGTATTTTCATAAGTGTGGTGGCAACTTGTGGTAATATTCAATGTTAATTCTGGGTACTTTTCTATTTTATCAGAAAGGTGGGATTCTTTAAGAAAAAGAAAGCTATGCTAAGTATCAATACATGCCATGATATTGTGATTAGGCCTTAGACCTTTAAACTCTCTCTCTCTCTCTCTCTCTCTCTCTCTCTCTCTCTCTCTCTCTCATTCTCTCTCTCTCTCTTTTTTTTTAGTAGCCTTCAGGGTTTTTTTGTGATCATGTTCCTCTTAACATTTTTAACATATTTTATTGATTTCAGAGAGGAAGGGAGAGGAAGAGAAACATCAATGATCAGAACCATTGATCAGCTGCCTCCTGCATGCCCTGCTTTGGGATCGAGCCTGCAACCTGAGCCTGTGCCCTTGACCAGAATTGAACCCAGGACCCTTCAGTCCACAGGCCAACACTCTATCCACTGAGCCAAACCAGCTAAGGCTTAAACTCTTTTTGAAGTCTGCTGTACAGAATGCCAAAGCCTTCAAGATCCAGCTCAACTTTATTTTTGACCACGGTAAAATGAACAGAGTGAGTTGTGTGTGTTTTTTCAAAGAATTAAATGCTTGATCTATCAGTTTTGAAACAGAAATGTTAAAATTCCCCAGTAACTTTAGGAGTTTATCAATTTATCTTTTTGCCAGTGTTTTCCATGTATTTTACAAAGCCATGATGACAGACACATTCAGCTTCATGATTGTTAAAACTCTTAGTGAACTTCTCATTTTATCATTAAGCAACAATCCTCTTCAAATCAATAATGATTTTGTTCCTTTAAGTATATTTTGTGTGATAATAATGCTACCCTGGGGTTCTTTGGTTAAGTATTTCTCTGAAATGTGTGTGTGTGTGCACTTACACACATGTGCATGTATCTGCAGACATAATTCATTGTTTTTCTATTTTTCTGTTTTAATATTTAGATGTGTTATGTTATAACTTGCCTTTGTTACAACAGCATAAGCTGGGTTTTCTTTTCTAATCCATCTCAGAATCTTTGTCTTCAACAAAGTAATTTATTTTTATATATTGTGAATACTGATATATGTTGACTAATATCTGCGACCTTTTTAAATGATTTCTATTTACTATTCATTATATTTTATTTTTTTCATTTGATCATATTTTGAGAAACTAAGTATACTTTATTCTTTCTTTTCCTTCCCTTATAGCTTTTGTATTTATAAGGACAGACTGTATAAATTCTGCTTTATGTTTTTACCATATATTCATTAGTTAGCAAAGTCCTAAGCCACTTTATATCTCAAAATTCATCCTGAATAGTGAAAAATGCTTTGAGCACTTTAAACCTCAAGTTACAACTATCTTTAATATTATCGTTTTCTATTATTTCAGGGTGTTTTTTGTATTTTATATTTATTTATTTATTTATTTATTTATTTATTTATTTATTTATTTATTTATTTATCTTTCCCCCAAGTTTTTTTAAATTAATTTAAATTTAATTTTTCTATCACCATTTATCCCCCCTATGCCCTCTTCTACATCCAACCCTGCAATTACCACACTGCTGTCCATGTCCCTGAGTTCTCTCCCTTTTTTCCTCACTTCCTCCTTTCCCCCCTGCCCCAACCCCTCCCTATTTTTTCAGTTTTATTCTTAAACTAGAGGCCCCGTGCATGGAATTCATGCAGTCAAGGGGTCCCTCAGCCTGGATTGCAAGAGGGCACAGGCCAGGCTGAGGGACCCCACGGGTGCATGATCAGGGCTGGGAATGGACGTAGGAGGTTGGCCAGCTGAGGAGGGACCATGGAAGGGCTCCAGGGCGTGTCCAGCCCGTCTCGTTCAGTCTTGATTGGCCAGATCTCAGCAGCAAGCTAACCTACCAGTTGGAGCATCTGCCCCCTGGTGGTCAGTGCACATCATAGCGAGCGGATGAGCAGCCTTAACATATCATTAGCATATTACACTTTTATTGGTTGAACAGACAACCAGACACTAGCATATTAGGCTTTTATTATATAGGATGTTTGTAGAGGTAAAGGCCTCCAATCAATGTTTATTTGGACTCATGCTGTCAGAATTCCCAAAGTTTATTTCATACAACCTAATCAGTTATGATCTGGCAATATTGCTCCTGTTGTTTTCTGGACATATTATTTAAACCAGGTTCTACCTGCATAAAGGTAAAGTTATTTACTGAGTACACACTATGTTCAATGTATGGCGATGGAATGCGGAGGTGGATAAGGTATGAATCGTACACTTAAGAAGGCTTTAGCAGAGTACATATTGGCCTCCTTCATTGAAGAGAATTGATGTAAGTACTCCTGCCTGCCATATTAGATTACCGGCCATGGCTCGTGCTTATGTGATCTAGCTTTGCCAGTGTTTTTGATTGAGTGGAAATTAGTGTAGGGAGTGATGATGCAGTCATAAGTTAATGGGCTATTCTACCTCAGGAAGAAGGTAGGAATATATGCTCCCTGAGACAGATGGAAATGATACACTGCACCCTTAAGCTCTCTACCATTGAAGCCAAGTGTTCATCTCCAAAGGAGAGATTGCAGGACAAGCGTAGCATCCCGACTGAGTTCACTGCAGGTTGCTGGAGAAAGTGCTTGTACAGTCTCTCCAAAGAAGCTCTCATTATATTCCTGCAAAGGCACCTCCACTGCATTGCTGCCAGATGAACAGTTTCCTGGTGGTTCCTCTCCAGTGTGAGCCAGGCCGCACTTCCTCTGAGGGCTACACAGCTAGGCTAGCTGGTTCATTAACAAGCACTTAATGCACATGGACTGTGCGGGGAGCGCCATGCAGTCTGCTCTACACCCACCCCAAACCTACACACACATCAAAGCTCAGCTCCAGTCTCTGCCCCTTTGCCTCCTATACTGATTCTAATGCATGTGGATATTCCCCATCGAAATGATCATCTGAACCATTTGACATCTTAATCATTTTTCATTGTTTGGTTCTTTATTAATATATAAAGGTAAGCTTTAATTTTTCAGCATAATTGTAGGCAAGAAGACTTTATTTTTCTATTGTTGTTTATTATAATGGAGACTTACATGGTGATTGATTTATTGTTAGTTAAGATATTATTTCCTAAAATGCTCTCCACAGAGTGCTAGTCCTTAAGATCTGGGGAAAGGGGCAGTTGTTTGTGGTCTATGTGGTTGGGTAAGTTTGTGAAATGCCGCACACTATTTCCTTCCTCTTGAAACACATAAAACAATTTGCTGACAAGACTTTGAAAGTTCATGTGTTTAACATAAAATTTTAAATAGATATTTCTTAAATTTAACTGATTTCTTCTTTAATGAAATCAGATATAATCTTCAGGAATTACATCTGAATTTATATATCTGAATTAAGAATTCAATATTACAGGTAATTTAAATTTGGTTTGGTTTTGTTTTTACAATGTCAGTATGGATACTTTTAAATGGATATTTTAACTTTTCATATGGGTATATTTTCAAATGGAAGTTCTTCCCTTTCCCTTTACTGGACAATATTTAACAACCATCAAACCAGCATTCTACAGCATAATTTTGGGAAATATATTTTTGCATCAGAGCCAATGGTTATTGCCAATTGTTTAATCACGGGAGATGCCACATCTGAGAGAGATAGCATCTGTTTAGCTCATGGCTGTAGTATTTGGAACATCCTGGGAGATGTCCAAAAACTTTGTGCAGGTAGTGAGTTAAGTTTGCTTACTTAGCCTTTGAAGCTATGATATGAGTGACATAAGAAAAAGAGGTGTGACATCTATCACCCTAATGACAGTCAGAGTCCATCCAATTGATCAGATTATCTCTGTCACAATCTTTTCCTAAATAGAGAGCAACTGTCATTTGGTCAAAACTGTCTAAATAACAGCTCCTGTGCTAGAGCCTTCCAATAAATTCAGAAGACATTAAACCTGACAGTTTCCTTGTCATCAGATTGAAACTTCAAGCAAATCCACAACATTACGTAGTCCCACTGGATGCATACTGTGTAATTCTATGCCTGAAAAGTCAGAAAGGGACAAAATTACTCTAAAGGAAATGATGCTTCTATGTTGAAGTTTTCAGATAAATGGCTACAGATTTTAGGAAGACCTTCAGTAATTGATATGTCTTACTCCTGATGATATCAGTTTTTTTATTTTTTGCCAAGTTTTCTCCATTATAAAAATTTTATTTTCCTTTTGATATTAGTAAATATTTTGTGGAGAGGTATTTTTTTTCTTACCATACTGTTGCCTACTAATTTTAGCATTAATTAATGACTCTTGCCTGCAATACATATTATTAAATGTTTACCCAGTGGCATATTTTTATCATTCCTCCTATATTGATTGGGATTCTGCTGTAAGGAATGGATGTCCCTTTAATCCCTTTTATTTGCTTATGCATCCAATTATTTATTTATATCATGGATATTTAGGGACTCCATTGCTTATTATTGTTTAGTTGTTTTTCCCTCAGATGATCCCAGCTTTGGCCGTTGGGAACTTCTTTATGTTGGCTTCTGTGATCCCCATCCTTTCTTTGTTTTAAAGCTTCCTTACTTTCCAGACTCTAAGGTGTTCCAGACTCATCTTGTACTTCAGCAATGTCCATCCCTAGAATCAACCATTTTTTTCAAGGATTTTTGTTTAATTTTCGGAAATTGTTCACAGAAACCAAGATCTCAGTAGGCACATAGTGTTCTTATTGCTGCTATACCTTCTCAGTGAATACAGATAGAACATATTTATTTATATAGTAACCCATATATGTACCCATCTATGTCTATTTTTATCTATTCGCATTATAATTTATGAGTTCCAACTCATATTTCCAATTTCAATCCAACATCTCAGGGTTCATTCTGGCTTTCCCCTTTACTTATTTGTAACTCCTTCCTCTGATAGTGAGAAACCCGGGTCTCATTCCTATACTAGTAAGAGACATTTACTGAGATAGTTTCAGAATTGCTTATCCACACCCCAGTGAAAATCAAATTTACTATTTGGAGTCTACTAGTTGTGTACAGTTTTTCTTCTTCTTTCATCTTAGAGTATCTTGTCAAAATATTTTATGATGTTTCTTAGTCTATTTTTCTCTGATTCCTTCAGTGGGGGCCATGTTATTCATTTGTAATAGGGTTAGGTTCACTTGTTATTTTTGTGTTTCATGTTTTATTCTTCCTGCATATCTAATTTTAAATTATTTATTGGTTCTGTTTGTAAAGTATTGCTGATTCTAAATATAAAGGTATACACAGAGAAATTTTTCTCCCCACCCCCTTCTCCTCTTCTAATCCATTTGCATTCCCTTATTCTTTCCATTCTGTTCCCATCACTCCTGTAGGTAAATCACCTCATATTTTCCTGAATTTTACTACTTGAATTACTTTCTTGCAAAAATGAGCATATATAGTGATATTTTCTTCTTTCTTTCTTTATGAAAGCTGTATACTATATTCTTTTACACTTAGCTTTTTACATTTAAAAATACATCCTAAAAATTACTCCATATCAGCAAATCGAGAACTTCCTTACCCAATATTCTTAAGTGTCCATACATACAAACCAATGAGAATAATGAATTTTACTTATTGATTGTGATGACTACTTACATTTGAATCTGAATAAAAGGCCACATGACCTTCTGCCTGAAATTTTGTTGCCTCTCTGGCTTCATGAATCAGGAAAACATGCATGCATCTCTAAGTAAGTCTCATGCACATGCTCTGGCTGGTGCTTATCAATCCCTTCCTATCCGCTACTTCTTGCTTGAGTTAGTTTGGCTTCATCTTGTGATCTCATGTTTGAATTTGAGTCATTACTTTCTAGTTCTCCTATTCTGTCTTGCCCCTAGCACCTTTCATCAATGTTGGTTTCACCTTGACCCCCCACTCTGTGTGTCAGTTTCACTGTAAACTCCCTTGGCCATGGTGGTCTTGCTTTTATAATTAGACCTAGTCTAGCTGGGTCTAAACCAGCAGACTCGACTCCAGATTCTACCTACCATTTCTTGATAGCACTCACTCACTCTTAACATAATACCTGGATACTGTCCAATTTGCAGAATAAGGCTGGACTTTAAAATATAGCTCATTTTTAAGAGGCTAACTTCTCTCCTCCTACTACTCCTTCTTCTTCTTTTTTTACTATATTTTTGCAATGCTTTTCCTGTATTTACTTATGACACTGTTAAGGCAGCTCCCTGATGAAATTCATACATTATGGTAAATGTTTTCATTTCATGGAAATCTACTGAAATGGAAAGTATTTTGAAAATAAATTAAACATAGACTGCTTCTGAAGATTATGCATGGCAAGATTTAGCAAATCTTGATAGCTTGGAAATTCCTGATACTTTAAAAAGAAGAATGAAAAATACAGTTCTATGCTAGAAAGTTCGTAGCCTTCCACACCTTTCTTCAATTTTACAGATGCAGTCTTTAAGGTCCTGATTAATTGTTCCAGGAAATCCAACTCATCTGTTCAGATCATCCAAATAACCCTGAACACACAAATCAAAATATAGGAATGCTGTCTATATGTTCAACTCTCTTCTCACTAAAACATTATGAGATCATCTTCCTTTCCTCTTTCTGTTGACACACATAACAACTGAGACATTAGAGTTGAGCTATATGAAAAAGCAGGGGACAGCCATTGGAAGAATAAGTGGAAACACGGGCCGTGAATATTTGTGATAAAACAAGCCATTTCATTAACCACAGGCAGTTTGAGCCTTTTTACTACTTTCTCGTCTATGGCAGAAATCAACCTGACTCCCTTTCACATCAATAGAACATCTCCTAGAGGAGCCCCTGAGGTGGGTATATAAAGGGTGTCTGACTTTTTCATTAACACAAAGCTATTAAAGCCATAAATAGGGCTTAATAGCATTCAACATTCGCTGTAGAAAGGCTTCTTTAGCAAAGTAAGTATACAGAAAGAGGAACAATTTCCCATGAATTCTGGCATTTAAAAGTGGAAGGTGATCTGAAAATTGTACCATGGAAATGTTGATTCTGAAGATGAAAATGGCACAATAGTGGTTGGGGCTGGATAATTCACTTTTTTTCCAATTCAGGTTTAATTTTGCTTGTACTATAAATGCATACACATATATTTGCTACTCTAAAAATACACTTGTCACAGATGTCTGCTGAGTCACTGCACAACATGCTTGGGATAGATGAAAATTATTTGAACATATAATGGAATAGCAACTAAAGTCAATATACTGTTTTAAAATAAAGTACAGAGGTTAAACATCCTGAGCTTTTTAAGGTTAGCTCTGTCTAACTGATGAACAGGATATTGATGATCATCTGTCTTTTTTTCTCTGCACTTTCTCATTCTTTGAAACAGATCAGATGTTGGCTTGTTCCACCAAGTAGTTTCTGAGATACTCTAGTTTCTTTCTAAATGCTCCGTTTTGTTGAGATCAGTATAGGAGAAGTAAAGGGTGATCATACTGACTAACTTTGAAAATGTAGACATCATTAGGTGCCAAAGATATAATAGTAAATAATCATAGTCATTGACTTCATAGACTTTATAGCTTATGACAGTCCAAGTAAGCAACTTGTTAAAAAGAGCTGTGAGGGGCAGCAGTAAGATGCCAAGAAGATAACTAGTGGAGGAAACAGTCAACTCCTATACGTAAGTAATAATGAAAAATGCCTCAGGTGGGAAAATTGAAGTTTGGACCTTGAGTTTGAAGAGGAAACCATAGGAAGTTAGCAAAAGAATGCTGTGGCAGAAAAAAGAGCTCGACGTGTTCAAGGATCTGAAAGGAGGCCAATGAAGATAGAGCACAGTGCAGGGGAGTACAGGCAGGGAACAACAAAAACGGGAGATGGGAAATTGGAGTTCTCAGGGAAGATGTATGACAAAAGTAGATGGCATCTAGAAGGATGGGGATTTGTAGTCATAGAATGGAGGAGCAGAGTTTAGGTTTCCAGGTATATGGTAGCTCTAGATAATTGAAAATTTGGGGTATGATCTAGGGGACATGTGGCTTAAGTGGAGGTGTTGTGAAAGTTTCAAAAGGGATGTTAAAAGAAGGCTGTTAAAGGGATTGCCCCCAGGGTCTTTGAGACCGGGTTAGGTATTATAGAAAGCAAGACTATGAGCCAATATCCCTTTAAGCCAAGATCTTTTTAACATTTGTGGAGTAAATTTTGTTATTATACTAAATTCAAATCTCTATGATTAATACATCTTTTCTAATGTCTAAATGGGCAAAATAAACAGCTATTCCAAATATTGAAGATTTTTATTTTTTTCACATACATATGGAACAGTAGGAAATAGGTTGCACTTTAAACTAAAACTGTCATTTTTTTTACATTCAGCAACAAATAGTCTGTATTATAGCAGAAGCAAATAATTTGTTTTTTAAAATAGTCAGAGGTAGTGATTTCTGAACTTGCTTAGGTGTAAGAATCATCTAGAACGCTTCTTAAAGAATGCAAACTCCTGGGCGTCATCCTAGATTCATTGATTCACAATCTTCTAGAACAGTGTTTCAGAAAATTTTATTTTTAATAAGCACCCTGAATAATTCTTAAGATCAGGCAAGACTGGGACAGGTTTCTATAGTGGGAGTATAACACATGATGGGTGAGGGAATCTGAATTCCTGGTCTATTCTTCTGCTTACAAGCTTTTAATTCAATCATTTAATAGTCATTGTGTCTCAGTTTCCTTTTCTACAAAACGATTATTTTGAGGCTCTTCCCCATGAAAATTTCTTACCATTACCACTTCTATGTATAGTCTATGTAGGAATTTTCTGCATACATTAAATTAATAGCTAAACTCTTATAACTTCAGGCAATATTAGAAAACACTCAGCAAATTATAAATGATTTGCTAAAGATTCTTTGAAATTGATAAGATAGCATTTTTCTGATATTTTTAAGTGCTGGCCACTTTACCAAACTTTTATGAAAATAACCTAAGAGATTTTCAAATTCTCATTTTTAATCTCCTTTAAAGTGTCCATCAATATAGCTAATCAAAAGAGAAAACAACTCAGTTAGAAATAACACTCTTACAGTCAAAGGAAACCACAACAGGCAGCAAAATAAATATAATTTTTAAAAATAACATTTTCTATTAACACGTCTTAGATTTAAAAAACACATTTGTCACTGGCATCTCTATATATAAAAGCCCAGCAACCATTACAGCAGAACGAATGGAACAACCAGAATGACTGGTTGCTATGATGCACACTGACCACCAGGGGGCAGACGCTCAATGCAGGAGCTGCCCCCTGGTGGTCAGTGAGGTCCCAAAGTGGAAGTACCGCTCAGCCAGAAGCCAGGCTCATGGCTGGTGAGCACAGCGACGGTGGCGGGAGCCTCTCCCCACTCCACTGCAGAACCAAGGAGCGGCAAGCCAAGCAGTAAGGAGTGAGCAGGTGGGCAGTAAGGAGCGAGCAGGCAGACGGTAAGGAGCAGCAGGCAGGTGGTTAGGAGTGAGGGGTCCCGGATTGCAAGAGGGATGTCCGACTGCTGGGCCTAACCTGATTGGGCCTAAACCAGCAGTCTGACATCCCACAAGGGGTCCCGGATTGAGAGAGGGTGCAGGCCAGGCTGAGGGACTCCCCCATCCTGAGCACAAGTTTCGTGCATCAGGCCTCTAGTCTATATATATAAAAGCCCAGCCGCCCTCTAGTGGTCAGTGTGCTCCCGCAGCCAACCTCCCATGGTGGGCCAACCTCCCACGGTCCCTCCCGCCCCCCGGCCAGCCCCGATTGCGCCATAGGGACTGGGCCTGATGGCCCCAATTACTAGTCAGGCTAAGGGACCCCACCTGTGCACTATATTATAACTAGAGGCCGACTAGAGGCCTGCAGTATGAAATTCGTGCAAGAGTAGGCCTTCCTTCCCCCGCTGCCAGCACCGGCTTCCCTCTGGCACCTGGGACCTGGGCTTTCCTCGCAGCCCTGGCTTCATCTGGAAGGTCGTCCCGTCTAATTAGCATATTATGCTTTTATTATTATAGATATAACACCTTAGACATCTATTAATGTTTTAAAATCTCTGGGTTGCAATGTATTACTGGATCATAACCAAAAAAATTTTTTTTCTAATTACATAGAACACATACAGAAAACCCTGGCTGGCGTTGCTCAGTTGGTTGGGCATCATCCCATGCACCAAAAGGTTTCCAGTTCCATTCTTGGTCAGAGCGCATAACTGGGTTGCAGGCTCAATCCTGGTAGGGAATGTGCAGGAGGCCACTGATCAATGTTTAGCTCTCACATCAATGTTTCTCTCTCTCCCTCTCCCTTCCTCTCTCTCTAAAAAGCTATTAAAAATCTTTTAAAAAAATCAAGACATGCATATAGTAGGTTAAGTGTAATTTTGTGAAAGTTTATTTGTAAACTCATATCTATTATACACATTTTTTGTATATATTCTGAGATTTTATATAAAATGAAATTTTCACTGTGGTCATATTATGCTAGATAATGTGCATTACTTATTGCTATATTGTAAATAACATTAGTTAGTTTGACATATTAAATAAGATCTGTGACTACTATGCATGAAAATATAAGAAAAATAACAGAGCTCAGGCCCTAATGAAATATTATCACTAATTCAGTGAGCTCTGTACACTCTGCTTTATAGGTGCTCACTCTACCCAATTAGTGTTCTGTCTCTAGATATTCAAATAGAAAGACCCATTAGCATTGGTGCCTGGAACTAAAATCTAAATGAAACACATACAGCAGTGTTACAAGGGAAAGTTGATGCTGTTTAAAACCATATTCAGTGCTATGTTGACCACCTCCATTACAGGTAGATTTGAATGTCAGAGTCCAATATTTACTGTAAACATCTTGAGGTCAGAGATCATGAACTCTGTTCAAGACAATATCAGTTTATTTTCATTGGTGTAGGGAAAACCTGAGGATTTCTAATGGATTTACTAATTTTCTCTCAACAAGCAGTGATTTAAAAAAAGAAACAAGAATTGACTAGAACTCCTTGAATTTGGCATATGCAACTGTTTTTGAATTCGAGGAATATATTTAGATGAAAGAAGACTTGGGATTTTTGTCATGTCTTTCCCCCCAAACCTGACACATGCAGTCATATGTCAGATCCGGAACACAGGACAAAAATTCAAGTTGAGGGCTTCCACTAGCAACATGAAATATGAAGTTCTAAGAACTAGATGTTCATTGAAAAGCTGAACTGTGACTTGCCAAGGTCAGAGAGTGACAGTTTCATAAATTAATGCTATCAGAAGCTGCTGGAATTTTCACAATTGTCTCATTTGAAACCAGAAGGAGTTCCAATAGAGGTCATACTGATTATTCTGGGAGCAAATCTGAAGACTTCCCATGCATGTGAGAATTTTCTTTGAATACATAGCAATAACTCTCCACTACCTTTTGTTTGTATGCCAAATGGAAATATACCTATGTTTATATGTTTACTGCTTCAGTTGCTCTAAAATGTTTCCTTTCATGTACCTAAGCTTATATATACATTTTTTTTGTAGTTTTTAACTACAAGTAACAAAAATCTTAAACTTGAACTCTCAGTTTCATAGAGATGGATTTGGATTGAGACTGGGCAATTAAATAAATGATAAAACAACAGTGAGGAAGTGACCGAGGCTAAAGGAAATAGAAAGAGAATTTTCCACTTACTTTGAATATGTATTAATTTTCTGAAAAGTTCATACCTAGGTGAACTCGGAAGACAGGAATTGATTGGAAATTATTAAATATGTATTTGGCTATTATCATCTGCCATTGGGTCACACATAAAGAATATTCTGAAACCATAATAAGGATTATAATTATAAATATTCTATTAAACATTTCATTACATTTTTTAAAAAGGCTGGAAAGCAAGGACAACTCCTGTTGTTATCATGTAGTTAGTTAGTTAATATTAATGAAGAAAAGAAAGCTAGGGGAAGTCTGACATTGTAAGCACGGTCACCGGGGAAGCTTAACCAGAAAGCTACAGCATTGCTCCTCCAAGGGAATCAACACCCCTCCCTTCCCCAACTAGTAATGGACTGTTGGGGGGGGGGGGTTGGGGGGTGGAGATAGGGGGAGATAGGCCATGCACAGTAGAAGTCAGGGTGGTGCCGGAGAGGTGCTTGCCTGTGGGCCTAGCCTGGGGAATGATGGCTCAGCTAGGGGATGGACCCCATCAGAAGCTCAAGAAATCTTGGAAAGTTGATTAGTTTGAAGAAGCTCCTGGTTAAAATCCCCGGACTAAGGTTTCCCTCTCTCTTGTTCTGTCTTGCTACATGACCTGCACTCCCCCATGCATTCCCGTGTTCTCTCTCCATAGCCACGTGGCCTTAGCAGCCGCATGACTCATGGCCCTGCGGACTTCACACGCAGGATGCTGGCCTGGACTGCACTTTAACATGGAGCAGAAACCACGGGAAGTGGCCGTTATTCTGGCCCTGCTGATGGCATGGTTAGACTTTTTCCATGGCCGGACAGAGAGGAATAGGACATTGGAAACCCAGGGGTCTATTTCCATCCAAATAAATATCACTCATCCTCCCTTGCGAGTCTCACAAAATTCTTTTCCTCACAACAACGCAACAACCCCACTTCCACTGACAACACTAGGAGACATGGAACCAGGCACATCAGTGGGAAATAAGAACAGGGAATTTTAATTTGGCTGCAATTTCTCTAATCATCCTTTATCTACTGGAACTCCTGTCATCTCACTTAACTCACTTTGCTGCCCTTTACACCTCTGCACATAGATTTTAAAGTGAATGGTCAATCCTAGTTCACCATCCCTGAGTGGAGCTGAAGATTCATTGATAAGAAGGGTCTAGGGCAGGAATTTCCAGCCTCTTTAGCAGCAAACTTACTGTCTATTTCCCCAAAATACAAAGTAATGATGGGAACAAGATGTTGGAGTTATACTTAGTGACAGTGAAGATTCCGAGTGAGCGGGGACCAGTGCCTTCTGACAGAGGAGACGTGCCTGTGGGTGGCTCCCACCCCTGGCTCAGGGACCTCACCTCGGAGTGGTTGCCATAGGGCCCGGAGCCCTGCAGGAGGCCATGAGCCTGCTTTTCACCGTCTTGGGCAGTAGCACGGCCTGTACACTAAAACAGGAAAGAACAGCCTGAAATGATAACCACTGAACTGTCACAAAATAATTTCAAATTAAAAATAAGCAAGCAAACAAACATCACATTCCCTGGGACCAGCATGGGAAGCCCATTTGCACTTGCGGACAGTCCCCCTGGATCTCTGTTATCTGTTGGAATATGTAATGTCTGTTCCAGTCTTCATTCTGTGGAATTCAATTACTTAATTTTTCTAAATATGAATAGTCTTTTCCCTGAAGTCATATTTTGATGGATAGCTTTGTTCTGACACCCCTTTGTCTCTTCCCTAGACAGATGCCTCTTGCTTGTGAGGTGATTGAGGGAAAAAATTTTATCAAATCTGTTAAAACAGTGTTCCTTCTCTTGGACTCTCCCCTGAAACCCAGAATCTCTAAGCAACAACAGGCTCAGCTCACTGTCCCGATCTGAGACGTTCGAGAGGATTTTAGACAGGATTTGGCTTTTGTTTGTTCTTTGTTGATATCTGGAATAAGGGGAGAATATTGTTTCCAGCCTTTCAAACAAAAGGTTTCAGTTTGCTTTGAGAGGACTGGTGATTAGGACGCTTCCATCTCATCCCACTCACTGGATCAGCACTAATGTGACACTGGGGAGCTTGACAAATTGTGGTATCTCTCTCAGTAGCAAGTAATTAAAGGGAAGTAAATGACCAATAACTTTTCCTGTACTTGTTATAAGTAACTCATATTACCTTGAACAAACAAATGTGTTTCTTTTCTTACTCTGTGCCCTGAAAAACGTAAAGGTATATGAGAATAATTAATTTCTATTGTAAAAAAGTACATCTAATGATACCTTTATATTTCATACTAGAAGCCCGGTGCACGAAATTCATGCACAGAGGGGGGTTGTCCCTCAGCCCAGCCTGTACCCTCTCCAATCTGGGACTCCTGGAGGGATGTCCGACTGCCCGTTTAGGCCCGATCCTGGTGGGATCGGGCCTAAACGGGCAGTCGGACATCCCTCTCACAATCCAGGACTGCTGGCTCCCAACTGCTTGCCTGCCTGCCTTCCTGATTGCCCCTAACCGCTTCTGCCTGCCAGCCTGATCACCCCCTAACTACTCCGCTGCCAGCCTGGTTGATGCTTAACTGCCCCCCTGCCAGCCTGTTTGCCCCCAACTTCCCTCCTCTGCCAGCCTGGTCACCCCTAACTGCCCTCTCCTGCAGGGCTGATCACCTCCAACTGCCCTCCCTTGTAAGCCTGGTCCCTCTCAACTGCCCTCCCTTGCAGGCCTGGTCCCTCATAACTGCCCTCCCTTGCAGGCCGGGTGCCTCCCAACTGCCCTCTCCTGCTGGCCATCTTGTAGTGGCCATCTTGTGTCCACATGGGGACAGGATCTTTGACCACATGAGGGCAGCTATATTGTGTGTTGCAGTGATGATCAATCTGCATATTACTCTTTTATTAGATAGGATAGAGGCCTGGTGCACGGGTGGGGGCCAGCTGGTTTGCCCTGAAGGGTGTCCCGGATCAGGGTGGGGTTCCCTTGGGGCGTGGGGCGGCCTGAGCGAGGGGCCTGTGGTGGTTTGCAGGCCAGCCACACACCCTGGCAACCCAAGAGGAGGCCCTGGTATCTGGAATTTATTTTCCTTCTACAATTGAAACTTTGTAGCCTGGAGCGGAGCCAAGCCTGCTGTTCCCTCCGGGGCGGCAGCCATTTCTGTGGCAGTTAATTCACCTTCTACAATTGAAACTTTGTAGCCTTAAGCGGGTGAGCCCGGCCAGGGTGTGCGGAAAGCTTTGCTTCCCCTGTTGCCACCAGCAACCCTGGCTTGCTCTCTCAAGCTCCATTCTACTGCCATTTGTTTGAATTTGTTTACCTTCTATAATTGAAACTTTGTAGCTTGAGTGGAGGCTTAGGCCTGCAACGGCTATGGAAAGCTTGGCTTGCTCTGTTACCTGGGAAACCTAGCTCTCTGTGGCTGTAGCCATCTTGGACGGGGTTAATTTGCATACTCGCCCTGATTGGCTGGTGGGCGTGGCTTGTGTAGCGGAGTGATGGTTGATTTGCATATTACCATTTTATTAGAGAGGATATGTATGATATTTTATCCATAGGAAAACAAAGGATCTAAAATGTAATCAAATGTCTCATGTGGGTCATATGATATTTCAGGAGATTATGGATCTGGGAGAATGTAGTCAATGATTTATCCGAAGTTAGTTGGAATTCGCAGCGGTACAAAGAAGCATCACAACCTGTTTCACCTGGCTTCAGCTAGCATAGCACTGAACAACTCTCAAGCACGTAATTTAGTTGTACGTAGTGCTGCCCTTGAAAGGTGAGGACCAGCATCTACTCTTCACTTTCTCAATTGCTTGTGGGAGAAATTGAAATCGTATCTCCCACATATTAGTAGGGGGAGTTTGCAGCATTATGTTGAGAAAGTTTTAAGGACTGAGTTCAAATCCAGCTTTAGTGGGACAGAATACTGTAATGATTAGTGATAATTGCATACATGCTGAAAGGGGAGGGTGTACTGGCCCTCCTGCCACACATTTCCCATCCCTGGGCCAGCCATTGTTATCCATTTTATCATTCAGCCATCTATCCCTCTGTTTTGAAATGGCTTATTAAACTTCAACTACAGTACACGAACTTCTGAGTTAGATCCTAGGAAGTTAATATCATGTTGTAGCCAAAATGTACTGAAGAAAAATTAGAATCTAATCCTATATAATAAAGAGGTAATATGCAAATTGACCATCACTCCAACACACAAGATGGCCACCCCCATGTGGCCAAAGATGGCCGCCACAAGATGGCCAGCAGGGGAAGGCAGTTGGGAGGGACCAGGCCTGCAAGGGAGGGTAGCTGGGGCTGATCAGGCCTGAAGGGGAGGGCAGTTAGGGGTGACCGGGCCTGCAGGGGAGGGCAGTTAGGGGTGACTGGGCCAGCATAGGAGGGCAGTTGGGGGCAACCAGGCCTGCAGGGGAGGACAGTTAGGGGTGACCAGGCCAACAGGGGACTGGTTAGGGAGTGATCCGGCTGTCAGGCAGAAGTGGTTAGGGGCAATCAAGCAGGCAGGCAGGCAGGCAAGCAGTTGGGAGCCAGCAGTCCTGGATTATGAGAGGGATGTCAGACAGCCCATTTAGGCCCAATCCCACCGGTGGGATCTGGCCTAAACAGGCAGTGAGACATCCCTCGAGGGGTCCCAGATTGGCGAGGGTGCAGGCTGGGCTGAGGCACCCACCCCCTGCCCCCATGCATATATTTCGTGCACTGGGCCTCTAGTATTACTATATAGCACCATCCTCTAATTTTCATTTCATATGCATACTTTTTAGATAGCCTCTTTCTACTCTATTTTTCTTGTTTGAGTACTGCTCTTACTCTTGCTTCTAAATAACCTTATGTAAACATCTTTCTGTCAGTCTATAAATAATCACTGGTGAACTCTTCGATATGATTTCCAATTTAATGTAGAGTGGTGGTTGGCTTATTGCACCTGCCCAGTGTCCTCAGGAACACTTAACTCCTCCTACTGTATACATTTGCCACAGTTGTGTCTACTTCTAAGTTCCCCATGTTTTATTTTGCTTTAAAATATATTCTAGCTGCTTCCTCATGAACTGCTTCTTAGCCAAAATTCCTCCCCTTTTAACTGCTATCTCAGGTTTCCTCATGGGGAGAACCCAATGGTACAAGATATAATTAGATATGTAAACAAAATGGACTTTTTTTTTCCTTTTTGCTTAAGACTGTAGTTTCTTTTGGACTAGAAAAATACTATAGAATAAGTTCCCTATTCTCAAACATTTTTACAAGTGCTTACGTAACTCGGTAATATTTTCTTCCAAGCCTTGTTTTACTGTAATCTACAATCTACTAATGGGTGGATTGTTATCTCTTCTTGGTGAATCACTCTCTACATCTGGATATTTCCTGTAGATATGATTGAACTAAGCTACTGTTTATCTTTTGAACTCCATAGTACTCTTATTTCCCTATTATTTGTAAAAGTAAAGCTTAGCAAAAATGAATTTAGTAGTTATTTCATTTTTAATAAACAAAGATTTTTTATACATTAATAGCTAAAAAAGAGGTATTGATCACCTCTGGGTTCATTCATTCATTCAACCAATATTAATTGAGCACCTATACTGCCCTAGATAGCTTACAGGGATAAATGAATCAGATATAGTATCTGTTTTTCTGTATTTTACAGACTCATGGAACAGAAGAACAAAATATGTAAAAATGGAACTTACAGAATAGTGGAAAAATTAATAAACAAAATATAGTTGCAACTAATTTTCAACATTCTGAAATAAAAGAATAGGGTGAAGGGATAGATAGAAAAGATAGTTCTCATCTATGAAGACCTTGATGGAAAGAATATTTAAGCTGAGACCTAAAAGATTTAAAAGAATAAAAAATGCAAGCCACACTGTAGGGGAAGCATATGTTCCCATTAGATGGAAATGAATATTCAAAATCTCCAAAGTGAGAAACAATTTGACAAACTTTAAGAATTAAACGAAGCCAGGATGGCTAGTGTAGTAGATAAGCAAGCAACAAAAATACATGATTTTTAAGAAGTAAGCAGGAACCAGAGATTCTGCAAAGGTTTTTTAGGCCATCATAAGGATTTTGGATTTTATTGGAAGTATAATGGAAAGCCACTGCAGAGTTTTAAGCAGAGGAATAGCATGTTCATATTTATGTTTGTGAAAGGTCACTCTGGTGGCTTTGTGCAGCTTGAGTCCAAGATGATAAATGTTGAGGCCAGCAGAGCAGTTGCTGCATAGGCCAGATGACAGATGATAGTATTTAGGATTATCTGATTTCAGAGGACATGCTGAGAAAAATTTTAAAACATGTTTAGAGTAAGAAATGAAAGACTTGAGATGCATCTAGTACAAGGAGTAAGAATGATTAGGGAGAAAAAAGAAACAAAGAAGTCACCTGGCCTAAAGAACCAAACAACTAATTGTTAAGATGGGAAAGTCTGGGAGAAAAACAGATTAGCTGAGGAGGGCAGTGTATTATGAGCTTCATTTTGAAAATAGAAGCATGGAACAGACTGTTGAATTGCAGATGGAAGGCGGGGGTGGGGGGGAGGATAGGTGGGCAGAAAGAGATCAACCAAAGAACTTGTATGCATATATGCATAACCCATAGACACAGACAATATGGTGGTGAAGGCTTGGGATAGGGGGTGGGGCGGGCTAGAAGAAGTCAATGGGGGATAAAGGGGACATCAGTAATACTTTCAGCAATAAATATGTTTTTTAAAAAGAAAACGCTGCTTGTTATACCTGTGAGATAGTAAAGAAGACATGTCAGGTGAGAACTGACATATGAAGATGGAACTCAGAGTGGACTATTTGGATCAAGATATAAGCTTGGAAATCACTAGCATAGAACAACATATTTAAGTTAATTGGTTAATCAGATTGAATTAAATATTTAGTGAAAACAGAGAAGAAAGGATATAGGAATTTAGTATAATCTGAGCGTTTGCAATTTTAGAGTTTATAACTGTAATGGTAATACCTGTTCAAATTCCTACAATATGCTAGGAACTTTACATATTTTAAATATTTTAAGTACTGGTTCACAGTTGAATTTCAATAAACACTACTTGCTTGAATGAATGTGTATCCTTCACTAGGATAAATGTGTTATCTGTTTGAAATAAGGTAGAACTTCTCCTCATCTTAGCTAAAGTGCTAAAGCTAAAGACATGGTTTATAGGTGCCTACTTGTCCAAGAGGGGCTAAATCATATCCAGACCTTTCATCAAAGGATCGAAGCTGGGAAACTGGTTCAATGTCCTATATATAGGCAGACAGCATAATCAGAGAGGAGAATTGGGTTATACATTTCTTGGAAGAGTATAACAGGGAATGTTTTCCTGAAATTCCTACATATTCAAAGTAAAAGAACCAGATATAAGGAGGGGGAGCCGTCCACAGAATGGAGGCTGACATCTCAGCCTGAAGCAGAATACACTCAGAGCTGAAGAAACTCATGTTCTTAGCATGTGCTTCCAAGATGGAGTGCGATGAAAGTGGCCTTGAGCCTCTTGGTGTTTGCAGAACACTGTGGCCTGGATAAAGCTGAAGGTTAAAGGTTAGCTGAAGCTGGTTTTGATGACAGAGAAAAATGACAAGACTGTAGTGGGAGTGACCTATATACTTCTTGAGTAGAAAGTAATGTAACTGGCTCTACCCTTCTCCAAAGAATTTCTCTAAAAGGATTATGTGTGGGAGGTAAGACAACATCACAGAAAGAAGCTGTGTGGAGTTTACCGCTAGAGCAAGAGTTAGTGACATAAGCCATTAGAAGTGAAGAAAAGGGAATTGCCTGTGCCACAGGATCATGTGTGATGGCCCAAAATGCACAAAGGCGTCCTATGAGTGAAGTCTTGCCATCAGAGGACAAGCCAAAAAAAAAAAAAAAATGGCAGCACCAGCTACCTATGATTTTTCTTCCTTTTCCTTTAATACTACTTTCACCTTGTCCCTGTTCCTGCCCCCGAGGGAGCTAGAAATAGCAGCTAGAGGAGGATGAGGAGGTGAAGCATGGAAGAGAGTATACGTCAGTTTCACCTCCTGCCCATTGCAGGCTGGTTAATCCTGATCTGGGGCCTGGCAGTGATACTGCTGTGAGGAGAAGAGGAGTCATGAATTGGAAGAGCATTTGAAGTTTTGAATTCCATTGCAATGGACTTTTAATATCTGAAAATGATAATTGTTCATTAAGCTCAGAAGTAATTGCAAATTAATGGTTCTTCTCAATATAGTATCCAAGGGAATGGAAGGAAGAGCTCACAGAATGGATTTGAGGGGCAGTGGTAGGAGAAAAATTAAATTACTTGTTTTTTGCACCCTTCTGAAAATAGCTTGTTAATAACTTAGTTCTAATTAGAAATGATTTCCAAACTCCTATTACTACCTTCAATGAGGTGTACATAACTGGATAGCTCAGATTTAGAGACTCACTATTTTAGGTTACATATATTTAGGGATAAGATGGTCCTCTGTGTTCAAGGTTGATGAAAGTAATTTGTCAGTGGAATGAAATCAAATATCCAGAAAACCTTGGAAATATGCAGGGACATAATTTTCATTGTATTTTTCATGAATTTCGGAATGGCTTTTTGAAGGTTGAGACCAATAATTAGAGTAAGAAGTAGAATATAGTACTAATTGTCCCATTGATGACCAACAGGCCTTTCTGTGATAGGAAGTGCAGTGCTCTATACCCACACCACCCAATATGCTAGCCACTAAGCCATATTTGACTACTGAGAACTTCACTTAAAATGTGACTAGTGTAAATAAGGAACTGGTTATTAAATTGTATTTTATTTTAACTCACTTACACTTATATAGATATACTAGTGGCCTGGTGCACGAAATTCGTGCACATTAAAAGAAAATTAATTAGAGGAAATAATTTAATATCACTATTTGCCCTTTCTCTATAATAGAAGTGTCAGAGATGAAAGAAAATTAGTAAAATGTATATGAAAACCTTCCTTCTGTCAGAGTCTGGGGCACACCATGGGACCCAGAGTCAAGTCCTCATCCACCCACATGCGCCTCAAAATCGCGTGAGACCCAGACCTGCCTCCCCACCCACATTGGGCTAGATCCAGACCCAGCCAGTCCCACCCTTGTCAAGCCCCGCCAGACAGGGGACATAACCTCAGGTCCCCTGGCCTGGCACCAGAATGGGGGGTATGGCCTGAGGTCCCCCGTCAAGCCCTGCCAGGTGGGAGGGTAGAGCCTCAGGTCCCCCAGCCCGGCACTAGGAGGGGGGCACAGTCTCAGGTCCCCTGTCAAGCCCCACTGGCAGGGGGGTGCAGCCTCAGGTCCCCTGGCCCGGTGCTGGGGCGGGGATGCAGCCTGAGGTCCTCTAGCCCAGCACCAGGATGGGAAGTGCACCTTGAGGTCCCCTGTCAAGCCCTGCCAGGTGCGGGGGGCACAGCCTGAGGTCCTCTGGCCTGACATTGGAGCGGGGGCAGCAGCCTGAGGTCCCCTAGCCCAGCACCAGGACGGGAAGCGCACCTTGAAGTCCCCTGTCAAGCCCCATGGGGGTGGGGGAGGGCATAGCCTCAGGTCCCTGCTAATTGCTCGTTAAGGCTCCTTATGGGAACTTGGCCTCAGCTGTAGGTGCAGCCATCTTTGTGACGGAGTGATGGTTAATTAGCATATTCCCTCTTTATTAGACAGGATGTGGCTAGTGGAAGCCAGCTCCAGACTCATTAAGGAATAATGCTAGTCTACAAACACATAGCATAAAACATTATTTTAGAATTAACAGATATCCTCCCCCCGTCGAACAGTTATTTTGAACTCTCCCTTTAGCTAAATATCCTGTGTGGCTACATTTTGTACATTTTGCTCTCAGCTACATTACTATCTGCTAATCTATAATGTTTTTGCCCTCTTTTATTAGTCTGGCTAGTGCTTTTATAATTTTTAAAGGAAGGTGGGTATTTCCCCCACTGTAGAAACTATTCTAATTAAAATAGATCAGTTGTGCTGCTTTTATGTCACAATTTTCCCTATAGCTAGAATTAAATGATGTCGTCAGAGGGCAATGCTAGTGTTTGATAGCTTTTAATACTTTTGTCCATATCAAAAGACTAAATAAATGCAGTCAATATTCCCAATTCCTAACTCTCTAATAATTATTCCAATAAAGAGATATTCATGCTACCAAGCATCAATACATGCCCTTCATAGCCTTAATAAAACTGCTCCTAGAAAACAAACCATGTTCAACTAGGGCTTTAGGGAGAATATTACCAAACATCAAGCTCAGAATGTGATTAACCAAATTCTTCAGCACACAGGGCTTACAAAATATGGATTTTTAAAACCCAAACACTTAATGAGAACTATCAAGAAAGAAGAATCATATCTTTAAAAAGGATGCATATTACATTTCAGGTGGCTCTTTAAAAAAAAAAAAAATATATATATATATATATATATATATATATATATATATCTAACCGCACCTTCGCTATGCCCAAGCCACGCCCACCAACCAAGCCACGCCCACCAACCAATCAGGACGAACATGCAAATTATTCCAACAAAGATGGCGGATAATTTGCATATCGCGACATCTTAGAAAGAAGCCAAGAGCTGCAGAAGGGAGCAAAGCTGCAGAGAAGCAAGCAAGCCGGGGGGAGGAGAAGGGAGGAGCGGAGGCAGGGCCGGGGGAGAAGGAAGTTGAGCAGGCGGGGCCGGGGGAGAAGGGAGGAGCGGAGGCGGGGCCAGGGGAGAAGGGAGGAGCAGAGGCGGGGCCGGGGGAGAAGGGAAAAGCAGGCGGGCTGGCAAAGAAGGCGGGCCGGGGGAGAAGGGAGGAGCGGAGGCGGGGCCAGGGAAGAAGGAAGGAGAGCAGGCTGACGGAGAAGTTAGAAAAGCAGGGGGGCTGGCGGAGATCGCGGGGCGGGGGACAAGGGAGGAGAGCAGGCAGGGTGGGGTAGAGTGCAGCAGGAAACCCCATTGCAGGATTTTTCCTGCAACGGGAACGCTATATATATATATATTTCAGAGGGAGGGGAAGAGAGAGATAGAAACATCAATGATGAGAGAGAATCATTTTCTTCACTACCTCCTGCAAGATTTGGGATCGAGCCCGTAACTCGGCCATATGCCCTAACTGGGAATTAAACCATGACCTTCTGGTTCATAGGTTGATATCAACCACTGAGCCACCACCACCAGGCTACAATGGTTCTTTAGGCAAATAACTCAAATGGGGGTTTTAAATAGCGCAGGATATTCACAGTAACTAATTTTTAAAATGTCTATCTCATAAAATAAAAACAACTACAAAATGATGATATCAAGAGTTATTGAGTACTCTTTGCTGGCCGACTCTATTTTAAGATATTCATAGATCTTCACAAGAACCCCATTGTAAAAATGAGGAAATTGTGACTTCAGGAGGCTGTCCAAGGCCATATATGTGGGGTGAGAAGATTGTGGTATTTGTAAAATCCAGTTATGTCTTACTACAAAAGTCATGCCTCTTGTTAATTACATATTTAAATATCTGCATACGAAGACCTACTATATAATAAGACAAGTCATTAGCAAGACTTGTCATTAACAAGGCAATGCCAACCTCCTTCCTATTTCAGTTTGAATAATGCCAACATTCTATAAATCTTTCTTTGTGAGTTTCAATGAGCTCAATCTGCCAGATATACAAAAAATGTATATACACTTGGAATAATTATTAATTCCAATGGGTTAAATCTGAAAAAAAAAAGAAACATCAATTGAGCTATCAGTTGTAAAGTGTGTATACATTTTTTTGGAACACCCTATACGTTGACTATTATATGATTAGCATTTTTACTTTGTAAATCTTTTTTTAATATTATATAAGAAATTGAATAAATGCTTTTGACATCCTAGTAATTTAAGAAATATTTTTATCATACACACGCACACATGCCCATACAATATAAGCTGCTCTATTTGCAGATCTATTTGCACAAGAAATGTTAACATAGGGAAGGACCTCAACATCAAATTACATAAACAGGCATTACTTTATAAATGTTTAAAAGAGGAAAAATGCACCTTGAGTTCAGGAGACCTAAGACAGGTGTATGAAATGGTAGGGCAACACTTTGCCTTGATGACATCTTTGCAGTCCAGATAACTGATGGAAAAAAAAAAAAATGGAAGGAACTGTATAAACAACAAGAATTTATTTCTCACCATTAGGGAGGCTGGGAAGTCCAAAATTTAGGTGCTGGCTGATTCGGTTCCCCAAAGCGGGGTCTCTTCCTGGCTTAAAGATGGCCACCTTTTGGCTGTGTACTCACATGGCAGAGAAAGAGAGAAAGGAAGCAAGTTTGTTGTGGTAGGTTCTTACATGGGAAGTAATCCCATCATGAGAGCTTTACTCTCATAACCTGCTCTACACCTAATTCCCTCCCAAGGCCTCATCTCCAAACACCATCATATTAGGTTAGGACTTCATTCAACATAAGAATTGGGGCGGGGTCACAATTCAGTCCACAGAAGGGATGTTACAACCAAACTTCAGGGCAAAAGAGTTCAATGACTCAATAGGAGAATGAATAGTCCAACAGAGGAGTAACGTAAGGAAAGCATGGAAAGACCCAGAGCACCCAGGTTTTGGACAGCTGTTAAGTACCAGACTCAGGAGTTCAACATTGTTACATAATTGATCAAAATAATTAATCAAAGTTCATTTAGTGAGATATTATAGGATGGTTTAAGGAGAGAGGAAAAAGAAATATTAGATGTAGAATGATTTATACCAATGTGAATGTGATATTCATTACCTTAACTAGAGGCATGGTGCACGACATTCGTGCATGGGGGGAGGGGGTGGGGGAGGGTTCCTCAGGCCGGCCTGCGCCCTTTAGCAGACCCTCAGTCCAGCCTGCGCCCTTTAGCAGTCCGGGAGCTCCTCGAAGGGAGCGGGCCTAAGCAGTCAGTGGACATCTTTAACACTGCCGGGAAGGCGGGTGAGGCTCCTGCCACTGCAAATGTGCACGCCAGCCATCAATCAGCCCGGCCTGTGGCTGAGCAGCGCTCCCCCTGTGGGAGCGCACTGACCACCAGGGGGCAGCTCCTATGTTGAGTGTCTGGCCCCCTGGTGGTCAGTGTGTGTCATAGTGACCCGTTGTCCCGCCATTGGGTCAATTTGCATATTACCCTTTTATTATATAGGATTATTATATAGGATTTCACATTTGTTATTGGAGAATTCTTACCTCTTTTTCTTGAGTAAGAGTAAATGACAAAAATACTATGTTAAGAAATACTGATTTGTGTTCTTTGATGCTTTTTTCTATTTAACAAGCAAGAAACTCCCAACTTTAAAGGAAAGCACAGGCATTTATCTTTTATGTTTTTTTTCTAATTAATATATATATATATTCCTATATTCTCTTCTTTTAAGAATATAGCTGCATATTTATTCTATATTTTATAAGTTTCATAATTTTTCCTTTCTAAGATTTTTTCATTTTATTTTCACAATTATGTTATACTATTTGCACAATATTTTCAGATGCAGACTATTAACAATGGTGGGTAGAAGTATTCTCCTAAGTTCTGTGCTCCCTTATTTAGAAATTATGTATATGTTCAGATTCAGATATAGAATTCTTGGGATATTATCTAAACTTAAACACAAGTAATAATTTTGGCATCAATCATTGTAGTCATTCTGTTATCCCAAATACTTTCAATTTAGAAATTACATCCATTGTCTAAACCTCCTATTCATAAAGATTGGTAGAATCGCCATTAACCATAAGGTGAATGTTCATTGGTCTGCATAAATAACTTTCATGACTGTTTTTTTTTTTATAACTGTATTTGATAGCTTTTGTGAATCATTTTTTTTCCTTTTCTCCCTCTACCAATTCTTTTCTTTTTTCCTTTCCTTTCCTCTATTCCTTCCTATTAATAAAATAAAGTTAGTCTATTTGACATATACCTGACTCAGAGTGTCAGGTAGTATTAATGAATTCTGTCTTTTGGAGTGTCCACATATAATCAGATTAATGTTAAGATATAACAAACAGACTGTCAATTTTACTGGATCTCCTTTTGTTTAATCAATTTTACCTGCTTTTCATATTTTACATTCTTTCATTAATGTATCAAGGCAAAAGAGAGTACTTTGGAGTTTAGAGAGGAAGGCATGGAGGCCTTCTCATATAACCAGCATCAATGTCCGTTAGAAAACCTAGTGTGGCTATATTACAGTGGTAGGTACAAAAATTTAGCAGGTATTCTACAAGTGAAATGGAACTGCTTTAATCTGGGAAACTATAATAAGAGAATACTAATAGATTTATAAATGTGGGGGTGAGGAGAGTGTAGCTAACAAAAATAAAATACAGTAATACTCAATTCATAACACCCACAGAGGGGGTGACTGAATCTTATGCAGTGTTTTTCTCTACCTTCCATGGCATATCTAACTTATCTCACAGATTCCTAAAACTTCAACATATCTAAAATTGAGAATCATCTTTCCTTACATACCAGCATTTTCTTGCATTCTCTGTATACATTTTTATTTATTTTTTGTTCAATAATCCAGAGTAGTTGGTGCATATCTGCAAAAGTTTACATCATTTACTTTGAATGGAAATTTAGAATGTAGTCCTTAATAAAACTAAATTTACATTTTTGAAATTCTGAAATTTTATCTTTCCTACTTTTTTACTTCATGAAATGAGAATGACAAGTGATTTTGTGATTGTGGGTATTTAGGATCTTGATAAAGGATAAAAAATAACTGTATTTTTACCAGTTACTCTTTATTTGTACTATTTAATGAAAACCCCAGCTCTGTGAACCAAGATTCTTCCATGCTCTTCTTTGCTCATTTACTTGTTCCAGTAGTTTAGAGATTTTAGTGAATCTAAGAATTATCTTTGAAAACAGATTCTTTCTAGTCCTTTTCTCCCCTATAAAATGTTTGGCATCAATATCTTATCCTTAACTTACTTTGCAATAACCCAGTTATTTTGAGTTGTATCCACCTGTCCCCCAGGCTTTGCAACTTACTGAATAGTCAATGTTTCTTGAATGAATGGAGCACATTTTGCCTTTCCTAGGTTTTGCGGAGTTGCAGTTTGCAAGTGGTGTCCAGGCTGTTCACAAATTGAGAATTGCCATTTTATTTTATTTATTTTATTATTTTATTTTATTTTATTTTATTTGAGGGATAACTGTTTGCACCTGAGGGCCTCATGACAGAGGCTCAGCTCAGCTCTGTTGGGTGTTTATAAAGCCTAGAGGAGGCTTAAAGCGCTACGTTCTAAATGAAGCAGTTGCACATTTCCGCGCGGCCCACATGGCTGTCCCAGGGCTCACTCCGTTTGCTTTGAGATTGCCCGGTACGGAGCCAGGTAACCGCGGCGGCGGCGGCGGGGCTGGGCGAGGCCGGCGGTTCCTGCCGAGCACAGGCCTGCACGGAAGGAAGCGCCAGGCAGGGCCCCGCTGGAAGCGCGCCTGCCCGCGCGGCCCGGCTCCCCAGGGCCTTTGTGTGTGAGCGGCCCGGCGACCGCGGGCCCGGGGCAGCCCCGCCGCGGCAGACAAGACACGCCTCGACAGGCGAGTTCCCGGCCTCCTCTGGCCCGCAGCCAGCAGCCGCCTCCTCCGCGGTGGCCTCGGCCGCCCCGCCGGCCTAGCTCGTCCGAGCCTCGGAGCGCGACCTCGGCCCGCGGCGCGGTGGGGACGGGACCGATGTGGCGCATGCGTGGTGGCGCCCGCAGGCGAGGGGGCCGCGGCGGCGGAGGCGGCGGCGGGGCCGGCGGCGGGCAGGGCCGCCCGGGCCGGGGTCGTGGGGGCGGCGGCGGCGGCGGCGGCGTGGGCTGGCGAGGCCGTGCGGACGGCGCCCGGCCGCAGCTGGAGGAGCGCTTCGCCGACCTGGCGGCGAGCCACCTGGAGGCCCTCCGCGCGCGGGACGAGCGGGACCGGCAGAACGCGCGGCTGCGGGAGGAGAACGCCCGGCTGCGGCTGGAGAACCGGCGGCTCAAGCGCGAAAACCGCAGCCTCTTCCGTCAGGCCTTGCGGCTCCCCGGCGAGGGAGGCGACGGAGCGCCCGAGGAGGCGGCGAGAGCCACGCCGGGCCCCGAGGAGGCCGGCACGAACCGGACGGCGAGAGGCGGCAGCCCCGATCCGGAGCCGGGCAGCCCCCGGGCGCTGAGGGCCCGCCTCGAGAAGCTGGAGGCCATGTACCGCCGCGCGCTGCTGCAGCTGCACCTCGAGCAGCGGACGCCGCGCCCGCCCGCCGACCAGGAGGAGGCGTCTCCGCGCGAGCCCGAGCCCGGCCTTCCAGCCCCGGACCCGGAGCCCGCGGAACCCGGGCCGTAGCTGGAGGCCGCAGCCGGGAGGGGCGGGGCCCCACTCGGCCCCTCCTCCTCGGCTCACGGCCCCGCCCACCTCCGTACGCCACGCCCCGCGGGCCTGGCCTGCTGTGCGGGGGCCTGGCACTTCCGGGAGCTGCGCGGAGGCGCTGCGCATTGGGCCCCAGGAAGCTGAGGAGCATGTGGGCCTCGGGAGTCCCCATGAGTGTGGAGCACCTGCCTCTTGCGCCAGCGGGTTTCTACATGGAGAGAGGCCTAGCGACTGAGAGGCCAGAAGTGGTATCTGGCAACACCCCCTGATGCCTGAACGTTTGTGGGTTTGTGAGGACCTGTTGTAATTTCCCCCTCTATTTGGGTTCTTTGAGGGATGAATAATGCATTTTTGAGATGGTTCTGTTTTGTTGTACATTCTTCAATCCCCTAATGGCCTCCAGCCGTTAACTTTAACGTGGCCAACATTCTGTTGTTTCTATAAATTGGTATTACTTGGATTTCTGATAAAGCACACCCTTTTTATTAAAAAGGTGTTATTTATAACTTAGGGACTCGGTCTGCTCCTGGCTCTAGTTCTTATACATCTAATATATATCGATTTGTTTACCCTAGGAATTTTTAAAGTATCTACTTACAAGTGTTTTTTTGAATTGGTAAATAAATCTGGTGCATTAAAAATAACCTAAAAGCATCCAACGACTATTATTTGAAGTTTGTGAAATTATTACATATGTTTTTCTTAAAGAAATATTTTACACATTTTAATATCTAACTTTGGTTATCCTTTGCAGGCTAACATTATCTTTTTGCCTTATGCACACACAGTGATCCTTTTAAACCTAAGATAGTCTAAACATTTCATTATTTTTATTACATTTTAGACTTTAGAGTATAGTCAGTGCATAGCTACTTTGCCTAATTTTGACTGTTTAAGAATTTTAAAGAAATTACCAATCATTTGTATATCGAAAGCCCGAAAACAAAATGATTTCAGTCTCAATTGTGATTTCAATAGAAAAAAAGTCCTTAATTCTAACAGAAAATGTTCTAAAAATCACTTAAGTGCATTTTGTTAATGAATAACACTTGTCTACTAAGTAGGGTAGAGGATACTGTTGTACCTGATAAAACTCATGGTGTAAGAGAATGTTGAAGTGCTAGAAAACACTTCAGTTCAAGGAAAAAACCAAGAGAGGAGTTTTTTGTTAGAGGTAGAAAAAAAATCATGAGTTAGAGTTTTTGTTTTATTTGTAGCATATTCCACAAGTTTCAAATATATAGAATATATTACAAAGCAATGTGCCAACGAAAGTAGTTTTGTGATTTTTCTAGTCCTGGGTTTGGAAGACACTGCATTTTACTTAAAGGTAATTGATATTTAGTTGTGAATATTAAAATCTTCCCCTATGACCAAGAATATGAGAAGAAATGGCGAGAATAGGTAGGTACGTATATATGAAAGTATTTCTATCCCTTGTAGCTCATTTTCTAATACTGAAATAAATATTTTTAGGAGGCAATATGAACTGAAGAAAGGACAAAAGGATATCAGCCCAACCACTATTTAATTTTGGGTTTAAATTAGTTAATCTCTCTAAGGCTTAGCTTTATCATCATTAAAATGAACATAACCTACCTAAAAATGCTATAAAAAGTTTAGTGAGATGCTGTATGAAAAATAGTTGCTTCAAAGTAAGTGCACTACCCATGAGAATTATAATCCAAAATGTGAAAGTTGTAAGTGAATATTTTACTGACACACTCCTTTGTCTTCTATATTTTGTTCCTTTATGATTTTATAAGTATTAGCAGAGATGTGTATATTTTGAATGAGTCGACATTTTTCACTTCAGTATTCGCTAATAAAGCAAACACGTAAGATAAAGCCCTATGTAATAAGGGAATATGTAAAAAAAGTTCAAAAATATTGTCAATTGTGGTAAAATTGAAAATATTCAACAAACAAGCAAAATATTTAGATTACATAGTTTTTAAACATATTTTGTCTGAAAACCATGTACAATATAAGCATGGTGAAACAATTTTTTGTAAAGTAATGACACACATATATACATGTGAGAACTATTTTTTAGCCTAATTCCTGAAAAATATTAAACATTCTGAAACCAAAATGCTCCATAGATGGCTTAAGTCTAATTGTATTTCAACTTTGTTGAAGTTTTCTGCTGATAACTGATAAAGTATCATGTAATAATATTTTTAAAATGTTTTATTATATTAAAATATGTACCTGTTTAAGAAATGAGTAAAATTGGTTTTAGAAAAGTTTGATCTAGGATCTACTTTAAAATAAACTAAAACTGTAGATCATCATACCTGTTAAAAAATAACATTTTACTTTCATAATTTTAAATGTATTGTGTAATAAAAAGAGGGTTCATCATTAGTAGAAATGAGCAACAAAATGTGTTAGGGAGAAGCATTGACAATTTTAAAGTCAGTACTTTTGCATGGCTACTACACAAAAATATACTTTTTTATGTGTTTCTTTATGAAATTAAGATATAAATCAAAGCAATATAAAATGAGTATTTAATGTAGGTTATATAACATTCTCCTTGCTAAACTTCTTATACACTATAAGTATTTGAGGATTATTTGAAAACATTTTTTTGTTTAAATAGTCTTAGATTTAGGTTTGCCAATTCATGAGTATTGCCATAATGAAACTAATATCAAATTATTTATTAAACTAAATATCACTATATATTAAATAATTTTTGGCAGCATGATTTTGATCCTAATGCCAAAATACCATTTTCTGTATTGCTACATGGAACAGATTTTGACCGAGAATTTGTCACAAAATCTTCATGAATAAGTGACAAAATTAATATTTCTCTTTAATGATTAATTGATCAATTATAAATTCTAATTTTATTATTATAAACTTTCTTTTTTGATATATATCTATCTTATCTAGACAATATTAATGCAATGAAAATATGGACCAAAGAAAACATATTACCAACGTCTGACTTTATAAGGATTAATTGTGCTCAAATTATATAACTTATACTAAGATTAGCATCTCTCAATGATCAGAATCAAACTACATTGTGTTTAGTTCATAGCAGATTTTGCTTATTATAAAATTCATATTCAAAATCTACTTGTCAGGGTCATCTTTTCATATTCCATAATAATTTATTTAATAAGAGTCTTTTTCTAAACCCAAACTTTCAGACATCTCATACTTTAGACAGAAATTGAGAAAGAACAATAGTGAGTTTGGTGCTTCATTCTTATTTGAATAATAAGCATTCTACTCTAAAAATTGAGTGTCTGAGGGAGGAACTTGAACTACAATCTATCTTATGTCCTGTACTTAGGACTGATAAATGT
Source organism: Cnephaeus nilssonii (assembly GCF_951640355.1). Classification (NCBI taxonomy): domain Eukaryota; kingdom Metazoa; phylum Chordata; class Mammalia; order Chiroptera; family Vespertilionidae; genus Cnephaeus; species Cnephaeus nilssonii. Next base: position 65,164,324 of record NC_137085.1, on the reverse strand, counting down.
CTCCCTTGTCTTTCATTTTTTTCAGCTCTCCTCCTTTTATCTTTGACTTTATCTTAAACATATAACCTATATTGTATTATAAACTTAAAAGATCTTCACCTTTAACAAGAGTTATGGTGAATACTCTTGTTAAAACCAAGAAATTGCACTTAGTGACTATTAAAAACAATGATGACTTTTAAAAATCTAGTAAAGTTCCTCATTCAAGGGCTTCAGGGTATCAGGAAGCTCTGCTCCACATGGTCATTCAGGGTCTTAGATTTTTTTTTATGATGTTCCTCTCCTTTGCCCTCTGTCTTTGTTTCATCTGCTTAATAGAAATAGGTTATTTCTAGAACCAGGTCTCAGCATTTGGGAAAGAAAAAGAGAGGCCAGGCCAGAACTGAAAATGACATCTATTTTTCTGGTCACTTTCTAATGCCAAAACTTCATCACATGACCCATTTAAGTTCAAAGGAAGCTGAAAAATGTAGTTAAGCTGTAAAGTCTTTTGCTCAGCTATAATTTTATTGCTATGGAATAATAGGAGAATTCATTTTGGTGGATTACCACCTTAATGGAGTCTGGCATCTACTTAAATTTTTTAAAGAATTTGTATGTCCCGGTATAGCATTTTTGAGTCAATAGTTTTAAAAAATCCGACCTTTCCATTCTCCTATACACTATCTTTTTGAGTACAAAATATAAGACATTACTTGAAATAAGCAAGACAATACAGCTATTAAATTTTATATAGGAATCTCTGTAAAGTATGAACCATCTCTGAATAGAGTATGCCATAAAAATATGGCTTTAAGAACCTATACTTGGTAAAAGTTATTCTATATCATATGTAAATATAGACATAAAACTTGAGGGGTATATATTTTCTGTTCATGTTTCTTATTTTCTAGGATTCTAAAATTTTTAGATCTAAAAGAGACCTTGGATGGTTTTAGCACAGCATCTTTCAGACCTTTTACCAACAACTTAACAGCTTTCACAGGGAACCACATACCTATCACACTTCATAATTTAGAATATGCTCATCACAATCCTAGGTGGTAGTATTCCCTACTGTTTATGAAAGAGGAACCTGATGAACAAAGAAATTGAATAATTTCCAAGTTAAAAAATTATTTTAAAAGTTTTGAAATAGAGATATAATTAACATGACATTGTATCAATTTTAGGACAAACATGATGTAATTTATATATATAAAAGCCTAAGTGACTGTTACGGTGGAATTACCGGAACAACCGGTCACTATGACACACACTGATCAGGCAGGCAGGCGAGCGGTTAGGGGTGAGCAGGCAGGCAGGCAGGCGAGCAGTTAGGGCCGAGAGGGATGTCCAACTGCTGGATGTCTGACTGCAGGGATCAGGCCTAAGCAGACAGACATCTGCCAAGGGGTCCTGGATTGCGAGAGGGCACAGGCAGGGCTGAGGGACCCCCCTCTCCCTGTGCACATATTTTGTGCACCGGGCCTCTATTACAAAATTATTACCATAATAAGTTAACATACCTCACCAAAGATAGTTACTTTTTTTTTCTTGTGATGAGAACATTAAAAATGTATTTTTTTAGCAACTTTCAAATATACATACAGTATTTTAAATTATAATCACAATGCTGTACATTATATTCTCAGAACTTATTCAAATAACTTATTTCTGACCTTAATATGAATTCTGGCTTTATTAGACACTAGAGGCCCAGTGCACTGATTCATGCACCAGTGGGGTCTCTTGGCCTGGTCTGTGGACATCCTCTGAGGGGTCCTGGATTGTGAGAGGGCACAGGCCAGTCTGAGGGATCCCACTGATGCACAATTGGGGCCAAGGAGGGACTGAGGGAGGGCTCCAGGGCGTGTCTGGCCCATCTCACCCAGTCCCAATTAGCTGGACCCCGGCCTCAAGCTAACCTACCTGTCAGAGCGTCTGCCCCCTGGTGGTCAGTGCATGTCATAGTGACTGGTCAAACAGTCGGACACTTAGCATATTAGGCTTTTATTATATCGGATTGTATGATTGCTCAGTAGATTCTTAATTTTGCAGTCTTTATTATGGCTATGATTATAGTTATTCCATAAAACAGATGTTTTTCACTGTTTGTGTTTTAGAACAATTTAAATAGCAATGGAGTTATGTGCTCCATTAAATTTTGATAAATTTCACTTATGGGACTCGGGGCTAGATGGATAGATTTGGGGGGAACAGTAGATATTTGAAATTTTTTTCTACTTTTTGATGGAAATGTAGTTCTTTATAAACTGGCCCAAAGTGACTGAAGAGAAAGGTTTATATTCCTTGGTCAGGAGAGAAGTTCTCCCTCTATCTTGCTGGACACCTGAAGGAAGCATATAGCCTCACTGCCGTGGAAGCTATCATCCTATATAGTCCTATATAATAAAGAGGTAATATGCAAATTGACCCTCATGCCCTCGCACAAGATAGCCGCCCCCATGTGGTCAAAAATGGCCGCCACAAGATGGCCGGCAGGGGAGGGTAGTTGTGGGTGATCAGGCCAGCAGAGGAGGGCAGTTGGGGGGGACCAGGCCTGCAGGGGAGGGCAGATGTGGGTGACTGGGCCTGCAGGGGAGGGCAGTTGTGGGCAACCGGGCCAGCAGGGGAGGGCAGTTGGGGGCGACCCGGCGGGCAGGGGTGGGCAGTTGGGGGCGACTGGGCTGGCAGGGGAGGGCCATTGGGGGCGATCAGGCTGGCAGGAGAGCAGTTGGGCGTCGATCAGGCTGGCAAGGGAGTGATTAGGGGGTGATCAGGCTGGCAGGCAGGCAAGCAGTTGGGACCAGCAGTCCCGGATTGTGAGAGGGATCCCAGATTGGAGATGGTGCCTGCTGGGCTGAGGGATACCACCCCCCCTCATGAATTTCATGCACCAGGCCTCTAGTGTGATTATAAGAACAGCAGAGAGTTGGAAGAAAACATCATTGCAGTTCTATTTATCATGCCTGGAGTCTATCCTGCATTTGGACTTCCATTTATGTGAGAAAATGCATTCTTTATTGTGTAAGCCAGTTTGAATTAGGGAATTTTCTTAATGGGAGTCAAATGGAATGCTATTATCAGTACAATGACACCTTAAAATATGGGTGTCTCATAAAAGCAGTGTTGAGGAAAAGACAACAGATACAAAGAACATAAAATGGACGAAAGCTAATATCTCTATATATTGAGATCTCCTATAAATCAAACAAGAAAAAGAAAACCATTTCAATTCAGAGAAAGGCAAAAGACCTCACAAGTCCTTTATATTAGCTAGGAAAGAGTAATAAGCATATGAAAATGCTTTCACAATAGTAATATAAAACTAAACTAAGATGTTCTCTCTCTTGTATTTCAAAATGAAATAATCAGTATTTACCTAATGACTGAAGGAAAAATATTAGAAATCCGAACATGTTTTCCAATGGTCCTTATATCTAAATGGTTCTCAATCCTATAATTTTTGCTTTAAAAAATGCCTTTCATAGTTTTTCCTTTTCTTTCATAATTTTGAATATGGAGTATCTTAGAACCCTTGAGCTTCATTTTCTGTAAGGTGAGCATTGAGCAATGCAAATTTATTTTCAGAGGGTAAATTGGTGTATGTATTCTTAACCAATAATCTTTAAAGCAGGGTGTGCATGTATGCTGGGAGCAAGTAAAAAAAATAACTATCTTCTACATATATATATGTATAAAATATATATACATATATATTTTATATAAATATAAAATATATATTATATTTATATATAAAATATATATATATATATATATATATTTTTTTTTAATTTGACCAAGAGCTCTGTAAGAGTTAGAATTTCCCCAGGAGGAGAACCATTAGGATAGATCTCTACTTTCATTTCTTTCTCTATCTTTCTCTATCTCTATCATATTTATCTCTCTCTATTTCTATCACAGTACCTTTGAGAGATTTTTTTGTAATTGTTGCACATGATTTTTAAAAAATTTATCTTTATTGTTGAAGGTATTAAAGATGTCCCCTTTCTTACCCCCAGTGACCCCCTCCACCCAGCACTCATTTTATGTACTCAAAATGTTTTATAGATCCTGGTAGAATGTAAATAATACTACACTGGGAGGCAGACAGCTCAGTTGCAGTGCTTGGCATTTATTAGTTTTGGAACTTAAGAATATTACTTAATCTCCTTAATATACAATTTTTCAAATTTAAAAATTAAGTAATATAATCTATCCAAATATATGTCATAATGAGTTACGATATGAGATTTAAATTAGAAATTATATATAAATTTGGATTTTGTTTTAAAATCTAATATCAAAGTAAGAAAATTATTAATTACTAGAGGCCTGGTGCATGAAATTCGTGCATGGGTAGGGTTCCTAGGCCTAGCCAGCAATCAGGGCCGATCTGCAGGGAGACCAGTGGGGCAATCGGGGTGCCCCCCGCTGGCACTTGCCTTGGCTGGCCTGGTGCTGCCCACTTGCTGGCCCCACCCCCTGCCACCGCCACCGCTGGTCAGGGCCTGCGAGCTGGGAACAGCTTCTGCGTTGAGCGTCTGCCCCCAGTAGTCAGTGCACGTCATACCGACTGGTTGATCCAATAGTTGTTCTGCTGTTCAGTCAATTTGCATATTAGGCTTTTATTATATAGGATAAAGGATAATTTTTTTCATATCTTTTGCCTTTTGAGACAAAGGAATTAGTCATTAAAATTATTTTAGATTTAAAAAAATGTTTAGTCTCCTCAACTACTTACTGAGGTTGAGGATTATTTCTCAGAATTTTTTGGTATATATTTCTTTGCTTGGCCTTTTATATATTTCAAGTGAAAACTCAAAGCAGGTTTGTATCTATCAAGTATAAGAAGTCTACCAAGTTAACTTCCAAATCCCAAAGGTTGTATTACTGAATCTATGTGCTTCACTACATTTTCTGAGAGGAATAAAAACACTTTTGTGTTTTTAATAAGGCAATTAGTACTCCTAATAATTCTAAGACATGAAAATATCTGACTGTGAAGTTGATTATGTACTCAAGCAGAAAGCTATAATCAAAAGGTTTCTGAATCCATTCTCCTTCGATAATTTTTTCCATATTATTGATGTAGATGTTGAGTTTCTTCACAAAAATTCAAAATAATTGCATCCAAAGACTCTCTTTAAGAAGAAAATTTCACATTTTTACTAAACCAATATATTTTTTATGAAATAAATTCATATGAGTTATTCTTCTGAAACAGATTCAGCTACACAGAAAGAGTCCAATAAAAACAAAATGTCCAAACATAATTCCCAAATATCAGACATTGCCAGACCCAAACTCTCCATCCTCTACCCTACATTCTGTTTACCACATTACCAAGCTCCCTTGATTTTTGGGTTACAGGGCAAGGTTGTCTTCTGGTTGGATTTGGTCACTAGGACATACTAGCAGAAATCAGAAGAGGAAGTAGTATTAGGTCTGACTTGCTACAGGTTAGTTACATCTTTCTACCAAAGGTCACAGCTCAGGTAAATTTTCCTTCTCTACAGAGCCCTCTGTCTACAGGTTCTGGTAAAGCGCCCTCACCACTTCTGGCCAAGGTGTGGGAAGTTTCTCATGGTAGCTATTACTTGCTTCAGAGTATTGCTCTGTCTCCTAAACCATACCCAACTTTTTGTAAATAGCCCTTTATTAAACTACTAGAGGCCCGGTGCACGAAATTCATGCATGGTGGGGGGGGGCTGTCCCTCAACCCAGCCTGCACCCTCTCCAATCTGGGACCCCTCAAGGGACATCCCTCTCACAATCTAGGACTGCTGGCTCCCAACTGCTCGCCTGCCTGCCTTCCTGATTGCCTCTAACCACTTCTGCCTGCCAGCCTGATCACCCCCTAACCACTCTCCTGCCAGCCTGATTGATGCCTAACTGCTCCCCTGCCAGCCTGATTGCCCCTAACTGCCCTCCCCTGCAGACCTGGTCACCCCTAACTGCCCGCCCCCGCAGGCCTGGTCACCCCTAACTGCCCTCCCCTGCATGCCTGGTCCCCGCAACTGCTCTCCCCTGCAGGCCTGGGTCCCCCAGAACTGCCCTTCCCTGCAGGCCTAGTCGCCCCCAACTTTCTTCCTCTGCCGGCCTGGTCACCCCTAACTGCCCTCCCCTGCAGTCTTGATCGCCCCCAACTGCCCTCCCTTGCAGGCCTGGTCCCTCCCAAATGCTCTCCCCTGCTGGCCATCTTGTGGCGGCCATCTTGTGTCCACATGGGGGCAGCCATCTTGTGTATTGGAGTGATGGTCAATTTGCATATTACTCTTTTATTAGATAAGATTTTAAAATGGCCCACCTTCAGTGTGCCATCTATTTCCTGTGGGGACTCAGATTGATTCAAATATAAACTAAGTGACTATGATATTGATATTGACTGGTATGCCTTAATTTTTATTATATTTAATTTAATGCATTTTAAAGATTCAATTGAACAAAAGAAACACATCTCAAAATTTAATCTTCTTCAGTTTATTCAGTTTGATGTTTTCTTTTTTTGTTGTTGCTAATCCTCACCTAAGGATATTTTTCCATTGAGTTTTTTTTTTTTTGATAGTTGACATACTCTTTTATTAACAACCAAAAAACTTCACACTTATAATAGGAAAATAAGTGTTTTACTAATGAACAATTAAGTGAAATTTACCCAGGACCTTATAAGATTTTTAATATGTACTACTCCTATCTTAGAAGAGAGAACATTAGCTTGCTGGCTCATTAGGGTATGACCGAAAATGAGAGACAGTAATTTATAAAAGTTACCTTATAGCTTTCCCAAACAGTAGTTCCTCTGAAATTAAAATAGGAAATAAAATTTGTATTTATACTCAGTTTTAAAGATGACTCACAATGCACATCAATCATACTTTTATGTTTATTATGTTACTTTTTAAATCTACTCAACAGAAATTCAAATCTGTTTTTTTAAAATATATTTTTTATTGATTTCAGAGAGGAAGGGGAAGGAGAGAGAGATAGAATGATGAGAGAGAATAATTAATCAGCCACCTCCTGCCTGCCCCCCACTGGGGATCAAGCCTGCAACCCAGGCATGTGCCCTGACCAGAATCAAACTGTGACCTCCCTGTTCATATGTTGATGCCAAACCACCAAGCAACCGGCCAAATATGATTTATTTATTTATTTTTAGAGCGAGTGGAAGGGAGAGAGGGAGGAGGAGAGAAATAGAAACACTGATCTAAGATGTTATAGAGCCTGAACACAAGCAAAACTGTTGGAGAAGAATATGTTTCTTAATTTGTTCCTTCTGAAAGCAGAGCCTGTGACAGGCATAGATAAAAATGACCCAATCATGGGAGAAACATGCACAGTTCTAAGAGATAAAGACCAAAGAGTGAACTTCAAGAAATCTGTATATTCAAAGAACTGAGAAAGGCCAAGGAGATTGAAAAGAGTAGGTTGGAAATGTAAAGCAAGATCTGGGGGACTAAAATTCCTGAAGACTCAGGAAAAAGATTTGATGAACAAATGAACTGTTTAATACTGAAAAGAAGGTAGGCAAGATATGGTAGAATCCAAGTAAAAAATGACCCAATTCACCTTCCATACCTGTGTCCACAGCCTTTGTGACATAACTTTATAAACAGATGTAGTCTGTTTCCCCACTTGTTATTTGCTTTGCCCAGTTGAATACAACCAGAATGACAATGTACCAGCTGTGTGGATAGCACTCAAGAGATCATGCATACTTGTACTCTTTCTTGGACTCTTGCCGTCACCATTTGAGCAAACACAGGATAGGACGCTGGATGAAGCAAGTGTAAACTGATTTATTCCTCTTACTTCTGCCAATAATCAACTATCCTCAACCAGCCAGTTCCCAAACAACTGTTCCCATATGTAAAAGCAAGTGCTGTACACATCAACTCAGCCAGACCCAGATCAGCAGTACCACTGACAGGAAAACTTGCAATCACCAATTAATGGTTATTTTAAGCCACTATTTTTGAGGGTAGCTTATTACATATAAATAACTGATAACAGGGAGAAATCTTTGCAGGAGCAACTTTAGAGAAGTGAGGCAAGAGGAAAGCTGTTATATTGTAAGTTTTTGAGGAGTTATCGGGAATTGGGCAATGAATATTTAAAAATAAGTCTTCTTGAAGAGAACAGAATTGGAAGAGTTGCTGACAGTATGATCATTTTTATTGTGGGTATGGAATGGATTGAACTGTTTTAGGGAGATGAGAATAATCTAATAAAAAATGAGATGAACAGGCCAGTGGAAGAAAATGTAATTGAAGTAACACATTATCAGGAACAGGTGAACTCAAATGCACAGCTGATTAGAACAGTCTGGTAAAAAAATAGAAAAAAAAATCTGAAGAGATAAGGAGGAAGGGCAGTTGATGATATAAAGAATGAGGTTGGAGAGAAATAGAGTGAGGTCAGGCCTTTTCAGTGAGGCAGTAAAATCATCTGTCAAATTAAGTTAGTTGATTTTCTATTCTTAAAATAGAGAAAAGTTTTAAACATTGATGAAAGATATTTAAAATGT